>NC_134520.1:27349451-27654829 GCF_027942865.1 Odontesthes bonariensis | reverse complement strand
TCTGCAGGCAAGCTGTCAATTACAGATTTGTTCCTAATATTCCTGTTTGATTAAATCAAACAAATGCCATCATTGACTCGGCTTCTCTTATCCGCAACTCAATCTCTGTACCACTCCCTCCTCTTCCCCCTTCAGAGGGCGTTACAGGCTTGAAGGAGCTGGCGTTCCTGAGAGACCTCGCAGAGCAGAATTCTTTGAAGTATGGCGTGGACAGAACATTTGACCGAGAGCGTTCCTCTGCTGCGTCCTCCTCTGGATCAGCTGGAGCTTTCATGATGCCGGTGGTGAAGGGCAGCATGATGGTTTTGAACCAGCTGAGCAACCTGGAGACGACGGTGGGGCGCTTTTACATCAACCTGCCCAATCGCATGATCGACCTGGCCCGCTTCAGCCTGCCATACACCGACCCAATGGGAGATGGTGAGTACTGTGGGCCAGGCTGGATACAAAAAATAAAATAAAAAAACTCCAGACTGAGCTGACATGAATTTACTTACATTTTTAGACTGAAATTTTTTTTTCTTAATCAACTTAATTTCCTAATCACAAGGGTTTATAATGACGGTGAGCCGACCGTGCTACTTCGGTAACCTCCTCCTGGGCGTCGTCGGGGTGGATGTAAACTTGGCCTACATCCTGGAAGATGTCACCTACTACCAAGACTCCCTGGCTTCATACACTTTTCTCATTGACAACAAAGGTCAGTCACACAGACATGCACATGAAGTAATAAGCAGAGTGCAAACATTTCTCTTCCACGAGGCTTTAAACATGCTTTCAGCCCATTTTCTTCAGGCACAGAAACAACAGGTCTGCCAGGTGATTTAAAAAAAGAAACAAAAAAAAAAAAACCAGCAGAACAAACCATGGTCACATGTTGGTTTGATTTTCTTTTTTTAAATTAAATTGTCACCTAACAAACAAGAGTCAAGAAAACAGACTTTTATTTAATTATGTTTGAGTCATATTTTTTGGGTTTCCTCCACATAGAAGTGGAACTACACTTTATTTTGTCCGTGTCCTCTTCCTCCACAGCCATAATATCCCTCATTAGGTATGATTGACATCTTCTCTGTAGCGCTGGCATTTCTTTAGCATTTAATGTTTAGCCACGCCTCAGTGCGTTGCCACGGTGCCGGATGGTTAGTGTCGATGTCCGGTCCAGGTTTGTTTTGGCCTCAGCTGAGAGGCATTCTGACTCAACTACTGGTGCTGCACCGGTTGTGCTCTGTGGGCCTGAAGAGAAGTGACATTAGTGGTCAGGGGGATTTTTTCCCTGGTGAGTGAACACACGAATTCTAGCATTACACGATAAGAACTTGCACGACAGATCCCAGAGATGAATGTTGACACAAGAGCTTTTAGGTATTAATCTAGAGGACATGAACGTCAGGTGCATCTTTATGTGTTGAGTAGTAGCGGAAGCTACACTAACATTACCTAATACATGTGTAGTTTTGGGTCTTGTAGACAGTGTCATGCTAATCAGAGACATGAACCAGAAGGGATTGAAAAACTGAAGCTTAAGGGAAAGGCTGCCTAAGTTTATGAGCATCTTTGAAGAAAACTGCAGTGAAGGACACGTGGGAGACTTGACAGTTGTGATCGTAGAAAGTGGGAGGGAAAGGAAAGAGATGGGGCATGATGGAGTCGTAAAGCTTCTGCTGAGTAGATTCCATTTACTCACCTGAATAAGTGTTCAGCTTGTGAATTGTTTGCTGTCAAAACATTTTTGCATGTATGAATTTTGCTCCTTTTGTCGCACCTTTCAAAGAGTTCCTTTCTGACTTTATTACCATTATAGATATGCCAACAAATTGTAGCTTATTACTGCACTTGTGCTGCACCTCCACAAACGAGGACAAATGAGTCCCATTAAAGATGGCGTTCAAATCATCTGCTGCCAATTAGTGCTAAAATATGCAGCTGACAACAGGCGTCTAGACTAAAGAGCCAGAAATAACAGAACATTTGACATACATTTTGCATAGGGACCATTTAGTTGAACTAGTAGTGACTTTTTCTGACTGTCTGTGTTGATCAAAATGAGGCAAGCTCTTTTAAGAACAGTTTGAAGGTTAGATGCTATTGTTTTGCTCAGTGGAAAGTACTGCAAGGATTTGAATTGAGGTTTCTCTCATTTTAATGTTTAGCATGTGCTGCAGTTATTAAGCCCATATACTGTGAAAGATAATGCATTTCCAAGTATGATGCAACAGCCTCTCAGATGAATATTGGAAGAAGCCACAATCAAAAATCTTGTGTTGTATTACTGAAAAAAACAAGAATTGGTGATTTCATACTGCATTAGAGTAAAGTGTATCCTTTTCCTATGCTGGTATGGTTTGAAGAGCTAAACAGAAATTCTGTTTGACCAACTTTGGAGCCGTCATTCCTCATTCATTTAATATACGGAAACAAGTTTCCAGAGGAGGTCAGTTCAGAAAAGACCTTATATGGGTGACAAACCAGTTCAATATCTGCAGTGGCAGTGTCTTGCATTTTTAAGATGCATTCAAGCCTAACATTGTTGTCACCTGGAATCAGTCTATGCCACTTCATTCAAATAAATGCCAAAAGATTTGACTGTCATTTGTTAACTGGCAGACTATGGCATAATACTACACAGAGGAAAAAGCACGAGTGTCCACTGTAGTAAATACCCTGCTGCTGTTGTCAGAACCTGATATCCTTAACTGATCGCTGTATGTTGTTTTTTTGCTTCTCTGAAATCCCAAAACGTGTACGATGTTCTAGGGTACACTTTGATGCACCCATCGCTGACGAGGCCCTACCTGATGACGGAGCCTCCCCTGCACACAGATATAATCCACTATGAGAATATCCCAGGATTCCCTGCTGTCCGACAGAACATCCTCGGGTAAGAAAAATGAGGAGCAGTCAGGAAACCAAAGAAAAAGACTGGAACAAGAATTCCTCCAGCCAGTGGTGCACTCGTGATATTATATGGGTCCATTTTTGAGGGCATTTTGTGATTCAAAGTGTATTTCTTTTGCAGCCTCCCTTTGGGCAGTCAGGTCATTACCGTGCCAGTAAACTCCTCACTGTCCTGGCACTCCAACCGACTCCGGGACAACAGCAAAGATGCATACAACGTCAGCTACGCCTGGAAACTGGTATGTGTTCTTTTAGACTATAAAGAGACCAAACAAAGAGCATGTGGTCACTGGTTGACTGTATCAACACTGCTTCAGCACTCAATATACATCCATACATGTAAATGCTATTTTGACAGATGGTCTTATATTTCATACAACATTATTTCTTCATGATGTCTGCTGATGATTCTACTTTTTGCCAAAGAGAAATCCTGTGTTTGTAAGAAAAAAAAAAAAAAACAGAATGATGTAACTTCATTCAATATTTTTATTTCAGTGTCAGCAATAACGAAAAGAGTATTAGCAGAAGAATTTTCCCCCGAAGCAGTACAAGTTCTCACAGTCAGTCTCTGGACCAGCCACCATTGTTGTGCTTGGAATAATATCGACCTTTTTTTTTTACTTCTTTTGCTTCTCTCTCTAAAGCTCCTCGTCATTACTTCACCGCTCTGTAAAAGCGTTGTAGGGGTTTCTGCTCCCAGTCTTTACATCTCCACCAAACCTCCACCACCTCAAATTAGTCAGTGTAATAAAAACCAAGCGCTCTCATTACCCGTCAACCGGCCAACCCTCGAATCTGCAGAAGAGTCATGTTGAAGGAACAAATGGCAACAGGACAGCAGCAACATCATTTCAGATTCTTTTTGCTTCCTGACATTTCGATTTTTTTTTTTTTTTTTTTTTTTTTTTTGGCAGGAGCAGAAATATCACGTTTAATTTAGGCATTTCGCTTCAACCTCTTTTTCACTGCTTTTGACATTTGTGTGTATTTTTTATTGTTTATTTTTCACACAGTCACTGAAGTTCAAATATGTCACCTTTGGTGGGAGCTTGGCAGGGTACTGTTTTTTTTTAACTGAGCTTTCCAGAGCCAGAAAAGTCAAAATTGGTGTTGGAAAAACGCCTAAAGAATGTGTTGTCTACCATGCCAGTCCGGTCTTTTATAGTATGAAACATGTCCAGTTTTTTTTTGTGCTTTTAAAGTAAAACAAAAACTTGGCTGATAAACATTTGCTTAAGAGGAGATTGGCTTTTATTCCCTCTCGAGTGTTTGGAGCCTCCCGGATCTATCTGAAAACAGTTCAGACAAAGTTTGCGTGATTTAGCAATGTAGATTGTGAGGGCACGCCGACACATTTCTATTTGCCTGAAGCAGAGAAAACTGTCTGTAAAGGCTGACAGTAAAAATGTAGCTGGAAGGGAAGGTAAGGGAAAGGTGGTGGGGGTTTGGCTGGCATGGAGTTTTAATGAAATTGGAATAGAGTCAGTGGGATGCATTTAAACTCTGTTCTGTGTTGATCAGCTCAATATCCCGAAGGTATTGGTTTTAAAAAGTAAGGTATGTCGCCTTGACTTTCTCTCTTTGCGTCCTAAGGTATTTATGGAATGTCAATCACAAGTTAGTCACACCCCAAAACAATACAACCTTTTATATTTTACTTTATTGTAAATGAGAGCATAGTTTATGTAATGAACATCACATTTGACTGAATACTGAAAATACTTGGAATACTTTATACGAGCAATTATTATCCATCAACACAATATAAGAATATTAAGATTTTTCAGATGAGTTTATGCCCATTAACAATGGGAACATGTTGATGTTGGATAATAAAGCAGCACACTTTTATTCTGTCGACTAATCCCATTAAAAAAGCAAAAACCCCAATAAATGAACCCTAAAGTGTAATATTGTTTATTCCTCTGTTCCATGGTGCTCTGTGGTTTGCCAAATATTCTTAAAAGCAAATCACTGAGCACGAGGTGCACATTACTGTTACTTCATTTCAATGAATTTGGGTTCTTGCGCACCAAATGTTTCAATTTGGTTCAAGTACTTTTCAAGCCTGCTGAGGTGCAAGCATTACAATGACATATTTAAGACACACAAGCTACTTTGATTAGAAAAAAATTGGTAGTCAGTAATTTACAATGAAAGCAGAAGGTTCAGCCTTTCCAAGTGTTTTATTTTATTTTATTTTTTCTTAGGTGCTGGGAAATTGAAGGTTTTGTTGGACAGCTTTCTGTTTTCCAGAAAGTCTTCATGTAGACAAAGCCTGAGGTCATAAGAATTAACCCATGGCTAAAAATAGTATTCAACAAATTCACTATTTCCTCATTTTTGGTCGGTGTTTCAAAACCACAGCACCCATTGATTTCAGGACCCTTGTTTTAAGATGAAGAAATGTGTGGGAGAACCTGGCGATTCAGCTTTTTAATGGGATGGAGGAACTCCGAGCTGAGAGCCAACCATAGGTTTAGGTCCTTGACTTGATTGATTTTAAAATCTAAATTCAGCTCCCCTCTCTTCTCGTTTTGTCTCCTAGGTCCAGGACACATCTTTCATCTTGTGCATTGTGTACGTGCAGCCAGAGATCCCAGTGAAGCATCTGAAGAACCTGAACACAGCTCCCAGCTCCAAGCTGCTCTACCATCGTTTAGATCTGCTGGGTCAGCCCAGCTCCTGCCTGCACTTCAAGCAGCTGGCCACTGTCGGTGAGAAAAATAAGCTAAATCAACAGACCTGGGACGAACTTTGTCTAAAAAACTTTATGTTTTAGCTTCTCTGACTGTCCCTTTCCTCTCTGTTTCCCAGAGTCCCCCACAGTGATGCTGGCAGCTGGTAGTTTCTCCTCTCCCTATGAGCACCTCAGTCAGCCAGAAACAAAGCGGATGGTGGAGCACTACACAGCCTACCTGAGCGATAACACCAGGCTCATAGCCAACCCAGGCCTCAAGGTACACCAGCACAAAAGCCATTTAACATACACAAATGCAGCTCCCAGCGAGGCCCAGCCTGAGAGCGCACACACACTCAAACACAAAGGGTTCATCTTTTTTACCCAACAAACATGTGCCACATGCACTGTTTTGGGGTAATATTATTAACATGTTTATACATATTTACAACCATGCAACATGTTAAAACAGTGAATTTATCCCACTCTCATGCCTGAGGTTATTTGAATTGATTTCCTTTAACCCTTTCTTTTTTAGATTTCTTATTTCTTGCAACATCTGACAAGCATGTCAGTCTTTTCAGGCTGCTGACATTGCAGCTATAGTTTACTAAAAAATGGAAATTATGTTCTGCATCTTTAAGAAAGGGACAAAGCCCCACATGGGTTTTGGCATTCTGTGCGCATTCCTGTCTTGGGGGGAGTTAGTTTGAACTCCAAACCCCAGTCCCAGCACAGATTCCCAGGCTAGATTTTAAAGACCCCCTCCAGTGACCTCATCACCCCTTTCAAACTCAGAGGCTTGTCTCAGAATGGTTGTGGGGTGGGATTTTTCAGGGATTTTGGGGCAAATCTAGTTGGACTGTTCCCCCAATGCTGGGTATTTTAGCTGGTCTGTTTGGAATATCTTGATCATACTTTTCCCTTTGTTTAGAAGAGAGCCAATACCAGATGAAACTTTTACACTTTTACCCTCATTTTACCTTTTACCCCAAATTGTTTAAATGATTTCACTTCTCACTTCTTTTTTCACCCTCTCCTTCCTCTCTAATCATCCATCCCTCCATCATTTCCCCTCTGCAGTCCTCTGTCAGGAATGAGGTTATGGCGACCAGTCACGTCACGGATGAGTGGATGACATTAATGGAAATGAGTAGCCTCAACTGCTACATTGTGCGGCGTTACATAGCAACGCCCAGCGGGGTGCTCCGGATTTACCCAGGATCACTGATGGACAAAGCATTCGACCCGACCCGCAGACAATGGTGAGGCTTACTTTCTAGGGTGTAAAGAGGAGGGCAAGAAAAGAGTGAAGGTGTGTGTGCATCTCTGTGTTTTAGGAGAGCAAAAGGAAGTTTTGAATAGTTTTGGGTTAGCAGGAGTTGAAGAGAATATGTATGATCCTTTATTGATTTCAGTAAAGTTACGATTTTTTTTCATGAAATTGGTTTTAGTTGTTGTGTTTAATCTCAGTTAGATGGCCATGAGGACACCTTTAAGGGCCCATTACCAGTGACCTCTGGGCCTTCTTGTGATAACCATTAAAGGATCCTTTTTCATAATTCTACATTTACAGTTTAGCCCATTGCAAATGTTCTGCTTTCCAAATGTCCACCCTGCATTATTTGCATCGGTTTAACTTAGATTTCATGATATGACACGTATATTGTGTTTTACACTCAAAGCTGGTGAATTCCTCTTTTTTTTCCCCAGTTTCAGGTGGTGTTTTTTTTTAAGATTTATTGCAAAATTTTAAATCTGTCAACAGGTCTTTTGTTGAAATTTGTAACCTTTCACAAATGGTGTTTCCCTCAAAAAAGAACAATGCTTCTGAAAGCGTCCCCTTTCATTTAAATGGCTTCATATCCAAGTACAGAGTAGAGCTATTGTTAGGCTTATCAAATCTCCTGGAACCTCGAACATGGAAATGAATCCTTGTTAAGGAAAACAGTGTTTTCACATTTAATGTTCACTTAGTGTGAAATGGTCTCAGCTTCATCATGTGATTGTGATTCATCTGATTGTGTGTTGGGTAGGTACCAGCATGCTGTGGCCAATCCTGGCCTCGTCACCTTCACAGGGCCGTACCTGGATGTTGGCGGGGCGGGCTACGTTGTCACCATCAGCCACACTATTCATGCCTCCAGGTAAAAAGTGGTCATTTTACCACAGTGTGATGTTTTACAACTGTAGAGTAAAAGTCAAGTCTTATTTCCTCGAGTATCTTTCTCATAAAAGGAGCATTGAGTGACTCATCTGGTAAGTCTTATTCATTGTTGTTGTCAGCCAAGACATTATTTTAGGCAGCAAGTCTCAGTCCAGAAGTATTTCACTGAGACTGATCTGTGAATACAGGAAATAATTTGAAAGAAACTACATGAGATTGTTGTCCAATTGCAGTAGGCATTATTACACAACACTAGAAGACGAACAAATCCTTGCATTAAAACTTGTTAGTCCGATCAAAAACACAAGAAATTGAGCTTAATTTGGCCAGTTGCCATTGAAATGGTTGCAAAATATCTTCTACACAAAGTCCTGGGCTGAGATTAAATTGTTTGTTTCTTGTTCAGTGAGTTTAAAATTCAACTCACTGCAAAAGCCACTGCGATGCTTACAGCTGTACAATGCAAACTGTTTACCACGGTCCATGCAAGTATTCTGTAGAAACACAAACATCTGTGCGAGTGTGTGTGATAAGTAAAGATTAATCTTGTTGTTGACTGGCTCAGTGAGCATAACAAACAGTGTGCAGTGAGCACAGATTTCTAACAAACCTGAAGATGAATGTTTAGGGTGTGTTTTTGGTGTTTTTTTGTCTACTGTGGTTCAACATTTAGGTTTCTAATTACTACTATAATTACTAATCGACCTACAGGTCTGTGTAATCAAGCTTTTACACAGACCTGTAGGTCGATCAGAGGGATAACTACACAGAGTAACTGAATTCAACATTTCATTTCCACAGATTTTAATCTCCACGTTTCCTTTCTCTCCATGTCTTCTGTCTATAGCTCTCAGATGGCGCCTGGTTATGCAGTTGCAGTGATGGGCATAGACTTTACCCTTCGTTACTTCTATAAAGTCTTACTGGATCTGTTACCCATCTGCAACCAGGACAAAGGCAACAAGATCAGGTAGGAAAAGAATGGATCGATTTGGACTGTTAACTTTGCTTATCATCGCAGAGAATTCCTTTTTCTGTGTCTTTTTTTCCCCCCCATTTCCCCCGAAGGCCTCTGCAGTTTCGCTAAATTTATGTTTTATTGAGCAAGAACCAAAGTTGCTGAGAGACTAAGAGAAAAGATGAAGGGAATCTTGACATTCCTGCTGGAGATGTTGCTGCCTTGGTCACACCCCTTCTCTGTCCGTTTCCACCTTTGCCTTCATGTTCTCTCTGTTGGTTTCAATAGTCATATAAAACTGGATTTGCTCAAAATGGTGTTGGGTTAGGGAGAGGCTGTGTGTTATCCAAATAATGAAGTTGATATCTCTGCTAGAGGAAAAAAGGGGATCTTAGACATTTGATTTGATCTCTATCTGTAGTCTATACTCATACTATTTATGTGTTTACATTGTAGGTGTTTCATAATGGAGGACAGAGGCTACCTGGTTGCTCACCCTACCCTCATTGACCCTAAAGGTCATGCCCCCGCAGAGCAGCAGCACATCACACACAAGGTAAAGCATTAGAAAACAAATGAACAAAAGTTAAATTCACAACCATATGCTGGTAACATCAAGGATTATAGCACTGTCATACTGGCAGTCAAAGGATTTTGCTTCCTCGAAAGTGCTGCATAATAAATTGACTTGAGATAGAGGTAAAAATAATTAAGATAAATATATAAGATTATTACACATGAGTAGAACTTCAGTTTTTGCTGTGTTGCCAGTAGTCAGCGAGTGCAACATGTCATTTACTTTCTGTAAAATAAGAACATTTTAAATAACTTTCATTGCTGTATACAAGAAAGAAGGGAAAGCCTCTTCCCATGAAAAGGCCCTCATTCTTATACATAAACGGACTAGAAACAGACACTTAAATAAGTCGCACTTCAGTAAGTTACATTTAGATTTTCAGAGCAAGATATTGCGAATGGTTTTATTTAGATCTGCCCTCCTCTTTCTTTATATGCTTAATATATTTTGAAATATAACTTATTTACCCTTGTTCTTTTTATTTCAGGAGCCACTGGTGGCAAATGACATCCTGAACCACCCCAACTTCGTCAAGAAAAACCTCTGCAACAGCTTCAGCGACCGCACAGTGCAGCGCTTCTACAAGTTTAACACCAGCATAGTGGTACGTCAGGAAACATGGGATATTTGGATTTACAAAAGGCTTGAAAAGAAATCTCTAAGTGATACGTAAATATCTCATGATGTAACACTGCCATCTTGTGGTGGAAACATGGTGTCGCAACCTAAATATTCCTACTTTGTTAAAAAAAACCTGCTGTTCTTGGATAATCTCATTCATAGATTAGAAGAAGCAGGTTTAGAATACTATCACAAACTCGATATTCTCTTTTCCACTTTTTAATTGTTGATTTAAATCAGATGCTTCTTTTGTTAAAATGGGATTTGGATTAGATTATAAAGTATGTTAAACCATGAGATGCTCTGATATGGGTGATGTGTTGAATCTAACAGATCTTCCTGACTCTTCTTCTCACAGGGAGATCTCACCAACCTGGTTCATGGCAGTCATTGTTCCAAGTACCGCCTGACCAGAATCCCCGGCACCAACGCGTTTGCTGGTATTGTCAACGAGACGTGTGACTCATTGGCGTTCTGCGCCTGCAGCACGGTTGACCGACTCTGTCTCAACTGCCACAGGTCTTTACTGAAACCACACATTCTTAAGGCATCTACTGTTTTGCTCTAAGACACTCGATGTTCTAATGATAAAAAAATAATTGAAGAAAAGTCTAGATTTTTCACAGATCAATGTTTTAAAGATTGGTTAAAGTTACAGCAGCATGACTCATCATAGATAATTTGAATCGTTGATGGATAGCTAGTTAAATGCCTAATATTTTTGTGGTTAACTATCATTTTTAGTTTTTCAGGGCAACGCAATGTCTCTTTGATTGGACAGGGAAGTAATGACACTATCATGACTGTTTCTCTGTGACATGTCCTCTGTTTTGTTTTTATGTTGTTCAGAATGGAGCAGAATGAGTGCGAGTGTCCGTGTGAGTGCCCTCTGGAGGTCAATGAATGCACAGGCAACCTCACCAATGCTGAGAACAGGTCAGTGTAAAAAGAATAAAAAAACTACTTGCAGTATAGGTTTGTGCAACATGAATTTCTGAATGACTACAGAAAATGTTCACAGCAGACCATTGGCATTAAGCAATTAAGCTTTCAGTTACAATCGAGGAAGATTAATGTTTTTTAACTGTTAATATTTTAAAATGTCTTTTTATATTACAAAATTCTCCTCTATGGGCATCAATTGAAAGTGTCCACATTTAACATACTGAGAGTGAAAGCTGGAGCATGTCACATCATCAGTGCAATCAAGCTAGTTGCAGTGTCTGATATAAAATGATGGAATGTTTTTAATTTGCTCCCCACCCTGTTGATGCCTTAATGACTGGAGTTTCCAGTTCAAATGTTTGTCAATCTGATTTCTTTCATCCATCTACTTAATTGTGGAGCCTTGAAATACGCCTACTTTTTTTTTTAGCTAATAGCTTTTATATTGCTGTCATCGGGATTTGAGTTTTGGCTGTGGGTGTGTGTGTCCCTTCAAACATTTTTGGAGCCGTTTGCTGCTGCTACTGTGTGGATGTTGGTGGGCGTTTCCTCATTCTTCCCTTTTTCTCCATCTCACTAGCTTACTAGGTGTTTCCCTTCTCTGCTCCTGACACTGCATCTGTCCATCACTCACAGTGTGTCTCACTTTTCTTTCTTGCCTCACCCACTTTCTTTCATCGGCCTTCAGCGGCTTTTGACAGCATGTCGATGTTTTAGATCCGCCCTTTATCTCAGGAAGCTAGTCATTATCATTTCTCCCTGACAGTTTTTTTTTCTCTCTTTTTTGTGTGAGCCAGCGTTGGCTTGCTTTTACTCACATTCTGAAGACGTTACTTTTTTTTTTCAAATGCTTTATTTTATCTTGTTTTGTGTTTTTTTTTTTGTGTGTGTGTGTGTCAGTTTTACTTTATATTACTTTGTTGAATTTAATCATATTTCAGGCTAGGATTTGGATGGATGTTGTGTGTTGAATGTGGCTCTTGTATTTTAAATCTGTGTTTTCTGTGTTTTCACTCTTTGTTTTGGGATTGTGTGTTGTACAGGAACCCGAGCTGTGAGGTGCATCAAGAACCAGTTAGTCTGAATGTGATTGACCCCAGTCTGCATGATACCCTGCCCCAGTGTATCAACACCCGCTGTAGCCAGAGGTACACCAGCAGGTAAGGATGACAAGTACAGACACATGTGTGAAGTATAGTCATTCTTACAGAGCCATTTAATAGCAGACACATGCAGCACATTGAGACACAAATCTACCACAAGGCATAGTGCGTACAAATGAAGTTATACTGTATGTCCTGCAATGAGACTGACATTACAGCAGATGGGCGGCACACTGCCACCCAGTGGTAATGAACAGGAATAGGAGGTGTGGAGAGTTTCCTTTTGAGTGGAATATATTTATTTCACCCTCAAACAGTACAGAAACTATTGTATCCACTCAGGAGAAGAAAAAAAACAAGCTGTTGCACATATATAACAACAATCTAGTTTCCAATTCTAATCAGATTTTACCAAGCTAAACAGTTCTTCAATGAAAACTTTTTCCTGAGTGTATGTCACAAATTTGACAAAAAGATATCTCCTCTTCCTTTTTTATCATCTACCACCGGCTCATCTTAAAAAAAACTGCTGACATCATATTTGAATCTCATTCTGACCACAGTATTCTGCACCATTTTTCAGTGACTGTTTCGGTGTGTTGGACTGCGAGTGGTGCATGGTAGACAGTGATGCCAAGACTCACCTGGACAAGCCATACTGTGCCCTGCAGAAGGAGTGTTTCGGGGGCATTGTTGGTGCTAAGAGTCCCTATGCGGACGGCCTGGGGCTCCTTGGTGAGTCATGAAATGAATTGGATAAATCCTTTCGCTTTGTTAATATAATTCCATTGGACTCTTTGGCACATCCATTATACAGTAGTATTATTACTACATTATTATTGCAGTGAATTGTTTCGTCGTTATGAAAGACTTCTCCTAGATATACTGCAGTGTACCTTTCAGCCAGCAGATCGAAGACACACAAACGACAACAAAAATGTCAAATTACGCAGATCACAGACGATCGTATTTTTCAAACTTTTTTTCACCAAAACCTTTTCTGTGTCTTGGTTATATTTCATCAGCTTTTTCAAAAGAAAAGTTGGCTGTCTGCCCGTTTTTAAAAAAATGCGCCCACATTGTCGCAGGAGTTAGGATCTGAGCAAGAGCTGTTTGATGCTGACTCAATGTAAGGGGTCTTCTCGGGCCTTTTTGACAATCTCTGACTGTCCTTTCTTCTCCCTCCTATTTGTTGCTCTTCTCCGCAGATGAGGAGGTGGCGTCTTTGAACATGATTAAGAGTGCCCCTGTGGGTCCAGTCGCTGGAGGCATCATGGGATGCATCATGGTGTTGGTCCTGGCCGTGTATGCTTACAGACACCAGATCCACAGACGCTCACATCAGCACATGTCACCACTGGCTGCACAGGGTAGGAGTGAGCGAATGCACATACATCTTTAGATCTATGGTTGGGATTTACAGCTATGTGTAATCTCAGGATATGTTGATATTAGTACATCATAGTTTCTTTTGCATCCTACATGTCTCTAGTTGCCCTGCATGATAGGACTCAAGGAAATGCAAGAGCCGTAGTGTTTCTATTATTATTGGCAGCTTTTGTAATTTATGTGCTGTAGTTACTATAAACAACATATTTACTGTTGAAACTGAATTTTAAAGTGACGTGATAAACGGGCACTGTTGCAGCTAAAACAGCTGACATGGGCATCAGCTCGGGCACAGCTGCTGCATGGCTTGTGTAATCACTCAGAGATATTGGCTAAAACATCAAACAAAATTACAATCTCATTAAAATCTAGGATCTAAGTCACTTTCTGTCAAATAGTTGGGTAAACAACTTTAAAAAAAATATGTGTGTGGCTACACTATCACAATGTATCAGTGAGCAACGGACTCGTGAAGCTGACTGGGTATATGGGTGCCACTGCTTTCAGAAATAATACACTCATATATGATCACGTACAATGCTAAAAGTACCTTAAGTTGCAGTTGGAAAGTGCAATGTTTCTGTGAAACCTGCAGAAACCGAACACATTTGGAATAGCTAAATATTATCTCAGGTTAACTTTATTTATCACAGTGGTATTCACAGTTAAGAATGAATCATATTAGATTTTTTTGTCGATATAGATTTACAGTGTGGAAAATACAGGACTTAAATTGGCTTGGAGGATGTGCTCCCTGAGTCAATCCCCAAAACAACCATAACCAGGGCAAGTTTGATATATATCTGCTGCTCATTATTGATTTAGGAGCAATGGTGATATTTAATTTGTGAAGCATTTTTCTAGCTGCTGTCGGTAACCTGATGATGTCACAGTTTTTTGGGGGTTCCAATAAAACTTGTTCAGTACTACATTTGTGATTCTCAAAATAGAACGGTAGCATTTGTCTAATTTTGGCATTTTTCTTCTTCCCTTCCTCTTTACCTCCATAACACTGCAGAAATGTCCGTGAGGATGTCGAACCTTGATAATGAAAGAGATGACAGGGACGAAGACAGTCATGAGGACAGAGGAATTAGTAAGTACTCTGTGTTATCTCTTGGGTTTAAGTTTTATTCATCATACACAACATATCTGAAGTGTAAAGTATTTCCGTTTTGTTTTTGTTTTGATTTTTTTTTTTTTTCACAATAACCTGATCTTATTATTTGACTAATTATTATCATTATTAAACATATGAAGAGTCTAACCTGTGTGCTCTTTCCTTCCAGTCAGTAATACCAGATTCATAGCTGCAGTGATCGAGAGACACACTCACACTCCTGAACGGAGACGGAGGTACTGGGGGAGATCTGGGACGGAGAGCGACCACGGTAAGACATCACATGTCTTTAAGGTTTACAAAGAAAGCGTGTCATGGTGTGTTTTTTTTTTTTTTTGCAGTGTTCTGCATTAAAATACATCAGCACTGATGGTAAGAAGAACTGAGTCAGGTTTATCTGAAAGGCCAGTAATGCTGTGTCAAAGCAAAACTGAATATTTATAGAATTCTTGTTTCTTCCCAATAGATACACATGCTTTTGGTGTTTGAAAATGACAAACTGTTAATGCTAAGTCATCCTCGGATCAGGAAGCTGATATTCAGTGGGGGCTTTAGATAGAATTTTTGATGCAGTGTGATAATACTAACCTTTCTGCAGTTTTACTCTTACACCCGTCTGTGTCACTTGTATCTTAACATTTCCTGCAGTTACGACGCTGACAACAGGACAACAAGGAATAAAGTTTCTTTTCTCAAAAATTAGGATCTTTGCATACCTTTCAATACATTACAAAATCTAAAACCACAACAAACACTCCTACTGCAGATCTACAGTTTGCTCTCAGTTCCGTGGCACTGGCTCTGCTTCTGGCTTGTTCTTTTCATTACATCACAGGTCTGAACCTTTTTGTCTCTGAGCATAAACAACTCATCCAGAGCTGCAGATTACTGTTAACATTTGGAGAATTTTCAAGTCTGACACTCAGTGTGGATGGACAGTTTCACCCACATGGGCTCTTAGCCACCCACATATGGCAGCACTTCACTTCCTGGCAATGAGTATCTCTATAACTTGTTGCATAACTGATGTTTCATAGCGAAAAAGGGTGAATGTGAAGAGAGGATTTTGGGTGAAAATTAAACAAAGAAGTGCAAGCTTGTTGGATAAATGTTTTAGTACAGATAAGGGAACAGATTAATTCATTTCCCGTTTTCAGTCATGATCTTTGTACTTCACGTGCCCTGCCCAACTTGTGTACAATTATAGCTTTCGAAGAGATGGTTTGAGGAAAAGCTATCACACATTCTTATTCACATATCTATGGTATTGTATTTTCCTTTCTACTTAGATAGGGCAGCTAACAAGCAGTCCTGATGAATGAGTGGGAAAGGATGACGCATTGTGCAACAGGAGATGGGAGGCTGTAAGACTGAAAGAAGGGGACAAGTGCAGAGCTGGAGAGATGCAAAAATGATGAAAGAAGGGAAATAAGAGAAATGTAAGGGCAAGACAACAGGGACAGAGGGGAAGTTTAGTTTAAAATAACGCAAAAGAAAGGGAATAGCTAACTGGATTAGATTAGCTAATCATTACAGCAACAGCAAAAAGTAAATAGCCCCCAAAAACACACACATTTACATTTCACATTGAATTTTATGTGTATTTACATAAGAAAAATATGTGCTTAATGGATTGTTGAAACATTTGGACAGAGGCTCTCTAGCCCTGTCCTCCTGTGTTCTGTCTGTAGGCTAAGCTATTCCTTTAGATATTGATGATTTATTTAGTGTATCCTTCAGTTTAGGGATAGAAAAGATTTTGCCAGGATTTGTTTCCAAGACCTAGACTAATGTTTCAGGTCCTTTAGGGAGATTTTAGAAGTCATAATACTGATAAGACATTTAGAGTCCATCTCAGATGTTAAATATAATGATAATTTGCTCCATCTTGCTTCAAGACATTAAGAGGGGTTTGATTTCCTCACCTTGTGCAGCTGAAAATTGTCAGAAGGACAAATTTGGCAATATTTACCCGAAGCTTTGCGTGTTTTGGGAAAAGGGGATGAACTGTGCAGAAATTGGCACATTCCATATGAGGAACTTCTTTTAAGTCTCAATCCTTCAGCTTTTCTTTAATCCCTCTCTTCCTCTCTTTGTATTTGCCTCCCGTCTGCCTGTCATTC
Organism: Odontesthes bonariensis; assembly: GCF_027942865.1. NCBI lineage: Eukaryota > Metazoa > Chordata > Actinopteri > Atheriniformes > Atherinopsidae > Odontesthes > Odontesthes bonariensis. The sequence continues at coordinate 27,638,245 of NC_134520.1, read as the reverse complement.
CATTTAGCTTTCCTCTGTATTTTTCCTCGACAGCTTTCTGTTGGTTAGTACCAAAGCCTGGCGAATCTTTTGGAGGATCAGGAAGGGCGATGTGTGAGGGAAGCTCCCAGTATGAGACCAGTGAGGGATTTTAGGACAACTCGGACATACCAGGGTTTTGTCTCATTTTATATGATGCCATGTGGAAAACACAGTACATCACACTGTGTTATTTCATGCATAGGCCTTATCACAAGATATATACACTGCCTAACCACCTGGAATTTGATAAAACGCAAAGATAAGACTCTGCGATTGGAAAAATACTGCAGTGATTTAATATGTTTCAGCTGGCAACTAGTTATTTAACCTCAACTGATGCTGCTTTTCATTCCCTAAATGACCATGTGAGAGAGGATGTCACTCTGTTGGGATGTTGCTTAAAACTATCGAAACTGGGTTAAGAACTGTGAAACATATCATTAGTAGCTGGAAGGATGGTGACGAACCATTATCTACGAGTAAGAAATGTGGTCAGAAGGAAATCTGGAAATCTGTGATCAGAGCTGAGAGAGCTTTGGAGAAATGACAGTTTGAACATTTGGTAGAATTAGATCACAGACAATTACCGGTAGAACTCATGGCAATAGTTAATAGTGAGAGTAAGAGCATTTCCACACACACAATGCAAAGAAAACTCAAGTTATTTAGATCAAACAGCTGTGCAGTCTTAAGAGAACCACTTATCATGAGACTAATTGGAAAACAAAAAAGACTCTAAATTAAATCAAGTTATGTTGAATTCAAAGAATGGAAATTTACAACAAATGCCATCTCAAAGCACTTCAAAAACAGTCCATTTCAATCTAGATTTTATTCAATTTAGTCAAATTAGATATAATTCAATTCAATTAAAATAGACAATTTGTCTAACTCTTACAATACCATTTCATAAAAGGTTACTTAGCTAAGGAAACCATGGGGTGTGCATAAAATTTTCTCTTCGATTCCTTCTTTAAAACTGCCTTTAAACACGAAGAACCCCACAGGAGAACCACACTTTGGAAGGGCAGCCATCTGCCTTCACCAGTGGGGGGTCCAGAGGGCAGGAAAGAGGGGCACCATGGTACCATAACATCAGGACAGGGGTCCCTGCTGATGTCCCCCAACAGTCTTGACCTATTGCTCCATAACTAAAGGGATTGTTCAGGTTCAGCTGAGCCGTCAACCTCAGATCACGACTGTGTATAAATAGAAAGAATACTGTAGCACTGTTAGGATTGTCTGTAACCTCGCTTAGTTTTGGGGAATCTTAACATTCAAAAGGACTTAGATATACGTACATCCTTTTCCTTAATAAGGGATCAGTTTTGTTTTCTGGGACTTAGATATTTAGCTGTCAGATGTTTGTTGGGTAGAAAGGTATTGGGAGATAAAATTAGGTAAAGGAGCTAGATTATTAACTGAATTGCAGACATGTGAAATTGGAGATTTTCTTAGTAGGGATTATGCTAATTGCAAAAGTGTTGTAATTCGTCCCACTACATATTTTAGTTGATATCTGAGATATTCTTATTACTTGGAAAAGATTGCACGACAGATTTTTTTGCAATACATAACCAGTCTACACATTAAATGATAAATTGGTTTGCCTTACACTCGACCTGAGTACCGCATGTGCACTCACCAGCACACAAATCACATGCTCGAGTGTCTGTGTAGGTTTAATGTTTCATCATATAAAATGACAGCAATTTTTCTACAAACACAATTATTGAACCAGACGTGCTTACAGGGTTATTTGCTCCAACAGTAATAACAGATTGATGTTCCACGGCAAAGCTCGTTCCTAGTTTTCTCTAAAGGTGAGGAAGCTGGTGGTAAAGGAACTGAGGGAGGTATGTTTCTTCTAAGATTGGCTGCCTAGAAATATTATTTAGTCACACTTTGAAATTCAGATTCAGTTTGTTGGCTTGAAAGGGGTGAACCTCACTCACGGGGTCTTAAACTTTTATTTATAGGTAGAAAGATTAGGCAAAGTTAACTAGCTAGGATCTGAAAGTTGGCTGCTTGAAGTTATGTTTAGTAGGATTTAAACAAAACACACAATTCAAAAATGTAACTTTACATGTGGTTGTAGTGTATGGGCATTTACAATGAAATTAGTTTACATTTTGTTCTATCAACATTTATTTTTCTCATTCAGTTCCATGGTGATCCCTTTGCTCTGTGGCAGCAGCACCTTCCTCCCACTGCTCCAGTTATTGTTGTATCCTAACAGCCGTGTTGGCTCGTGTCTTTGTCTCCTCAGGCTAAGCGTATGTGCAATATGTATAGCAAAGTAGTTATAAATATGCATGAATCTATTTTTTTCCTCTTACTTTATGAGAAATTGGAAAACAATAGCTTGTACTGCTTTCAGAAACCTAGCAAGTTAGCATCTGTTTACAGGAATGTTTCTGTTTTGAATGTCTAAGACTGGGGGGCATCATGGCTAAATGATGGCTTTTATATTCTCTCATTCCTGTTCAGTCAGTGGCTAGCAGTTTCTACATAGGTACAATAGATTTTAAGATCTTTAAATACATTTAATATGGGTGCATAAATAACTAATCCTTCTGCATAATGTATACGTGATTTATGTTGCATTCAAATCCAGTAATTCCAGCTTCCGCATGCTTTTATTTTGTTTGTTTAGGCTACAGCACCATGAGTCCACAGGAGGACAGCGAGAATCCACCTGGAAACAACGACCCACTCTCAGCAGGTGTTGACGTGGGTAACCATGACGACGATATGGACCTGGACACGCCTCCCCAGACGGCCGCACTGCTCAGCCACAAGTTTCACCCTTATCGACACACGCACACACACCACCACCCGCTGCACACACATACGCACCACCTGCAGGCTGCAGTGACGGTGCACAGCGTGGACGCCGAGTGCTGATCCACAGCGTGGCGTTCAGCTTCCTGACACGGATGGAACTGTTCGGGATGCTTTTTTAAACTTTTAACTTTTATGCTCAAGATCGATGGAGGAAGACGCCACCGCTGTTCTCCGTGTGTCATGGCCGCTGGGATTCATGTCCGTAAGGATGGACGATACAGTGTCATTGTGGCAACATTTTAACCTCAGCCCCTCTTTTATTCAACCCAACTTGAAATCTGGCTGATAATGACATGGAAAGTAAGCAAACCTGTGCCAGTACATAAAATCATTGTTTTTCTTTTTAAATTTTGAAGGATTTAGGACTCACAAGAAAGAGCAGGACCTTTAGGAGCAAACATAAAGCTGTTTGAGCCCAATCATCAGACATCCTTGAGGAAAGGACACAACTGGAGCACAACAGCTTTGAACAGAAACAAAGTTCTTTATTTTTCAGTGTTTTACAGTTCACAGTTGAATTAAAGCTGGAGCTCAGTGTGGATTTCTTTTCACCAGGTCTTCATCCCAAAAATGTAGCTTCCCTGCAAAGCCTGCTCGTGGAGAGGAGCAGGAAGGACACAAAGCTCTCCTTACATTTAGGAAAACTGTGAGAAAGAGTAAATATTACTTTATTTCCACCTTGAAAAAAATGCCTTGAGTGGAATTCAAACATAAATCCTATTTCATCTTCACTCTCCTTAGCGCTGCAGGTTTTCTCTGAAAGTTGCACCCTTGATCCAAAGGAGAGGCTGCCGGTCTCACACAACATGCCGTGGAATGATATTTGAATGTTTTCACAAATATCTCTGAACTGCAACGTAGGAAAAAAGCTCCAATGTTTCAACATGAATACAAGAGGAAACTCTTTTAAGAGAAAACTATTATTTTTCTACTATTTATTAAAGAGGTAGAGTTTCATGACAGACGAGGATGCAGCTTCCGCCAACAAGACAGAGGTTTTGCAACCAGTGAATCAGACTTATGGTGCGTTATTTTCCATCAACTTTTGTTATTTCCCCCAAAACATTTAGGATGTTAAGAACATGTATTACAACAGATAATGGGATTTTTTTTCCACCTCTGACTTTATGTTCATAACTTTTACATTTTTTTTTATGACCAGAATCATATCCTTGGACATCATCTTCCCGGGAGTAACCAATTCAATACTGTGCAGATCCATTTATTAGGTACACCTGTCCATGCAGTGAAATCCAATGCAACAGTCCTGACAAAAACTCACATTTTTTCCCCTTGCCATAGAGATGAGGGTAAAACACTTCCTTGTGTATATAAAGAGGTTAGGGGACACACAATATTAGAAACACCTCTTGATATAATGTAAATTAAACACAACTTTTAGCTGTACCTGAAATTATATAAAAATAACTAACTTTACATATTAAACACCACCAAAATGTGAACATAAAGAGCTTTTTGAAGAAATAAATGCTGTAGAAGGGCTGTTGTATTGCATTACATTAAATTTACTGGGGTATACAGTAAAACGTCCAACTGAGTCTGTTTTGTACATGTGTAGGGATCGAAAATCTGATTGAAATATTCTCCTTTAAAAGAAAAAGAAAACATTTTTTTGTTTGTTTAGCATCTACTTTAAAAACAAAATGTAAACAATGAGCCTCCATCCCATCCTGTCTCAGAGCAGTTGGGAGGTAGTGATTTCTGCCATGGAGCACATCTGTTTTTAGGGTTATGTGTGTTCATGCGACATTAGCCTGGCTGTGGGGAGGGGAAACAAATGTATACAAAGTCATTCTGGACATTGTCTCTGTATCAAGAGGCAGAACTGTTGTGCTCATTGGAAATTTCCAGCCTGCGGATGGAGGAGGGAGGACAGAAGCTAAAACCAGCAAAAACATTCCTGGCTTTAGTCACTGGTGGGGATTTGGTGTGTGAGGATAATTGGAGGCTCTCATAGAGGTCCTGAAAGTTTCACTGACACGGAGTACTGCTCTGAGTGAAAAAAACAGAACAAAATTGTATTTTTTTTTTTTTTGTTGCTGTTGCTGTTGTGTTTTTTTTTTTTCCTTCACTACAACCTTTTGCCTCTGAGGCCCAGCTGATGCTGTATGTATGTTAAGGTTTTGTGCTGGATTTTGTGCAAAACGAGTCGAATTTCCAGCGATGCCTATGATGCAGTCTCCTTCTCGTCAATGGGAGTAAAAGAGGTAGAGATGCTGCTGTTGTTGTGCAGAGGTTACACCCAACTGTTGGCCCCTCTGTGGTTAACCACTCAAAATGTATTTTTTACATGTGTCTGGATTAATATGCGTGTGAGTGTGTGTATGAGAGAGTGTTTGTGTGTGATGAAAGTCTGATTAGCCACCTGGAACATTTTTCATTGAATGGATTATTTTTCAAAATAGTATTAGAGAATTATAGGGGGAATTATTATGATTGAGAAATTCACTTATTTTTATTCTGATGAAGAGTCTGAAGTTGATCCTGTCTGTGCTTTGTGACTTTGATTGTTCTGCTGGTCAAATCACGTCAGCATGGCATCCATTTTCGTTTCCTCTGGGTGCCAAAATGTCTATTGTTCTTCAGAGATTCATCAAAGTGTAAATACAGAATCACAAATAGCTATTAATGTCCTGTACACTCCTTTTTATTTGTTTTTAATGTTGGTAAGACGTGAGATATGCTTCACATGATGCTCAGATACTTGGGTTGATATTGAATTGTCTGTTCATGGTGTCTCACTATATTTTTGATGCCTTGGATGTTTTTTAGGCTTATTTTTCTTTAGGTCCATATTGGATGGAAGTCAGTACTTGGAAAAATGACACTTTTATGAGAGATTTCTAGTTTTTAAAGGTTTATTGTGTCTTTGAAATGTTTATGAAAACTCAACAAGCTCATCTAGAATTGCAATATAACAGTACGTCAGCTTTTCAGTGAGTAAAGACCAAAACAACATCCGTGTAGTGGATTATGGTTTCCTGTAAGCAGTGCTAAGATTCTGTTGCTACTTTAAAACTGTCAGCCACATTCATTTACAGCCTTTTTAAGAGTGTTTGATGCATCGTGAGCTCATTAAAAGTTCATCTGCACAGGTGCTGAATCATCTGACAAAATTATGATTTTGTCATAGTACTTGTTCATGTTCCTGAAAAGTACCACTACTGTTGATCGCAGGGGGTCAAAATAATACCACTCATATGCTCAATTACAGAAATGTTTACCAGCGTCCACATCAGATGTCTGTTCTCTGTTTTCTTTATATGGTACGCAATTTCAGTAAGTTCAGTTTCACATAGAATAAGTCTAATGGAGCAATCATTTGTTTTATTTTATTTTGTGTTTTTTATTTTTTTTTAAGTAATTAAGCAAATATATATGTGTGTATACAGAACATTCTGAATTGCAATCAATTTACTGAAGGAACACATGTACGTCAGCCCCCATGTATCGTATAAAAGTTATCAAATTGAGATTTATTGCAATGTGAATGTGATAAAGTTCATTTTACACTTAATATGTGTGGCGTTCATAATTCCTGCTAAAATACATGATACAGATTCTTGACTGTTGCCCTAAGTGGGAGAGAATTATAAAGTTGTTACACGCATTGGGGTCTGGAACCAGGCTAACTCAGCTGTCCTTATTTAAAGAATGAATGAATCGCCGGCCACAAACTGTCTTGCGAGCTGTACGCCAGTGAGATTATCTGTAGTGGACTGTTATCTGAGTGTTTTGCTAACGCTATTCACGCTCGCTGATGGCAGAGTAACATTGTCTGACGATTGTCCAGCCTTCATTATTCTGTCCAGTTCGTGCAGAGACATGTAGGTCACCTACACTCCGAAGAGATGCCCTTCAGAGACCTGTTGGCCTTGTTTTGAGAAAACATGTCTTCAGTTAGATGTAGAATTTCATCAAAGTCGTCCGGCTCGATACAGACATCATTATAGTTGCAATGAAATGTGTTAATAATCTCAAAAGTTATTACTCAGTGAAAGAAGAACACCCCTTTTGGGATGTCTACATCTTTTTTTCTTTGTCTTTTTTGCTATACTGGTAAACATCATCTCCAAGTTTGTTTTATTCTGGACCCCTACGTTAAGAAATGGGACATTTTAGAGTAAAGTAGGGGTGTAGCTACACCCTGCACATCAAAAGAGCAGTGTATTCTGCAATGTGTTACAACCTGCTGGTCAAATCAAGCCATTTGTAGATGAATGAAGAATAGCAGTATACTGCCTAAAAGACCCCATCAGTTATTTATGAAGCCTTTCTGTACATATGGCGTTTCCTGACAGGGGATCTGGGAAACAATCACAGATGGAGAGGCAATATGGTTCTGTCGCAATATAACAAGAGGCCGCTTTGGTTTGGGGGGACAGAGCAGTTTGTAGGTTTATGGTTTCGCGTTTCATTTCCTTCACTTTTAGAGAGAAGCAATCAGAGGTTCAAGTGCAAATCATAAACATCAGCATCTGCTGTTTGTGTCTAACTAAAAAAGAAAACCCTGTAATTTCTCTTCTCTCCCTGACCTCATTTCCTCTCATCTCTGCTCCAAAAAATATTGGTAATTTTTTACAGTAACCCAGCTGCCATTCATTTACAATTTACATTAAGTGCTGCATACCTCAGGAGCTGGCTACAATACGCACTTCCGCCTCCATAGACGGGGTTCCCACTCAAACATTTAAGCTACAAATGTACCACAAATACTCCTTTATTTAGACATTTTTCCATCAAATAAATCGTTCTGTAAGTATTACTGAAGTAATTTTAATAGTGAGAGAAACGTGTCGAATATGAAATTAATGTGATTTCAAAATAATTCAAACATCCTCTATGATCTTGCAAGGCTTGACGATTTGGATATTTTCCCATGCTGAAGGTAAACATAGGTGGTGAGTGATTATCAACTGGATATCTGTCTGTTCTATGGGAAAGTCATGCAGTAATATAAACTGATTCACTTTGAGGTCAATATGTAAAGATGGCGCTGGACCTTTCAGTTTACTGCACACGAGCAGGGAAGTAGTTCAGAAAGAGGAGACGTTTCTCCCCATGTCCCTCTACCTGCTTCCACGCCCCAAAAAAACCTGATCAGTGTGTCTGTATTCATTCATATCTCCATTACAAAGCCCCTTTTTACTGTCCCCGTGACTCTTTAACTCTCCCTCTTTCTCCTGAGCTGTCAGCTGCTCCCTGCCAGGGAAACACTGAATTAGAGCACTGAGCTTGGTGTCCAATCACCCTTGGGTCATTTCAGTCAGTATTTGCTCTGCCAACTAGTACAGCAGACATGCACTAGCAGCACATTTTTGTGCAGTCCAGAGTCCCAGTTTCCCAAATGCATCATAGCAGTGTGATCATCTTAAGTCGACCATGCAGGCAATATATAGCACTTTGGAATTGCTTTGACATGAAGTGCTTATTATCCAGTCATGTAGATTTTTTTTTTTTAAATGTGTCAAACATGTGCAGTAACTGACAATACTGACACAAGTTAAATCCTGCAGTAAAATCTCCTGAAGGTGTTCTCAGCGTTCAGCTCAGACCTCCAACCTTATAGTCTTTCTAAGTCTAATTCGGTCTTATGCTTTGGTTTGAAACGGGAAGCATTCTTGTTAAACTAAATGGGACTCCTGTGACTGACTCACTTGCTCGCCACATAAGTGTAGTTTCTGTGGTGCACTGGTGAGGAGGTATGCTTATGACCACTGTAATTAGGACATGAACTGGGCAGGGAGCTCTTGTACATATTGTCCCCATGCGTGCAGGTCAGCTGTTTTTAGTGGGTCACATGTCCCTTAATCTCTTCTTCGCCACAAGAGAAAGGAAACCTGGCTATCACACTTCATCTATGACCCTTTATGAGACGGAAACAGCCTACAAGCCCTTTTCCATCAACTCTATTCCTGACAGGATTGCAGCATGAGGTGTTCATAATCACGCTGCACAATCTGTATGCGCATGCTTACCATTAACTCCCCCACACAGTGAGCCACTTCACCATTTATGGTTAACCCGCCCTCCTGATGCCTCCTCCTCTCCTTCTCCCATCCTGACGCCTACTGAGCTCATCCCAGGTGCCCGCTTTGCCTGTTCAGCCACTCAGCCCACCCACGCCCTCACACTCTCAGTCCCAGCGAGCAGCGGTGAACGTTTTCCCGCTTTCTTCTTCTCCTCTCTACCACCCACTCCAAAATGCTGTGAATCACTGGCTGACTCTCTGAAGCACCGGCAGGGCTCTTCCGTTTTAGACCGAAATCGACTAACATCTCTCTTCCCCTTTGGTTTGTGAAGCATGATCCATTATTGTGGGTTTGACTTGCACACAGGTAAAAAGCTTTGGAAGTGCAGTTTGCGTAACCACACGGGGCGGCTTCAGACCGACATGAGTTAACATGTTTGTGTGTGTGTGTGTAAGTGTAACACTGTGCGGGCATGCGTGTGTACCGTGGGACCGAGAGAAGAAATTAATTGTTCTCTTATGGAAACGTTGTTTAGCACTGAGTGGAGTGATTCATGCGTCTCTGAAATCAGCTTGTGTGAGTGACAGTCCTTGCCGTCTTTTCAGAGAACCGCTGCTCAGTGATTCACGTCCCCCAATCTGTCTGAAGGCACCAGTATGAGCAGCAGTTAACCCAAAACCCGAGTTTATTCAGCTTAAAAATGTCTTTGTTTCAGCTGCTTGAAACGTTCGCTGGACAGTATCTGTCTTATATCAGATGAGCGGCTTGGAAGGTTCACCATCATTTAACTTCCTTGAAGACAGAGTGACTGTGACTTGGATTTGCAGCACCAGGTCCATGTAGGTTTCACTGTGAACCAGAGGCCTTTGTCGTTTTTTTTAATATGCGGGAAGACAATACAAAGATTTATTATATTTACCTTTACTTCTATTGAGTGCAAAACGGTAAATGTGCTATTCATCCCCCAATATTGCCCTTCAATCTGGAGTGGACTGAGTGTAACCCCGACTGAAGCGTTTGAAGAGTCCACACACAGTCACTGAGTTTCTGTTCCACGGCTTCAACCACTTGGCAACGTGAGATCATTTTCACCCACTGACAACTGTGATTGTCTGGACTTCGAACTGCCAAGAAACACTCCACACAGATGGCAAGAGAGGGAGAACATCGAGGATGGTTTCACCGTCTCTTGCAGGCCTCGGCACAATTGTGCTCTAAATATTTCATATGTGGGTTGGTGCTTTTTTACATTTTTTGTGCGTCTACATGAGTGTCGATGCAGCCTGTGATTGCGGGTATACAGTGTTTGCGTCTGTGAGAGACTGAGCCTTAATGCTGCCTGCGGAAGCTACATAGCCATTGTGAAGACTCGGCAGGGAGCTCTGCTCCCCTTGTGTTTGCCAGGAGCAGATTTCCACCCACGGCGGGCAGGCAGGCTCGATGGCTGCTAGGTTGGCATTCACTGGATGACTTGGGGAGAAAGGAGGCAAAGGATACAGCCATTCATGGTCACATTATGCACACAGAGAACAGGAAAGCTGTGGTGGTTTAGAGATATTCTGAGGTGAATGTTTCTTTTTTCTTCTTTGACCAAAAGAAGAAATGTTTATACTGCAGGTTAAAAACAAAACAAAAAAAAACAGGACCAAGCTTCTATTTGTATTCACATACACAAGGTTGTGCATAGGCTATATTCACTATTTCATTGCTAGGGGAAATGTGCTGAATGCAAAACATTTCTCTTTCAACACGTGGTTGATTAAGCATTTATTTATTTACCCAAAAAATTATTCAGGAGACCTCTTCTTACCAAAAGATTAGAGTACATTAGGAGGAGGAAGAAGACGCAAGGCTAAACAGGAGGCGGGAGGAAGGCAGGTGATTGAAACGAAGACTATTTCAATCCAACACAAGGCGCAGACGGAAGGAACTGACTCTCCAACGAGGATCTGGCAACAACAAGGAAACCAGGGGGTATTTATACCGGTGCAGCTAATGAGTAAAGGGGCAGGTGGTGGTAATCTGAATCCAGGTGTAGGATACAGGCTGAGCAGAACACACGGGAACAAACCGAGGACATCAAACAAGAATATAGGACATGAAACATGACTTAAACCAAGCCAACACAGAAAGCACGAAATCTCAAATCACAAAATCCAAACAGAAACCCACACCCATACTCAACTGGCTCGTACGCTGAGCAGACAGTTGGGGTCGCCAGGAGTCCGAGGTGCAGCATGCAGGACACCATGTGGGGGGGAATTAGTTTCATCCCTCTGATAACTGCTTCTTAGCCTACTGCAATTCTAAAATAACATGTATAATGGAATAAAATAATCGTGGTGCAATCATTCTGTTTTCCTGGAGCAGTTTCATATCCTGCAGTTAAGAATGGAATAAAAAAACATCAATTAATAAAACATTTTACACGGTAAAATACATTATTGGACTCCCTTTACAAAGTAAAAAGGCAGTTGGTCTAAAATCGCATTGTTGTGAATGTCATCTCGAGAACGCACAAAACTGCGTTATTTAGATGTATTTTATGGCATTATTCGCTGTAGTCGAAGTGTTTTTTTTCTTTCTTAAACAACACACGCACTCGCACACACCTCCCACCTGCGTGCGCGCGCACACGCGCGCTCTTCTTCTCCCTGTATCTTTCTGTCACTCTCTCGCTCTCCTCACACTTTACCTTCATCTACCCAAGATGGCGGCTGCCTCGTCCATCCAGCCGCCGAGCGTTCACTCCTCTCTTGCCCGGGATAGCGCACTTTCCCCGGTGATGGACAGCCCCGAGAGCCGACAGCCGGAGGATGACGAGGCGGCGGCAACGCAGCCCTCCGAGTCGGGGATTAGCCTCCGCGACCTGCCGGACTTGGAGCCGGAGGAGATCGAGAAGAGGCTGGCCAAAACTCGCCAGGAGCTGAGCAACAGGAGGAAAATCCTCATTAAGAACCTGCCACCCGACACCACTAACCAGGTACTTGACAGTTTGCGCCGGAGAAACTGAAGTAAAAGTAGCAAAGTGCAGTTTGTTTTTAGTTGTTTATTTATTTATTAACTCACACCTAGACGTTGTTTAGTTTGCACCGACTGTCGCACTTTTCACTCTGTTTAATGTGTATGAATCTATTAGGCTGTAAGGGAGTCTGTGTCTAATGAGCCCCAGTGATGATGGTAACCACTTTACCTCATGCACGAAATCATTCCCCCATGGTATGAACTTTTTAAATAACTTAAGCACAATTAAGCACACCGGCCTGGTGAATGTACACCCTCCTGTACACAGCTGGCTGTTTATTCTCACTGATCTGATAAGGGATCGCTCACTTCTATTCATAATATAAGCTTTATTCATTCTTCAACTGGCAGTTTTAGACTTTGAGTGGCTTGTTTGTCTTAAATTTGTAATTGTTGCCATCGGAGTCCACAGGGAAATGTATTATTTTTTTTTACTCAACTACGCATCCGAGTATGAAATATTTTGGACGTGGATGGTGTCTGACAATCACAGTAAAATAGTGTCCATGAATTCCATTATAAACGTCTAGCGAGTGTCTGCAAATGTTTGTTGTTCCAAATGAGCTTTTGGAAAAGTACTCCGTGGGCAAATGTGTTGCTCTCGTTACAAAAGAAGTAGGCAGCTATCTCAGATGAAGTGCATTCTTGTGCCACTGATATAGGGGAGGCAAACAAATGCATGCACCCGGGTGGACATCAGAGATAAATGCCAGTTTTCCTATTTTATTTAATTTATTTTGTCTCAAACTATTTCATGTACAGCATGCACAACCGCAATCAACGGTGTAATCTGCAGATTTGCTAAGCTTGACGTGTTACACAGCTCTGTATGATCTTGTGTTAAATTTACTGCTATGAGCTGCTGTGGCCACGGCCGACACGACAGGTGGAATCCCCGATTTCTGCCTTTGCACGTTGGAAACCATTCGCTCAAATCCGATTCCTTCGACGGAGGCCAGACAAATCCCTTTCTCTTTAATGTTTATTGCACATGCAGGGACTTTGGATGCTTCTTGTCCAAAGACCACGGGGGGTGACTTCACTGTTTATAACTTCATGACCTTTTTTTATTCCTCCCACCGAGCGTCAGTCATCACTTGTGTCAGCATGCCTTGAGGAGGCAGGGTGTCAAGCCTGCGCTGGTGGTGTATTCCTTCAGGCTTGTAGCGCCGAACATTCCTATAGAGGCTCGCTGCCGAGGAGAGCCAGCACTCTGCCGAAGTGTTTGCGTGTGAGGAGAGAGGGTGTGTGAAAGAGCGTGACTGCATGTTGTGTGTGAGAAATGACAAAGGGAGGGAGGAGAGAGGGAAAAGTTACTTGGATCAGGTGAAGCCACAGAGGTTGGGCTTCTCTCTGTATTTTCCACATTTTCCATGTGTCAGACTGAGTGTGACATGTTAAATGAGGCTGACTGACCAGAGCACCATAGAGCTGCACAAAGGATTCAAAGGAGTGGTTTCGGACTCTTTGACGTTACTCTCTGAGAGTTTCTGCTGGTTGCGGTTCAGTTCAACTAACTCGGGCTCAGGCTCTGGATCTCATGCCTGGAGCTTTCATAGCGATCTGTACGACTGTCAAACAGAAATAATCTTAAGAAAAACATTCACATCACATAACGAGGGTCCAGTATAGACACAGCATTGGCGTGCTGCGTTGGGGATTAAGATTCCCCATAGTCTTATGTTGGACGATTCATTTTGATATCAATATCTGCTGGTTTTATTCTGGTGATGCAAGAGGCTTGGAACCTTATGGTTTTAGTTTTGTGGCAAAGGAAATTCCGTGTCCCAGTCCTGTGTAAGCTGTTTGATGGACTCAGCAACACCCTACAGACTCCATCTCCCATTACACTCATACCCGCTGCCCCATTAGTGAGCACTCCACCGCAGACTGGATGCATGCGAGTGCACGGTGCGCTCTGTCAGATATATGGTCCTGTTGACAGTTTTCATCTCAGGGTGAGGTGGAGGAAGAGGTGGGGGAAGGGAAAGAAGAAGGAAGAGCACTGGGAGGATGGAAGTGTTGGGCAAGGGAAGGATGAAGAGGAAAAAAGAACGAGGGAATCTGTTGAGCGATGAAAATGTGAGACGCTGTTAAGTGACCAGGATATTTTCAGAATGATTCATTAAAAGGACTGTGAACAGTGTGAAAGGTGTTGCTCGTAGCAGTGAGCTCAAAAAGAGTTTTCACCCAAATGTCCAGTTTGTCTCAGCTGTACAGAGCTCTATAGTGAGTTTCAGTTGATTGGGATTCATTCCAGCCCACATTTTTACAGTATTGTTTTTTTTTTGTTGTTGTTGTTTTTTCTGGCTGCGTTGATTAAAGGATTAAAAAATAAAAAAAATAAATTCACTCTACACTTCCTGCTGAGCACCAAACAGCAGACAAAGTCATTATTGTGAAGTATTTAGCAACTAAACATCCAGATATTTTCACTGCCCTTCAGATTGGAGCTGAAAAAAAAAAAAAAGGATAGTTTGTCTTTAATTTGCATAACGGTCAACGTGAAGGATCCGGATAAAATAAAATATTGCTCTGTAACTTACTGCACATATACAAAATCTAACAAGTTGCTCTCGCAAAAAAAATCAGTTAGTGCTGGTTTAAAGTCCTGTACCTCTGGGAGGGCAATGCTAATGTAGCAATAAGATGCAGTCTGTCAAGTCACCGAGATTAAACTGAAAAGACTGTGAGTAAGATGGCTGGAGAAATGGGGAAAGGAGTGTTTTCGGGTTCTTTTTTTCCTGTTATGTTTGTTAACATGCTGTTGGAAACGAGGTAAATGCGATAGGCCAGGCATCTGGGATTGGCAGGCATGTCGTCAAAAATCCTGAGATCTGATCTTGAGATCTGCGTGTGTTGGCTGAGGAGGCAGATGCTGTACTGTGTGGTTGGTTGGCAGCCTGATTAAACCTTAAATGCATCCCTCAGGTTTTGTTTCAGTTTCATGTTAGATGGTAGATGTTTTCTAACATTTTCATGAAAAATTAGTCACAAAAATAGTGGGTACGTTTAGCTTGTTGTGATCAAAACACGAGACAGTCTGAAGCTCACAGTAGAATCTTCTGTGATTACAGCAGTCCAAGAACACTCCGAGTGGTACAGATGTCAAAATATGAACAAGAAGCAAGAGAAGAAGTACCAAAAACAGGAAAAGTACTATTAAGGAAAATCTCTTGAAATTATCTCAGCTGCCTTGACTGTGAATACACGAGCAGGTTTCCAGGACAGATTTCCAGCTTCAGAAGCCAGATGATCTCACATAGCTGCACTCTTGGAAAATGGTTTCCATAAACTGCTAGCTCTGAATTCTTGGAAGCACAGGTTTACAACGAATAACTTGATTATTCCATCTTGTACAGCAGGGTAACAAACGCTTTTTTCTCCCATGATTTATGCTGAGGTAAAAGCACCAGCTTGGTGATCACATGAACCAGACAATGGCTAACTTTCATTTTACCACTATGGTATTTACAGTAGATATCATTTTCTCATGACTATTTTGGATATTTAAACTTGGAGAAACCTCAATGTGTTGCACATTGCTCCTTGCAGAAAAATAGGAGACAGATATGTTGTTAAACAAAGGATTTGTTCGTGTTGGAGTGATGTGAAAGAGAGACTATTCTGGGGTTTCTGTGTGGTCCACAGATGTGTACAAAGTTGTTTCTCTTTCTTCATGTAGGCTGAAGAGTCGTATCTGCTATTCATTTCAATTTTGTTTCCATAATTCCGTCCCAAATGCTTCTTGGCCATTGACGTCAATATGTGGAAGTCATGAACAGAATGTTTCACTCTATAAATGCTTAGATGAAACCTTTACTCTCATATTAGCTACAGTTTGTCCGTATAGATTGTCTACATTTTTTATATTCAATCAGGACCCCATTTGAATAAGAAAGGGATGAAAATATTTTGCTACTGCAGAGGACAGTAGATAAAGACGAGTAGTGTTTGTGTGTTTATTGTGTGTCTTCATTGGTTTTGTTTCCATGGTCTTGGGGCACATTTTTGGATTAGTTTCTTTATATGTGCAGATCCTATAAAAGATGTTTGTGCAAGTGTTTATCTGTTCTGTGTCAGTACCAGGAGAGTGTGTGTGCAGTCATTTTCTTTCTACCTTCTTTTCCTTCTTCATCAACATGCTGCGGTGTGTGTCAGGAGCAGATGTTCATCAAATCTGCCACTCCTGGCAGTGGGTGGTTCTCATCACCTTCTTCACCTAGGGGGCTTTGTGGACTCCCATCCCTTTGATTTGAGTTGTTTATGGTGGCATTAGTCTACGGGAAGTTTTGCAGAAGTTTGTGTCACATTTATTGAAAAATACACTGTTTGACTGTTTGTCCAGCCAGGATAAACCAATGTTACTGCAAAATGAATTGATTTATTTCAGTATGGCTCAAAATGAAGGTGACTTCATATGGGTTACATGATTAACTTGGCTGGAGGTAGACGATGACTTCTGCCGCCGAGTTAGTTTGTGGCTGAGAAAGGAAAACGGAGTGTTGTTAGTGATTTTCACCGGCTGATTTGGTTAAAATTGATATCAAACTCTATCAGCAGCGTTTTGTAAACTGATAACAAAGAAGCCTATGTATGTTTCATAAATTCCACTAAGAGTCCACACTTATGGGCTAAATGGACGAGATGGGAGTTGTGCTGAGTGGATAAAAGGTTTGGAAGTAACCTCGGAAGAAAAGCATTGACCGGATAAGTACAGGAGGAATGGAGAGTAGACTAATTGGATAAAAGGCTAAAAGAAACTAATGAGTGTGTGTGTGTGTGTGTGTGTGTGTGTGTGTGTGTGTGTGTGTGTGTAGAGTATTGAGACAAGGTGGCCGTCTTGGTTGAACCTCCACAGTTCTCCTTCATTAACTTTCAAAAGCCTAATTTGTCTTAATGTTCATCCTCTCTCTCTCTCTCTCTCTCTCTCTCTCTCTCTCTCTCTCTCTCTCTCTCTCTCTCTCTCTGCTTTGCTTAAACTGTGTTTGGATTGTGAAAGAAATGCTCGCCTGCTGTTCACAACTGCTGCCATCACTGTGTGTTAATGTGTTGGTCATGGAGCAGGTGGAGGGCTGGTGGACACTGCTAGATCCTGCTCCTGTTATTACTCTTCTGGACCCGTGACATTTACACAGCAGCAGCCCCGATTGTACCTGAGTGATGCTTTTAATACATGAATTAAGAACAGGACCTAACATTTCAGAGATCATAGGGATGTGTGTCTGACTCGCACGTTTGACCTTCCTGTGTAATGGAGGTCCACATCGATCAGACCCCTGCGATTATGTAATGTAACTGACACCGGACATAAGTGTCAGATGTTCAGGTTGTGTCGGAAGCAGAAGCGCTCAGCCTAATCCCTTCGAGTCAACAGTCAGTGGCTGCTCTGCGGGTGCAAACCTGTTTTGTGTTTACAGCCAGGTCAGAATGACAAGTGTACGCCATGCAGCTTTTCACTTCTGATATCGAAGAAGAGAAACCAAAAGGGGCATGCAGCCAGTGACAACAAAGTGTGAAATGTGCACAATGCTCAGTCTGATTAATTAGACTTTCTTCTACAAGCCAGAATTAACAGCATGCACCATCCATCCTTCCAATTCAGTGGTTATAATAAATCACTTTCAAGAGTTTTGGTCTGCTCACTGGTAACAATGGGATCTGTCATTCTGTCAGGATAAGGGACATAAGTGTCACCAGTGTACATGAAATATGAAAAGAAAACTTCTTACCCAGAACACCTTGATTAATGGGATCCAACTGACAAAATGATCCATAGAATATAATTGTACAGCTTTGTAGTTCATATTACTAAAACTTGATGTTTGGATTTGAACAAAGAGGATTTTTTTTTCTGGTGTTGATGCAGGGCAGCCATTATTTATTGTTCCTGGTCATTTTTTTCTAACTGGTCATGTCTTGAGTGTGTGCAAACTGGCAATAAATACAAACAGAAACAGATGGATAAGTTGGTTATCAAAATCTTTTCATTTCTGACATTGTTTCAGTGCTAGCTATAGTGGCATGAAAGGTTTAGACACTCCAAGGTACAAAGGTACAAAGCTAAAGATGCCATATTTCTAAATTATTTTATGTAAGACTACTTCTTAAGATTTAATTTTTTTTTTTTTTACTTTTTCAGAATGACAAAAAATTCAATGAACCCCAACTCTCAGGGTTATGGGATTTTTCTGGTGAAAGGCTTGTAGTTCTTAGAGAACTTTGATTGGTTTTGATTGGAGAATTGTGAGGGCCACATTAAAACCCTCAGTTTGGGACTTTTATTGTTTATTATTTATTTTTTTTTTTTTTAGGAATTTAGAATGTAGAAGCCATCCTCTTTCAATCCTTAGTTTGATGTTTCTTTGTCATTTGCTGTTATTTAAGTCATTCTTCCCCCTCTGACTGAAACGTTCCCTCTGCCATTTGCTGCAACACAAATGCAAAGTGTGGTCGAATCACCTCCATGTTTACGAGTGGGAGAGGAATTGTTTTCATGAAATTCTGATTCTCTCTGTAGCCAAGCATACCTTTTAGTTATTGCAGTATGGATAAAGACTTTATTTACTGTGCAGTAATTCTCCAGAATCTGCTAAATCCTTCTCAAGCTCTCTTGGAGTCCTTGCACACTGAACGGCCAAAAAGAACTGCTGGTGATGTCAGTTAGGTGTCTTTGCATCGTTGGCATGTGCAAGGCGTAGCTCGGCAGTTCAGAGGTGGGTTTTAAGCTACATTATATGGTTAGTTAGACCTGGAGACTGTGTAGATGAAGAAGAACCAAACATAGCCACGTGGGCTTCATGTTTTTTAGCAATGTCATACAAAGTTAGTCTCCCTTGAGTTGTCGTTATCAGTTGGTCTTGACAATTGAGAATAGGTAATGTGTGACGTGTTAGTAATGCTTGCTATAATCACTGCTGCTTTCCTTCTTGTGTACTTATTCACTACGCTGAACAGCTAAATATAAAATAAATTAATATTTAGACCCCGTTTCCAAGTTTTTTTTTTTTTTTTTTTTTTTTTTTTTTTTTCCCGACTGGAAAACTTTTAGATGATGAATCCTGTTATGTGAAGCAGCTTCAGATAGTTTAAAGTCGGCAATGGAGCAAAAGGTGCACACAGCAAGTATAGAAGACATTCACATTCCCACATCTGACCTGTTGATATTCAGAGTGCTTTTACTGGCACTTTGGTGTAAAGTACAGTGGCTACAAGAGACCATTTAGCTTCTTTTTTCATGAGCTTTGTGCCTGTCTGCACATTTCTCTGCTAGGCTATATCAGAATATCAGAAATGTGCCTATAGTGTAGCTTACTGGCATGAATTTAGAGCCTGTCTGTGGCAAAGGCTGTAAAGATTTCATCTGTGTACAACACTCGACCAAAATAATAAGTATAAGTGGAATTCTCTTCTAAGACTAGCCAAAGGCTACCAGTGATAAATGAAGCTCACTCTGTACAAGCATCTACATTGTCTTGTGTTTAAAAATCACATAAATCAGAGATTGTAAGCCAGCTGAAACAGGAATATATAAAATGTGTTTATATTTTTTTTTTACCCAATGACTCCAGGACCATGATATGTTGAGGGGAAATGACTGTTGGCTCAGTTGGAAAAATAACCTTCAATCTGAGCCCCCGTCGCTTCAGGGCCAGTGCCAAGCAAAGACGGGAGGGTGTGGACAGGAGGGAGGGAAGTGGGGTCACACTGGCTGACAGCAGAATCTGTCCTGTCTCAGGGCAAGCCACCTGCTCCCCTCAGCCCACTGGTTCTTTCCTCTCTGAGAACAAATCAACTAGCTTTTCAAAGAAGGAAAACATGAAATGAAGGAATGGACAGATCAAAGCAACAGAAGAAGTGATTTATTTATTCCTTCATTCGTGTTAAAAAAAGAAAAAAATTGAATCCTCTTACTTGAGTCGGATAAAAATGTTGAGCCTGATGATTAGAGGCGTTGGTGCTAAGGCACCTATTCGAAAAACATTTAATTTGACCACTTTTATCCAGTTAATTCAGTTAAGTAACTGCTGTTTTAAACATGTTGTACTGGATTGAGGATTTGTCAAAGGTGCTGTTTGATTTCTTAACTTTAAACCACTTTATATCACTTGGTTAAGCTGTTGCATATGGTACAGATGCAAATTTTTATTAATAAAAGTGCTAATAACAGGAATGTGTCTATCCACTTGAATTATGCACGCCTCCTCAAAAAGGATTTGAATTTTTGGTGCAGGAAGTGTGAAAATGTGTTATCACAGCTTGTCAAGTTAATAGTTTGTTGGCCTTCTCTTCATTTTATTTCTTCAACTTTCTGGGACACACTGGAAGCCGAAAAAAATGACACTTGTTCTGATTACGGAGGTCCACATTGGAATTAATGGATATGTGGTTGACTGGCACAGGAACACAGACTCGTGTGACAATGAGGTGCAAGTGTTTATGTGCACTGCTCCAGATTTGGGTTTTAGGTGCTGGTAAATTTAAAAAAAAAAACTAAAAAAAAAAAACTGATAAGTCATACTGATAACAGTGAGAATTTGAAATAAAGGCTTATTTCTTATAGACGCTTGATACTCTAAACTGTTGTAAATACAAAGCAACGAGCTTCTCCTCCATTGACTTATATTCATTCAGGGGTCAGCACATGAGTTCTGTTAGTGTTTATCAGTTCATGTACCAGTCAGTACTTTTATTGACGATATCTAAGAAAGTAACGGTAGACTTAAAGCAATACTATGTAACATTTCTACCTTAAAATAACAGCTCGAAAAAAATTGTGCGGCTAGAATGAGTTTTAATATTACGATTGGCCTGTCTCCTATGCCCTTCGGGGGTCCGAGTTGGAAAAACTGCGCTATGTAACTTTGCTGGACCGGCCCGGGAGCTGAGGGGAAGTACTTCGACTTGCTTTCTGGCACACCTACCGCAAAAACAAATAGACCCCTCTCACGCTCCCAGGTACATTTGATTACTCTTACCTTCTCGGTCGACATAGCTTGCACCTTCTGACTCCTCGCCGGTTCGTCAACAAACGTGAAAGCGAAAGGGTGTTGTATTTACGACAGTGTAACCGTACATTACCTCCAAGCCTGTAGAGGGAGCTCCATAGTGGGCTTTTTGAGAAGTTACATTGTATTGCTTTAAATGACTCAGGAATTGGACAACAGAATAACAGTTTCATTTAGTAATCAAAGCTTCTGGTTAAAAGTCTTGTTGAATGTGTTGCTGTGGTTGGCCATGGGGAAGGATACATTCTGAATAATCTTGTCTATATTTACACTGTTCCACAATGATGATAGGCTACGTATTTAGGCGCAATAGATCAGACCAAAACTTTTCACATTTGCTCTAAAAACGATGTAACCAAGACTTGCACAAAATTGAACACTAGAATATCACCCAGCTTCAAATCTTGTACACCAACAGGCATTATCGTGGTTATGATTATTTTTTTTTTTACCTTCAATTTGTTTACCTGTGAAAGTACCCTGTCTGTAGCTATTTGCACACAATGCATTGTGGTATATTTTGCAAAAAAGTGTCAACAAGTGCTCAAGCGACTTTTGGGGCTTGGCAGCCAGTCATAGTGCATCTCTTGGACCATGTGGCTGCTGAGGATGATTATGGATTAGCATCTCTGCTCCTGCTGTGCTGCTTTACTGCATCATCTGTGTTTACTCAACTGGAAGTGAGCAAAACATCTGAGGAGAGAAGGGAAAAAACAAAGATTCATCTTGGAGACTTAAATTCAATTCAGTTAATCACAACAAATGTCATCTCAAAGCACTTCAAAGATACAGTCTAATTCAAACCAATTACGTTCAAAGTAAGTGAAATTCAATCATAATCCAATCCAGTCAAATTCAGTAAATTAAAGTTAAGTCCAGTTGATACAAAGCCAATTTTAAAAAAAGGAAAAGTTGAAGAGCGAAGGAACTTTCGTGTAATTTGTTTATATTTAGACACAGGGAGAGAAAAGGGAGATGTATGTGAGGGATTTGATTTGGCGTGTCCTGAAAGGTAACAATTACTTGGCTCTTAAGTGTTTTTTTCCAGCAGTGAAAAAAGAGAAAGAAAGAGGGAATCAAGTGAAGTGGAAAAGAAATGGATTTTAAGTCATTTAAAGAGCCATAAAATGTTAAACATAATAAAAAGGGAAATGATTAGGAGAACAGAAGAGAAGGGGACTCAAAACAAACTTGTTAAATCAAGAAATTCTACCAGTACCTGTGCCGAGTGAGGGTGTTGCATGAAGAATAGGGTGTGAAGACGCAGAGAAAGTGTTTTGGAGAGAAAGAAAGCCTTAAAGAAGGGACGCTTGTATTTATGCTTCTATGCTCGCAATGTGAGTGTGCACATTTTCCACAAAGCTCTCCTGGCAACCGTTTGATGGGCCAGCGATGTGGCCGTGCTGTGCATGGTTTGAGCCACCTGTCACACAGGCAGACGCCATGGTTGGCTCTTACCAAATCTGGAAAACACGCTTTAGATGTCTCAATAAAAAGAAAGTCTAAGTGACAACATTTAAAATCTGATTTCTTGATTTGAATTATTCACAGGGATTAAGCTGTTAATAAATAGACGGGGCGATCAAAGTCTTATTTATGATTAACTCTTGCCTTGTTGATGCTGGTGATTCACTCAGTGTAATGCTAAAATTCTCACTATATGCTGTGGCATTACTGAAATGAGCACCTTTCTGCCTGCTACCAGAGCTGGGCTCCATCCCTTCCTTTCTCTCTCTTTGCAGCACATATCACTCCATCAGTAGGTCAAGGACGCAGTTGCTGCCGGTATAGAGGCCATGCAGAGTGTGTTTGCCCCATAATCCCTTCATCTTTTTCTCACACAAACACACCGAGCTGAAGTGATAGCCGACTGCTACTTTTCCCTAGTGGTCCCGTTTGTAGTGTTAAGCCGTTGCATTTATGACAGTGTGTGTTTGTGCAGTGAATGAACAGGTGTCACAGTAAACACATTTTTCTATCCCATCTTTCATCTTTTGTCTCAGGGGTAAAATTCCTCCACCGTGTCTTTCTCACCTCACTTTCCTCCATTACTTTTTGCGCTCTCCCTATACAGAATGTGATTGTCTCTAGAGTGACTGACAGAGTGCAGCGGGAATTGCACATGCCTAAACTGACAGATGTAGAAAAAATAAATAAAAAAATGAAGGGGTCAAAACGGCACCAATTGAGACACTTTGCAGGGAAAATTGCAGGAAATTGAAGTTGTCTGTAAAAAGGCGACATGGGGATGAGTCACACATCACAGATATCACAGTATTATTACACTTGTAACACTTAACTAATCCACACGGGGTAATTCTCTCTCCGACTCTGTCTGTTGGGACATTTAAAGGGGTTAGTTACATTTCCAGAAGTTCTACTCAGGATTCATTTTCTTTTCTACAGACACAGAAGCAGGTCACAGCTTCAGGAAAGCTACCCAGTTTGACCAGTTACCCAAACTGCCATTCCAAAAATCACAACTTTATTTAATGCCCAGAGAACTTACTCTCATGGACCTAAAATTACATTCCATCTATTATTCAGGACAAGTTGCCTGGGTCCAGACCTTCAAATCTATCTAGTAAGTAAAGTAAACTTGACTGGCACTAATCCAGAAATGATGCAGCAAAATTAACTACAAGCCAATCTGTGCCATGGGTGTGGCTAACTGGGAAAGCTGAGTGTTGTTACTGTATTCAGGAGTTCCAATGCACTGTCCCCACTGAACGATGATTACAGTGGAGGCGATGTCAGATTGAAGCTGGAAACTAATTGTATTGGGTCAACAGCTCTGTCTGGTATTGGTCAATAAACAAAACTGAGAACACTCAAAGATTCAAAGTCACAGATCGTAGCAGCAAGTGCGCCCCCTTTTGGGAATTGGAATGAGGATAATTTGGGAAAATACCATCTGATCTAGTTCTGTGGGAAAGGCTGAACATGCAACAGAAACTCTGGAAAGTTCTCACCAATAAATACGCGGAGGAATTGGACACTGTTGTACATGCCTGCTTGGCAAATCCAACAGATTTCTGAATGGGTTTTGAGTCTGGATCTGAAGATATTTTCACTGCAACACTCCCACCAGATCCAACCCATCAGGTGCTGGTACACTTCACACCACTTGATGTGATCAATTAAAGGTTGAACAACTGACTCTGTGTATCAAGTGCATTTATTTAGATAATTTGAAAGTCATTGTGTGAACATCAGCAATAATATTCGCCCACACCATGATACTTGGGGTACTTGCCAACAGTAAACGTTTCATTCCTTCTCTGGTTTCTGCATCGACAACTCAACACTAGACAACTAATAAAAGGTCTTACACTGCTGAATGTTGAACTACTGCAGCTTGTCCTGTCTGGGCCAATATATTAGTAGAGGACATTGTGTAGATGGTGCATTTATTTCCTGTTAAATGAGTCACAGGTGTGTTTTCACTTCTCATATCCACAACATCTGTTTATTTTGCATGTGGACTAAGTTTAGCATCCTGGAATGATTAACACTCTTTTGCCTGGCTACATTTTCTTTGCTTGAGTCACCCACAAACAGAGCAGCTCCCGTGTTCCCTCTGTGGTTTGGTCAGCTGTGGCATAGTGCAGTGCAGGTACACGATAATAATTTAATTCTACTGTCTTTATATACACTCTTAGTTTTAAGAATGGTCAAAGGTGTTGACATCTCACTTGAAAAAGGTGCTGATTAACTCATGGTTGTTGTCTGTAGCAAGACTGGGAATGGGAGAAATAACTAATTCATTTGTCACTTTTTTCTCAGTATCTATAACGTAGATATTCTATATAAAATGATACCTGTGCTGTTTTTCTTTCTTTGAGTATATCAGATGATTGTTTGAAAGTGAGAAGATTGTGTATTTTCAGAACTATCCAGTTGTGCTAATGGAGGCATATTTGCTTCAGTGATGTGTTTGCAATGATGCCCCGAGGGCCTTGATGCTGCATGTGTTCGGTTTAAAAGAAGAAAAATAACTAGAAAAAAGTATTTTTCTATATTTTGGTGGAGTGGCTGTAATTGAAAGCTTTTGTCAGGTACTACAACTGCAAATTGGTCTGATGTCATGGCTATTGCAGAGACACCTTTCCTTAGTGACCTTTCCTTAATCACATATTGGCCTCAGTCCTAATTGGTCCTTTTTAAAAGTGTGTATCTGCTGGTATACGAGCTCCCTGATACACCTGTTTACCCAAATATTGATTAACACATTGAACTAACAGCTTTGGCTTGCTGAATTTAACTTGAAGCCATTTTGGCAAACACAATTGAGAATATTCATCATGTCTGTATTCCATTCAGTTGAGCTTATTTCATAGTTGTGATGCTGTGCATGATGGTTCAGTGTAATTTCCTTCTCTTAAACTTGACAAAATTGAGGTATTGATTGAATTTAGTTAGCCACTGTTTTTTGTGGTATTCCAGGAAGGTGACATGTATGTTTGTAGGAAAAAAAAAAAAAAAAAGGTCTATTAACTGTAGTGCAGTCAGTTGAAGATGAAGCATGTTACTCTGCTAGAACTGCAGAACCATCAGCAGTTCCAACTTGGTTTTGATGTAGAGAAGCCTGTATTTTACCATATGAAGTTAAAATGAATGGACACAATAATGAGTCTAATTTTTCTATTATATATGTTTGTACAGCTGACAAATGTCAGTACGGCTGGCACTTCAAAGATTCAAACCAATTGGAATCCAACTGATTGTAATGCAGTCATGAGCCAATCAAATCCAATTCATTAAAGGTGGGGTATGAGATCTTGGAAAAACGGTTCCTGCAAGCTATATTTTTGAAAATGCACAACCTTGCCTCTCCCTTCAGCCCACCCCTCGAAACCACGCCTTCAAAACACATGAACGAGTCACGAGTCTGTGAACGCGCAGGGGTGAGGGGGGCTGACGGTTGATTGGCATGTCAGAATCCAATAGAAGTAACTCTCATCATTACTTCTATTGGTCAGACATTTCCTCTTGCTACACCCTCTACAATGGACTAAAATATAAAACATTTTTTCCAAACATTCTATTTTAGTGGGTGCAAATCGGGTCGTGAGGAGGTTTTCAGACAATATGATAAAAAATGCTCCAGAAAACATCTCATACCCCACCTTTAAATTCCAAATTAGTCCAATTCATACATGCAAACTAAATTTAAATTTAAAAAAAAAAGTAACCTAGCTAAGGAACCCAACAGACTTTACCGAAACTCCCATCCTGTGCGTGCAGAAGCCAGACTCAGAATGGGTAGCCATCCGCCCGGCCAACTGGGGAGGTCATAGCCTGAAGGTAGGAAAACGCAGTGTGCAGTCCATGGATCTGCAGTTCATCTGACTAAAATCTGTTGAACTAATTCCATTGTGCTAAAATATACCCCGATTGGCCCTGGTCAGTTTCATTTATCAAGGCAAAAACAAAATGGACTGTCGCACAAAATCCTTGTATTGAGTTTGAACTTGAATGTGAGTTCTAGTCAAATAAGCGTACAGAGGTTCATACCTGATGTACAAATTCATTTTCTATTCTTTTTTTAAATAGTTGGTTGAATGAGACAGTCAGTTGTTTGGAGGCATCAGGCTGCAGGACATGTTGTCAAGATTTAGAACTAGTGCTCATCAGCTCCTCTGCTCCTCGCCTCCCTGCCCCATAGAGATGGGATTTATGGCTCTTTTGAGGGATCCGGCTCTTTATGGCTCGTTCCTTTCAAAGAGCCGTTCAAAAAACTGGCTCGTTCGCGAACGTCACAACACTACTGCCCCATGGTTACCTGTAACCATCCTCTATGCTTCCAGTAGATTCCCAAACCTTATTCCACTCTAAATCTGTACCAATGTTGTTTCTGCAGATACTATTCGACAAAGTAACTTCAATATGCGTGCCCGTGTGTGTCGGTCACAGGCAGCCATTTGAAATTAAATAATGGTGTGGATAAAGCTGGTGAGGTGGGCGGTGTGTTACGTCTTGCTCTGGGGTGACTGTAGCTGGAGGCAGCAGCAGCGTTTAGCGGGTATGGAGCCGACATGTCTGAAGGTGATTATCAGCTCGTTCGAGTGGTCCTTTTGATTTCATGTAGCTTGAACTTACACACAGTTACCAGGTGCCAGTTCAGGCTTCTGTGACATTCCTTATCAAGCTTCATCCTCTAAAGGCGGTAGCATGGTTGCCGCGTCTGTCACGGCGGTGTCGCACCGTGACGTCAAAATGACGTTTCAGGCCTGGCGCTTCCCTTGAAAAGACGGCGCAGCGCGTTGTCGTGCACCAGTCGATTTTTGTAACTTGGCGGCGCCGAGCACAACGAACCGGATGGACCGTTGTGAGACCAGGCTCAGTGAGGAGGTGTGTTTGAACAGGCAGCTGTACGAAACTGCAGTGAAACAGCACAGGGAGCAACGTAAACTCCCCAAACTGATGCACAGAGATTGGCAGAACTTTGGGGAAAGAGGGAGAGTTCTGTAAGAATGTGTGGAAGAAGCTACGGGACAGATACGTGAAGGAAAAGAAGAGGGCAGAGACTCTGTTGATGCCGGGGGCTTCAACCTTCACCTCTTTTAACTGAATTAAAAAATTAAAATGATCCGAAAACTGCAGCAGTATCATTAATTACAGTAGTCCTGCTCTTGACAGTGGCATTGTTTTCTTCTCCACTTTCGTGGTTGTAGAGTAGAGGTAACCTTCACGTAGCAGCGCCACCTCTGTGACGGAGAAAATTGCAACTACTGGCGCGCAACGACTTGCGCCACTATATAGGGTCCTATGGCGGGCACGAACTCGTGACGTCATCAACACCGCTCGCGCGAGCAGACGCAGCAACCATGCTAGAGCCTTTAGGGTTGTTTGCTTCAATGCTCCACCAAAGTGTGCACCCAAACATGCCGGCAGTGAAATAGGCCAGAAGCCAGAAGTGTGGTACTGACCAGACTTGTTTGAAATGACATTTTGTTTAATTTTAAGTTAAAGGCGGGGTAGGGGATCTTTTTCTGGAACATTTTTTTACATATTGCTTGAAATACTCTTCACACCCCCATTGCAACCAATTAATTAAAAGTTTTGACACAAATATGAAAAGTTTTAGTGGCCTCTAGAACGTACAATCTAGGAAAAACAGTATCCAATCATTGTGAACGGACCGTTCACAATGATTGGATTCTGATGCCGTCTATCAAACTGCAATCTGCTCCTCCTTCCCCCTCCTTCCCCCTCCTTCTCCCTGTGCGCGTACCCTGCTCCGTGAACGTCCAGAAGCTTGGCAGGAAGCTAAACTAGAGCCAGCTTGGCTAGCACCTAGCATTATTAAACGTATAGTTAGCATAAACTAAATACTAAATACTAAATACGGCAGCGATCGATGCTTGCTGTCAGAACAGCGCTCGTGCACCTTCGTGCTCGTGCGCGTTCATGTACTCTAGAGGCGTGCCTTCGGGGGAAAGTGAAGAAAAGGGTTGGGACTTTTTACCTGTGTATTTTCAAAATGCAGCTTCGCTGGACTCAAAATCCAGGATCTCCTACCCTACCTTTAAGTTTTCAAGCCTGAAGAGGGAGTGTTACTGCAAAGAATTAATAGAATGTCATGTTTGGATATATTATGGAAGAGAAAGGCATAAAGAAACGGGTTTAGCTTATTATGTTTATCTATCCAGTGGTATAAGGATCTAACCACAAATCAATGTGACCTCGACTTTTAAAGTCACGGTTATTAATGAATCGCAGTTTATAGATTGGGTTTCAAACAATTGAGTTTCGTTTTGACTTTTAAAAAGTCCACTTAATGCTCGTTTACAGATTTATTTTATTTTTGGTGGCTACCAAATAAAGTTTAAATGCTTTAATGTTCTAAAATCATCAATTTTTTTCATACTGTACATTGTTGCAGCACCAGTTGTCATTTGAAACTCTCTTAGCTCCTTTCTCTTTAAAAAAAAAAAAAAGAAAAAGAAAAAAAAGCCCAGTCTGCCCAGATTTGCCAAAAATAGTGTATTGCAAGACAGCTGTTCATTCTTAGTTTGAGTTGTGTTAAGCTAGCTGTCAATCATTTTTGCAGCCCACAATATTGTTCATTATTTTTTTTGATGAGTCTTTGTAAGAATGTCACTGACATTTTAGCCATTGTGATCTCATGACTTTATTCATGAAAAACAATCATCTTCATCAGTCGGGTTCCCACTTTCTGGTATAGCAGCTGACGGATCAACCTTGCTCTTCATGGACCACATTTTTTCAATATATACCATATATTTTCAGTCAAGTTGAGATCTAGACTCTTTGCTGAGCATGTCATTGAGTCGATTTGTCTCTTCTGAAGAAACGTTTGAAAACTTATTGCTCTATAACCCCCAATATCATCGATGATTGTGGAATTATTTTGTCTTACTTCAGGCAGTCATCTTTATACATTTAACTTCACCGTGCACCAAACTAAAGCTCTGCCATAATTTCCTTGCCCAATACAGATTGGTGATTCTTCACTAAATATCACCTTCAAATCCAATAATCCGGTCCAAGTCTACTTCAGTTTAGCCCACTGTAACCTTCATTTCTTCTGGTGAGGCATCAGTGATGGTTTAAGTTGGGCTTTGCTTGGATGTAAATCCCATTTTCTACAGCCAGTTTGGTCACAAACATCGACTCCTGTTTCTACCCATTTCTATTTAGTTTCTTTTGTTGTGTTTTTCTATTTTCTAGGCATATTGCTTTGAGTTTTCTTTCCTGACACTTTGAACATGTTGTTTGTTCTGTGTGTGTCCTTTTTTTTTTAAAACCTTCCCATTTTGTTTTGCACTTACTCCAAATTTTAGACACAGCTGACTGGAAATGCCCAAGATCTTTTAACGCTGAGTTCCCTTACCTTTTTGAAGGAGTTTATGATCCTTTCCACTGTTTCCACTGTCAGCTTTTTGTGTTGGGGCCATATTGGGGCCATGTTTCCTGCCAATCAGCCCGGTGCAACAGACTGTTAAGCTCTGCAAGCACTCTCTTTTAACTGCACACTCATTTCCAAATTTAGAATTGTGAAGCTACTTGTTTTAGAATTGAAAAATTACAAAGTGATTCCATATTTTTTTTCCACTTCATCTTACAGCCTTTTATCTATTGGTATAATTAACAGAGCTAGAATATTCAACTATTAGATAAAATAGTTTTGTGTCATATCTGTGTTTTGCCTTTTTTAGGAGGAAAATTTGAATGAACGTCCTCCACATGTTGTAATGCAGTAATTTATCCCAGTGGTTGTATATTATTATGCAAGTATATAAGTACTTAAAATGAATTTGATATGGTAATATAATCCATCACAAACTGAAACCAAAAGTTTTCTGATTGTAACATGTATTTAATAAGCGATGCAAAATTAAAACCTTGTTTTTCTTGACTGTAGGACGATAGCCTCGCTAATTGTGCCTTTCTTTGGTTGGTCTTGCTTATACGCTTTTGACTATATTTTCTTGCCCAGGTGTAGGTGGCTTTGCATGTCTGTCACTTCACTGAGGCTATTTGAAACACTTCCCCATTTCTTCTCAAAACATCTGTATCTGAATTCAACTAAAATATAACATTGTAGAACAATGTAACTGGTTTTGGTGAAAACAAATGGGTCATTACAACAGAAATGTAAAAGGCAATAGGAGGATAAAACTGGGGAAAAAAAGGGGAAAAGAGCAGTGTGGCGTGCTAAACTGTTAAATTGTAAGGCTCAGACAAAAGGCAGGATTGTTTATGTTTCTAAAAATAGTTTTTATCTTTTGTTTGTGCTGAGAGGAATGGACCTTCAGCTCAGCTGAAAGTATAGAAAAGCAGAGGGCTGCGCGAAGAAATCGCTCCCTACGGAGAAAAGGCATTAAGTCGTGTAGATAAACCGTGTCTTTATTTTTTTGAATGCATCATCTGTCCGTTGTGGGCTTTTGTAAGTAAGAGACAAAAAGCTTGAAACATTTACTGATTTTAGATGATCTTGCACAGCATTTCACATTGTGTTTGAAGCTTCAGTTTTGTATTTTTACAAAGTATTTTTTCTCTTCTTCTTTTATTTTTTCCATTTATTATTAATTCAAGATCTTAGCTTGTTCTCAAGGAAATGTGCATGTTAGCCAGAGAAAGAAGAAAATGAAATGC
Source organism: Odontesthes bonariensis (assembly GCF_027942865.1). NCBI lineage: Eukaryota > Metazoa > Chordata > Actinopteri > Atheriniformes > Atherinopsidae > Odontesthes > Odontesthes bonariensis. The sequence continues at coordinate 27,607,227 of NC_134520.1, read as the reverse complement.
AGCAGGAACTTTAGAAATTTTACAGCAAACGCAGAGGTGCATTAAATGAGTGAAAAACAGGATAAATAACATAGGAGCAGATTGAATTTCTGCTGAAGTCCTAACAGTGCTTTTGTCTAAACCTATTAAGCACTACGTGTTGGCATAAAATCAAACAGAAAAAAAAAACTAAATACTTTGTTTATCAAGTCATTGTTAAGTGGAATTGAGTCTTTAAGGCAGAACAGTCTTATTTTCTTAATAAAGTTAGTTTTGCTTTCTCGACTCTTGTGCTTCAAACTTCCTCATTATGCCTATGAAATGAATATTGATTGGGAAGAATGCTTTTATTCTTCTTTTGATTATTACAAGACTATAATAAGGACTCGTAAAACAGACCGAAATGTTATGATTGATTGATTATTTTGTTTTTGCCTTTTTATTTGTATTTGGTTGCTTCAACCTTAGGATTAAAGCTGCCATTTCCCAAATACCTCCTCTGTATGTAGCAGAACTGATCGATCAGAAACATAAATATGGAGCAAAAATCCAAAGAAAAGGCCCCTCTCTTCTTCGCTTTACGTGGCCCTCACTGGGGTGAAACCTGCATGCTCCGTGGGCTGAATGGTTGCTGGAGTGGGTTGAAAAAGAGAACAATGTACACATTAAAATACCACTGTAATGGTTGTATGACTGCTTTAGGTGTTTTTTCTTTATAAGTGAGATGTTTTTTACATAATTTGATGAATTGGAATGAAAATGTTTTTCCATGAAAGCAACTGTCAGCCTGACCTCCCAGAAATGTCAGTCTGGCTTTCGCTTGTTTATGAGCATTGTATGACCATGAATTTGCTACATTACCATAACACAAAGTTCATTTCTTTGTTTACATCTTTGAATGGTGGCACAAAACATGGCCTCCATTAGCTGACGGCGAATAAAAGCACTTAAGGGCAGTGTTAGCCGACAATTCAGACCAGCCGCCTCCTCCAAATGCTAATCAATTCTCGAAAAACTGTTGTCTTTTTTTTTTTTTTCCGTTTTATCTGAGCATGTGGGAAGTTAAGTCGTTTACTGTAAATAAAGAAATAAAAATAAATTTTACGATCCCATCTCGTCTTTGGCGTTGCATACCAGTGGATACTGGTCAGTTCAGTTGATACTGAAGTGGTCCTCACACATCTGCAGAATTTTTTAATTCAATGAATAAGAGTCTGTTTAAACTTCTATGCTGTGTTAGTGTTTTATACCTGTACAGTCTTTGTATCTGGACACTGGGAGCGTCGATTTTCAGGTCAACAATTTGTTTCAACCTGTCTGGAAAAGGGCAGGCAATTTAGGGGGAGGAAACCTAAAACCTGACTAACGCCACTAGTATTTCACCAGTGTTTCATTAGTCGGTCCAAACTTTTGTGTTACGCCCCCTCAAACTGTTTGAAAGTCCTGATCTTGCGCGTCTCATGATAATCCAGCTACTTTGCAAGGTAACATCCACTTTTAGGGATGGACGCAGAATACAAATTCAAACAATTGAACAAATAGTTAGTTACATTAGCTTAATTAGTTAATCACTTAGTCATTTAAACTGACACAATTTACTGAGGTCTTAATGATGCAGCAGCTCCATTTTCATGCATTAAGTTCCAGCCGTATTCGTTTTGGGGCGTTAACTGTATGAAGTGCCCAACTAGACACTTGTCTTTTTTTTTTTTTTTTTTTTTTTTTTTTTTGTTACCAGGGTCTGCCTCTTTTGAGATTTCAGTAACCCTTATTGTGTTATTGGTATATGAGAGAGCGTACGGTAAAAAGCCTGAGAGCTCAGACCTTGTCAGTACATATTTTTATGCAGACAGTGCCGGTAAAAACGTGTCTTGAAGGAATTTAGTTGAATTTTACACAAATGTTTGCTGGGAGCTCATTGATGAAGTGAGTACATTTTAGTGGTAAAAAGTCATCATGACATCTTATCTGTTCCACTCTCACAAATACAATACTATAGAAACACCTAAATGGATTCTCTTGAAGGTTTTGCACAGATGTCCACATAGACACACGTTTGAAACGAGCTGTGTTTGATGGCCAAATTTCTCTAATCTTGGGTTCCTGCCTAACAACCACTGTGACTGTATAAATGTTGAATGCTGCCTGGTTGAAGATGAGTGTGAACTATCCACATATTTAGGATTCACTGTTTAGTTTCACGTACACCGCTCTGTTTGCTATGTTGTCCTTTTGGACAAGTTTTAATAATAATAATACATAAGTTTTATATAGCGCTTTTCCAAATGCTCAAAGACTATGGTTTAACCCTCAGGCTTATGGACATCACAGGGGTGTAGCCTAAAAAGACTTTGTGCTGCTGTTTATTTTACTTTATTTTGTGCAGCTGTATACCATGGAAACCCACTACAAAGACACCAAGGATCACAGAGTTAGCAGTTTTCAGGGATGTTCATCACTAAGACAGACTATGAGGATTTCTTGCTGTGCTATTGCATCTTTATCACCTCCTTTTTTGTCTGAGCTCATCATAACCTCTCACTAAAGAAACAAAAAATGCTTTCCTGCTGGAGGATCTAATCTGATTTACGACTTTGATGCATCAGTGTGTGTCTCTCATGTGGCATGGAGTGCTGTGTGTTGGGCTGCTGTGCGTCGAAGCCTGACTGCAGATGGAATGCTTTTCATCTTTAAAAGTACACTTTATCACTAATAAGTGCTCATTAAGAAGAAATGACAGCAATGCGGTATGTCCCTCACCACAAGTTTATCGTGCAGGATATTCGCGTAGGTGATGAAAAACAGGGTATTATTAGTTTAATAATCACAGTTTATGAGCTTTACTTTTCTAGTTGTCATATTGCTATTGAGACCAGTTGACTAGATTTGTCAGTAACTTTCTTGCTGTTAGCCAGATGTATCACACTGTTGACTTTTGTTCACTTACCCTGTTTAATTGTTCATGTTTTTTCAGGTTTAAACATGGTTCAGTGTTTTAAAATCTATATAAGTTGTTTTGTTGATATGATGTAAAGATGATTAAACCGGAATAAACTGTATTATTTGAAAACTGGGAACCAGGCCTGATGCAGAACTGAGAAATGCTGGACATGCACCCTGTACGGAGACATTTTTATGATCAATATAGTGGCCAATTAAACCTATAACATGTAACTCAATTAAATTAGCACAGAGCAGAGTGTACTGGACCAAAAAATGACTTGGTTTATCCCAGTACTATTCTGTGGCATAGTGATTACATCTCTTTTGTTAAGGTCCATTTTGTTTCTCTTCTCAACTCTCTTTCCATCTTCATCAGATTTGAATGTCTTGACCAATGACTTGGCAAAACGTTGCCAGGTAACCGTGGTAGCATGCGCAGGATAAAACCACAGCCCCTCACAATATAGCATTTCTGTCCCACCATGCAATGCTCCTTCATTTTTTCTTCTTCATGGGCTCTCTTGGATCCTCTCTGGCATTACTCATAATGTTTGACTCTTCAGACCACTACAATAGACTTTATATTCAAGAAGATATGCAGCTCAGATCATGGCTGGGCATTTCCATCATGCAGTTGCTGTTCTTTTTTTATCATCAAAAATGTGAATTAAAAGAGCCAGAGATAGAACAGTGGCGGCCTGGTAAGTTGTGATGGTACAGTTTTGACACTAAGGGGTTAATTGATAACACAAATGATTGGTTTGATGGTATCAAGGTGGCGTAATTTTGTTGAAACTATAGTTTAGATTGTTTGTGCCATAGTTGAACTATTGTTTGAATCTTGCTTGTTCTGGCCTTGTTAAGATCCATTAACTGAAGTTTTCTTGCTTTTTTTTTTCCTTTTTAGGAAGTCCATGAAATTCTGAAAGAGTACGAGCTGAAGTACTGCTTTGTGGACCGAAACAAAGGCACAGGTAAAACTCACACCTAGCCAGAAATGTACACGCAAGCAAAAGCACTATTGTAATCCAATACTTGTAAGGACCCTATTAAACCTGCCTTACAGTTCTAATCTCAACCTTTTCAGCTCGAGCCTTTCTCAAACATCCATTATGCAGCATTAATGGTATTTGATCATTCAGACTTCAGCAATTCAGCAATAGATGATGTGTGTCATAACACAAAAACCCCTTTAAAATTAGAGTCCTTCAGAAATATGACATATTCCCATGTTGATTAATATCAGCGTGTCAAACATGCTGTAATTATGTAAAATGGTAATGGTGTTGACATGAGATTTAATTACATTTAAAACAACCTTAATCAAAAGTCAGTGACATGGTTTGACATAAAAAAAAAAAAAAAAAAAAAAAAAAAAGGAAACAACTTTGACTACCAAATTTCATCAGTTTCACAACATTTTATCTTTTGGATTAAACTGATTGTAAGCATTCAACTGCCAGCCTATTTAAGTGTTGGTCCTTTACTTTATCCCAGAACCTCTTGAGACCTGGTGCTACACGTGAAAAAATTAGGCTGTTTTTGCTTAATTTTTAGCAACAATCCAAGAAACGTATTAAGTTACTGGAATAAACTATTGTAAGTACAATCAGATATACTCATAGCTTGATGGTAGTGCAGAAATACTGATATTAACTTGCACACTTTCTTCAATTCTTCATATAATGGAAAATTTTGTTTGTTCTTATCATAATCATTAAGGTTTCCATCCATTTTGGGGATTGAAAATCTGGGGTCACTGCTGCCCTATAACAGCGTATATGTCAGAACACCACTCTGAGTGATCTCTATTGTTAGAATTAATGAGGCCAGATAAAGAAAAAGCAATGACCAGGGAGGCAAATTAACCTGTGACTGAAACTCCAACCAGTTCTCATCGGGGTGGGTGTTCAGGAGGACACACTTAAATGCAGATCTGGTCGAAGGAAAGTTGAACCCTAAACATACAGCCATGCCCTATCTGTGACCTCTTACTTTTTATTTCTAAAGCAGTGCAGTAATGATTATCTCAGAGTGGGTGGAGCACATCAGGAGGAATGGCTGAAACATTGCTTAACATGTTGTAAAAACAAGTGAAAGTTGTTGGTCTCTACCAGCCACAGCTACTTCCTAATCAACTGAATACAGCATATTTTCTCTTTGGTGTTTTCGTGCAGTAATTTGTCTCTCCAGAGAACAATTTTCTTGTCTTTCACCACATCTATTGAAGTTACATTTAAGTGGATTAATCACCTCAAACATTACATGCCTAACATTACTCTCTACCTTATTTGAAACGTTTTTTTTTTTTCTAGTTATAGCTTTAGCTCTGATTTAAATTCTGAACTTTACCATAAAATCTGATTTAAACCTCATTTAGGGTTTCCCACATTCTCATTCTCTGACAGCCTTTGCTTCTCATGTGCAGAAATACAGAAACACACACACACATGACCCCCTGCCCCGAGAGTGTGTCCCTTTCCAGGGAAATCTTACATAGTGCCTATATTTAGTCCCTGTAGTCTGCCAAGCACCTGAAAGGGAACACTTTTAGAAAGTAGCGGGGGGCTGTAAACAGCTGAGATATCAAAGCAACGGTCTGTCCAAAAGGTTAATGGTGTTTCAGAGTGAATGAGAGAGAGCCAGATGAAACAGGGGTCCTTGTTGGTGAAGCAGCGTCGGTGCAGTTCTAATTAGGTCACTGCCATAATGTTGGGCTCTGATCTATTGAGATGGGTGAAGCGGGAGGAATTGGACATTGCGAACATCATAGGCTCTTTTATACTCAGGTGAATTTTCCTGAACAACCCAGAGGGATGCTCGCTGTAGCAGTTCCTGTCCCTTTTTTCCTCTATCTCTCTTCCTTTTGTAAAACTACCACTTCCTTTCCTAGCTCTCTGTTCTCTCAAACATCAACACCATCACCCTCCATCAATTTCTTTTGTTTGTATATCTTTTTTTTTTTTTTCTTCAATGGCGAACCACTCGCCATTGATTCGGTAATTTGACGACATCATATGGCGATGTTTGGGTGGAAAAATATTGGCTTTTTGAGTTAGTATGTTAATGTCTCCCCAAACATTCTCAATCTTAATTCAAAGAGTTCTGTCGATGGCCTCAGGTGAAACCAAATATTTTTCCAGGTAATATTGTTATAGATGTTATTAAGGACTCTGCTAAGATACAACAGAGGTGAGGCAGGAGGTTTTTTCTGCAGGAGCTTTCATAGCTTTTATTTTTCAACTTGTAAGTCAGTCCTTCTAATAAAACAACCTATTCTAATGGCTATTTATTCTTTCAAAATTTGCCTGCTTGGGTTTTCTCTAGCTGGTCCCCTGCCACATAAATTGAGGGTGAGTGTAATCTAAATTGACCATAAGGGTGAGTGTGTATTGTCTCTCTCTCTCTGTGTTGCTCTGAGAAGCCCTGATGGCCTGTTCAGAGATTACCTGCCTCTCGTCTGTTAGCTGAAGTGTCCCCCAGGCCACCTGAACAGAGTATTGAAATTGGAGGGAGGGAGAGCTCTAATCTAATTTTCTTTGGCCGTGTCATAATGGTGTTTTGTGTTCAGGTTTGGTAACATTACAGTTTCAGATAGTGGAAAATATATTTATATCTTTATCTGCTGAATGGGAGCATATTTCACCTTTTTGATATCGGTTTCCAAATCCCAGATGTTCTGTGACCTCATTTAGGGACATTTTCCTGAAGCCAAGGTTTTTCCTTGTTGCTGTCGGCTGAAAAGCTGATCAAGTGGCTTATCAATTACTCAGAACTTGATAATCACCACTGGGAGAATTTTCGGCGTAATAATCATTGTTAAACTGTCCATCTGTGATCTAAAACTACTGTCGTCTTCATTGTTTTTCCAGTCTTCCTCTCTAACCTGCCTCTCCACTCTACCTTGGGAAGGCATTTGTTGGGATGTTGTCCAGTGGCCAAAGTTGTCTGCGTTATCTAGCTCTCTCTGTTGGCTGTCACAAGCACAGTGCAAGTGCAATGTTAACTGGTTTGTTCTGCTGCATTGCAAAGTACATTTGAAAATGGGGGATATTTGCAGGAGAGGGCTCTGTGAAAAGGCCACCAAAGAGGGCAACATCTGGTCACCCTATTACAAGTGTTCTCAATGGCACGTTTTGCTATTTATTTATTTATTTATTTTTATGTTTGTATTGTTCTATTTTGAAAGATTAAACTTCCACGGGAGAAGTTGAACTGAATTACATTCTGATTAGCTCTCTCATGTTGAGATGAGGAGAGGAACAGGGTTTGGTTTAGGTGGTATACAGCCTCGGCGATAAGCCTGTGTTACTGTGTGCACTTGGTAGGAGATCCCTAACTGCCTCACTTAGAGGTGTGGAAGTTTGACTTTGAGCCACTGTAGCTGTATTGTCTACACACACGTCTGCGTGTTATTAGTGAGATTTACAGCACATGTTTGTGTGTTTATAGAAAGAGAGGTGTTGGTTGTGTGTGTGTGTGTGAGACAGACTTGCCAACCACTGGATAAGTTTTCATGGCAGCTGTATAACATCACCCCAACCAAGTGTTTATAGTCTGACTCACCCTCCCCCCTCCCTCTGCCTGTTTCCCTCTTTCACCTTTTCTCTCTCCAACATCACCGCCTTAAAAAAGGAACACGATTTTCTTTTGTGTTTTGGAATCCAAACTCACCACCGTGTACATGTGGCAGCTGAAGATTAGTTGTGAATAAAAATGTGAGGAGTTCAAGTTCAGCATTGCTGCAGGCATATAGTTTCTATTTCCTGTTGTTAAAAGAAGGAAAATGCCCCAACAGCTTATATTGTGTCCAAAGAGTTTACTACTTTCTACTTTTCGCATGAGTGAGGACAGTACCTGCAGTATTTCACAGTGCTGAAGGTGACATGTAATGCTGTCTTTGGTCACTTTCTGCTCATTTCTAAGTCCCTGTCATGTCATTGTTTTTGATGGGGCCTTCTTCTGTTTTACCTCTATGTCCCCATGAAACCGAAATCTTTAATTGTTTATGTGATTTAAAAAAAAAAGAGGGGGGTGGGGTTGCATTTAAGTGCAGGTCTCCAGTTAATGGCTGCTGTTGTTGCTGAGACAGCTCACACAACTATACATTTTTATCCAGGAATCCATACATGTGTATAATGCATTCTTCTCATTCTTCTCTTCGTTGTGAGGCGTTCAGGAAAGATTTTGCCACACGCCACCGCCCGTTAATACTGTGTTAGCAACACTGCAGGGTTAATTCTACTCTGTATTGTACTTGCCTCACTTAGCTTCATCCCGGCTCCTCTGACTTTTGCTTCTACATTAGGTTTATTAGCAGTGACACACAAACATGTATCATTGATTAGATTCCCCCCCCCCCCATTTTCAAAACCTTAAATTTCTCTGTGTTTCTTACACAATCGCAAAAAAAAAGTTTCCTCCATATAAGGCATTCATGACACGTAGGAAATTCTTTGTCTGCCTGCGTTTTGCCAGTGTGGCATTTACTGGCCATCTGTAATTTGTAGGTACAGAAAATAACTTGTCACAATATCTGGATACAAGCTTCAGCAAAGCTTTAGTAAAAAAAAAACAACTTTGCACAAATAAACTTAAGGCAAATTATGTATTTGACATTTTTATGACTTATACATCTCGGTAGAGTAAAACACCGTAAACTAGACTGCAGTTTTTTTTATTGATTACCTTGATATTGATCAGCTGTATTTCTTAAATGAGTGGATTGTATATCTGCGGAAGCATTCGGTCAATCCACAATTCAAATCATCAGAAATGTATTCTTGACTGATTTTTCCTTCTTGACTGAAGTATCCAAATACAAGTTGTCTATTTATCATACGGGATTTTTTTTTTTCCATTTCAAAGTGACATGGTACATAATTGATTCAAATATGGACAGAAGAGTTATGGTATACCAAATATCTAGGTGAAATAAAGAAACAAAATATTTCTTTGCTCATATTGTTGCAGCGGATGATCAAAGAATGAGCTTTATCCAGTCCGGGTAATTTCTTCATCTATCTTATGGGATGCAGTTGGCCTTTATGTAATGTGTTCAGCTCTAACAAAGGAGGTGATCAACAAGTCAGAGGGCTTATTTGCCCCTAAGGTTCAACTGGAGAAATGTTGAATTTTTTATGATGGGGGACTGATGAGCCTACAAGTCATTCTGTGCAGCTGATAATCTTTCATCTCTTTCAAATTAGGCACACTGGAAGAATTTACACCCACTGTAGAATTAGTTTATCAGATTATTTTGTTGGCCAAGAAATAATTGCGCTTGTTTAGAAATTCACAATACTCAAAAGAAGCTGTGGATTTTGTCATGGTGATGGCAAGCAACCGCAACAACGTCGTTGTTATCAGTCAAATTAGCCTAAAATGTGAAATTGGCTTTATATTGGTTTTATTTAATCTTTTCTCTTGTCATCATCCTCATGGCTCTAATAAATGCACAATGAAATATTAATCGTATAAAGTGGCTAAAGGTCTTCCTTTTTAACTTTGTGGAGGCTAGTTTTTATGAGTTTTTATGTTTTCCTTCCAAACCTGGAAAACGTTGCTTTTTAGGAACCACATATGGGTCAGACACTACTGTCAAGAAGCTGTGGATCAAGAATTGCATCCTTTCCTCAGGGAACAGGAATACTACTGTTCGGTTTTTATGTGTGCAGAGCTGTTTATAATTGGTGAGAAATGTAGACGCGTTCCCTCGGCGGAGAATAACGCATATGCAGACGCAGAAAGAGTCGAGCATAGCACTCGAATATGTTCTCAACACAAGATGGTCTCTCGGGAGTGTGAGAGTCTGGCCGTTTTTAAATCTGTGTTTTTGTGTGCAAACAGAAGTCGGTGAAAAGTCCTTTGAAATATAAAAAAAAAAAAAACGTCTGACACAAGTGAGGTAAATATTATCTCACACACAGAAACTGTGCAAGCAGAGGTTAGGGAAAGTAAAGCAAAATCCTTGCCTTGCTGCCTTTTGTTGTGGTTGCAGCAAACATGAGAAAATAAAATGACATCAGTATTTTGTGGTCAGAGCAGCACTAGTTCTGCACAGTATTTAAATTTGTTCCATTATCCTGAAAAAAGTTGCTGCAGTTCTTCTGAAGATTTCTGGCATGTACTTCCAACCTTGTGCTGTCGTGATCAGGCCAAACCACCAGCTGCTGGATTCTTTGTTAAATAATTAATTGTTATTAATTATATCAGGTGATGGTAATTAATCCAATACATCATCATTTCTAAGTTAACTGACATATATTTGGCTATTTTGTTTTATTATTATTCTACAGTTCTGTGTTGTTTTTAAGCTAACATAAATACACGTGAACCAAAGGATGTTATCAGCTGCTGTTGATGGAACCAAGTTTCTGTTGATTAAGGTGACTGATGATGGGGAAAAGATCTTTCTCTTGAACAATTCCCATGCATTTGGCTGCTTGTAGTTTAGAAATGATCCTTCATCTTGACCTGATGTGCCTTTTGTGGAGGTGTAATTTGCTTTAAGTCCTCTTGCAGCTCTTTACATTCAGGTGCGTATGCAGACAGCTTCACGTGAGATTTAGACGTTTTGTTACATTAAAGATAATTCACTCTTGAGTGTTTAAGTGAGAGCCCTCATAGTAATTTATTCGTGGCACAAAACTTTTCCTTCTCTAATTGCATTTCTCATGGTGCAACAGCAGAGATTATAATGATAAACTTTGTCTGTCTGATGATTCTCTGATGGGTTGTTCTCACAGTTTGTGTGGTCGCCTCTGGCTCCTCCCCCGACGTCTGCTTTGATGAAAATATACTGCTCGGAGCAGCTTTGGCACGCATAGTCTGCACCTCATGACCATAACAGTATACTGAGCCAGCCTCTTAACATTGGACTTATTAGGTCATACTGATGGGAGTGTTTATGTCAGTGCACATATCTGTGTTAATGTGTTTGTTCAGGCATGTCCAGCTGTGTCTCTTCTCTTGTGGCTCTGCTTCGCTTGCTGTTCCCTCTTTTTTTTTTTCCCCGCTAATGATGATTTATTTTTATCTTTGATTCCCACCTTTCCAACATACACAGACAAAACAAACACACAGTCACAAAGAACAGTACCTGATGCACACTGTTGCTTCTCCAACTCTTACTTTTCTTTTCTTACACCTTGATTCCTTTCTTCAACATCACCAAATTAGAAGCACTTTGCCAGCATCCATTTAGCCACCTGCATTTGAAAATGTAAGCATCCATAATAATCTTTTTTCCGTGCTCACTTTTTACTATCCGGTGTGGTGGGATTGCCAGCTCTTGACTTGGCTGTAAAATTTGGCATGTTGGCATTCCAGCTCTTTTTGAGTTTAATTGAAATGCTGTGTTTCCAAATGTTCCAGTTAACCTGTTGCCAAAGGCTTTTGATAAAGGATTTCTGTGCTTATCATTAAATTGGACTTTTCAGCGCATACTTGACTCAAACCCATTAGATATTATCCTTACTTTAATGGATCAGTCAAAAATTTCATAGCCCAATGATTTGTTTTTAATCATATCTCATTCTGTGCTTTTATCTCTATGATATTTATCCATTTTCACTTCGAAGGCTATGATTTGTCATTGGTTGTAGTCAGCCAATGATTATTTATATCTACAGCTCATTTAAACCAAAGTGTTTTAAGCAAACTTTACTTTTTTCTTGGGCAACATGAAAAAAGTCTGAGGTTTGTGTTGGTTTGGTGTCGGGTGTCTGCTTGCTGAGACAATGCCAGCCAGATTGTCACAATGACAGACGGGCGACTCAAAAGGCACGCAGATGTACACATTTACATATGTACCCACAAACAGACAGATGAAGCTGCCCTCCTGCTTGCTATGAATCTCCTTCCATCCTCCCATCCATCCCTCCACTGTGAGCCAGCCGCTTCCACATGACACCACCAGTCCAGAGGTATGTGTACTAATTTGGCTACACTGCGGAACCAGGGATCAGGGAATACAATGGTGAGGGTTATCCTGGGAATTCCTACTTCACAATGGCAGCCTTTGTGCTCTTTGCTGTTCGGTCCGGTATTGAAGAAAGCACATGCTGGCAAAAATCTCATTGGCCTCTTGCTTTGTGTGTGTATGTGTGAGTGTGTATCTGATGGGGTGGATGATATTCAAAAATGCACAGGTCGAAAAATGAGTCTGCACTCAGTGACTTGCCCTGCAGCAGTAACACCATCCATCACTTGCACTGTTTTTATTGTAACCACGCCATTAAAACACTCATTAAGCTTTCCGTTGCCCTTTTTTTGTCTGCACTGTCATTTTCTTATTGTCTGTCGCTCTTTGCATCAATAATCTATTCTTCTGCTTGAATATCTCCACCACTCCTCACAAAGATTAATATCCCTGTCTTTTTGGCTGCTGTTTGCTTGTGTTTTTCTCTGGTAATGATGTTGCTGATGACTGGAAAGCTGCATTTAGTTTAAAAGCAGCCACATGAAAGTTGACAGCTGCAGCTCACTGCCTGGGGTTTTGAAATGCCTTAAAAACACGAGGCTCATTACATTCTGAACTGTGGTTCTGTACTGTAGCCGGTTCCAATTGAATTTGGTTTTCATAGGTATTGGAAGAATGTGATTCTTGATTTTTCAGGTGGGCCCATAAAATGGATTTTTGCTAAATTAAGTAATGTGTTTTTGAGCTCTTTTTTTTTTTTTTTGTTCATTAGATGCTTAATATGCACACTACTTCATTTCTGAATGACAGAGTGTGTTTGAGAGGCTGGATGGGTTATAGATAGATGGATACTTTATTAATCCCGAGGTGAATGATGATGATGATACAGTTGATAGGTGCAGTCCAATGATACTCCTCTGGGGACCTTGTTTGTCCAATGAGAAAAGATGGAAGGAAGCGTAATCTTGGCAACTGCTGCATAATATATAAATATGTTGAAATTTGCAGGGACATAAACCAGAAGGGTTTTGAAGGCAGCTGCCACAACAGCCAGCTATCTGACTAGACAAGCATAAAAAATAATGGCTTCTTCCCTTGTGTGTCTGCATCCTATGGTAATGTCAAATTTGCAGCAGCCCCGTCCACAGCCCACTACACCGCGATGGGTACAATGGAACTACAAGCTTCCCAGTCTCCGTTATGCAGCTAATATGATTTGATATTGTGAGCTGGCATGAAAATCACCTTGTTTCTGTGTCTTCGGACAGTTTTTTATTGTTCACATACATTTGGAGGGTGTTGGGTTGCTCCCTGTCTCCCAGGGAAGTAAAGGGTGTTTTTATTTTTAGAAGAGTGTCTTAGAAAAGATAGCACAGTTTAACAGGTTATTGACATACAACACTTGAAATTAACATAACATTTACATGAAAGTTACATGAAGTTTGAGATGCAACATAATTCGCATAGATACAGCTTCAATTGTGAAAAAAAAATGCATGAAAATAAGAATCATGATTCTATTACCTTGAATCAAAAGTCTTGGCACTTCCTGATGCCTACTGCTGCATTACTGTGGCTGTACAGAGGGACCTGCCACTTTTTTCACTGCCACCATAGTATTGAGTTATTTAGTTGGTTGCAGTTTGCAATTTGAGCCACTGTATATCACTACATCCCTAAAAACAGAACCTTTAAGATAACCTCAAAATTAAAAACGGTCTTCTATTAGTTTATGTAGCTCAGCTCCTGTGTCCAAGCAGTCGGAGTGGTGAATATTTTCCCAGCTCAGGACAGGCTCTAGGAAAATAAATTATGTTAATCTTCTTCCAGATTTAGACCCAGCTTTATCCTTCTGTTTTTCAGGGAAAGAATGACTCTTTTTCTGATGTAGATCAAGGAGTAGAGGTCATATATGCTCTCTGCTAATGCTCTGAGTGCCATTTGGATGGCCAGGTGACAACTACTCCTTAACCCCCATTAGATAACGGAACACCACAGCCTATTTGGAAGAATGCAAAACAGAAAGTTTAGGGCAAAATTAAATTTCATAACTCGCCCTTCCAGAAATCAGAGCAATAAAACTGTATTCTTAATGTAGTTAATGTTAATTCTTAAAGAAGTTAATGTTCTTAACTTAATGTAGAACTAAATTAAAACCTAGTGGTGTCTTGTGTCAACATCTATTGTTGACTTTAGAATTCATAAAATTTGTACGTGATCAGTGTTTCAAAGGAGACAATCATTCAGTCATTTCTCTGGTAATGACTCGATGACCAGAGAATAACTGCTCCTGATTTACTCTTTACTTGAAGAACAGTTACTCGGATTAGGACATTTGAAGTTGGAGTTGGGCATTTGGCTCTCGACATAAACAACAAAGAAAGTAATAATAAAAAAATCTTCTTTATACCAAAGGGAAATTATATAAATATGCCATGTGCCTTTCTGTGATATTGTTTTAGTTTTTGCTTTGTTTTTCCTTTATATGACATTTGTTCTGTAGTGACACAAAGAATGTGAAGAGAGAAAGAAAAATGCTGTCCCTCAGAAATCAGACTGTGGACGTTGGGTTTCTGTGGCCTGCGCCTCCACCTTTAGGCTACCAGCATTTCCTGTCTGTTTTCTGTGTGTGTGTGTGTGTGTGCTTGGGGTTGTTCTCACAGGACTGCACAACACCAGCTACAATAAAACAACCATTGCAGGAGTCAACACGGCTCTTTTGTTCTGGTTTCTCACTTTTTGTTGTTCTCCATCCTCCTGCCTTAAGTGACAGCAGCCAAGTCCATCTAATTGTTTCCCTGGACAGCAGCCTGTCAGTTGTCTCCTATTTTCCCTCCTTCTCCCTCTCGTCTCCTCCTCCGCTCCTCTCTTTCTCCCTCCCTGTCATCATCTGTCCATCTGCCTTGTGAATCACTAAATGCAAATAAGCACGGGTTGCGCAATAGTGATCTGGCTGTTATCTTTGATCGCACAAACACACACACACACTGTTTCTGCACTCTTTATCTCTTTGTTTGTGTGCTTTCCTTTTTTGGTGTGTCAGTTAGATTCTTTTTTTAGTCTTCTTATATTATAGGCTAAGTTTGCTGTCGTTAGCTAATGGAGCTCCTACTCCCATGCATATGCCTCAACCTGTTTAAAAAAAAAAAAAAAAAAAAAAAACCTCATTATGTTTGACACCCAGGGGGGAGATGATGAAGATGGGAATGTGATGCTTCCTTTTTTTCTATTGCCAGGTCTCAGCAGCTTTATCAGTCCTGATTCCTATTGCATTTTCATTTATAATGGTGTCCCAGCTGGTGTTTACTGAAACATTTAATCTCAATTTGTTCTTCAAATGGCAAACTTTCAAATTTGACTGCTGATCTTTTTCTCTGAAACCAACTTTTGCCTGTAAATGATAAATACCTGGCAAATAGCATGTCCAACTTAAGTGGAGCGACAGGTGGGCCCAGCTGGTATCAAATTTGGCCCATCTACTCTTGCTGCTACAGACTTTGGACGTGATTGTCGTCTCCCCCCCCCCCCCCCCCCCCACACACACACACACACACACACACTAAGTCTTTTTACTTTGATACTATTTAATTATCCCCAAACAGCAGCATTTCAAGTTGAGGGCAATAAAAAGAGCATTTGTAAGTGATAGTCGTAACCTTCCTTTTTTTTTTTTTTTTTTAAATCAAAGGTTTATCAAAAAAAACACTGTGAGTGGATTTCTTGTGAGTTATTCGGAAAAATTGACAAATGTGCTATTTTATTTTTAAAAAAAGAAAATGTACATATTGATTGTAGCAATAATGTGTTATTTGACAAATGATTATAACTGCTGTAGCTCAGCCTCTGGGCTCTCCGGGACAATTTGAGGTCTAGAAACGTACATAACAAAAGTCAAGTGTGTTCTGAAGAAGCTTCCTTAATTTGCTTGTGTAAATCTATTGATTTTTCTCAACCACTATATCAAGGCTACAGGCAACAATAAAAATGATGCTTTAAAATGCAGGCATTAATGAAATATGGAGAAAATGCAGGTGGCTCATTTACTCGCCCAAATGTATTAGTTCAGTGATCAGAGGTGATGTTAGCAGAGTTCGTCTTATCTGTAGCTCACACCAGTGCTCATGAAAACACGTATGGACACACACGAGCTCCCTTTTGGTCAGAATCTTCTGCATAAATCACAAACTTAAGCTACATGTCGCAGCTGCCACGCGATGCATACGCACACTGTTTTGGTCTGATAGTTGAGGTCGCGGTGTTATCAGGGCTTGCAGCTTCTCTGCTGTTTATGGAGCACACAAATGCACACAAAAGATAAGAAGATTGCACAATAACACGCTGACCACAGAAACACACATCCAACATTGCACACTCGTACAGACATGTATTTTTCAGGCTGCGTCAGATGCGGAAGTCCATCTTTTGCTACCTCCCTGAAGTACTGTCAAGATGTATTTTTGAATATTCATGTCTTCCTGTTTACTTTTTTTTTTTCATGATTTTCTTGTGTCTAGACCAAACGGCCTATAAGAACTTGTTCTGCTGCATTCATTTAAATGGTTTAAACAAAGCAATATCACCAGTTGGTCATTACTGCCTCAATCCCCCCCCCCCTTTTTTTTTTTTTTTTTCTTAAAGTTGTACAGTTTCGCAAAAACTGCAAACTTCTGGTTTCAGTGTTGTGCACATGTGTGTTTATTAAGTGGAAAGTGAGACTGTTTATATATACTTTTCATTGTGAGAACTGATTATTATATGTTCTATATTATACACTATAGGTCTTCCACAAATAACCATATAATGCATTATATGTATGGATCAATTTGTGCTATTTCATTGAAATAAGAAAAAAAATCCATTGAGCTAGTTTTGCTTCCTTAAATGTACTTTTATTCAACTTGTGCCATTATAGATAGATTAAAAGAAAAAATTAAAGATTAGCTTTCTGTATCTGCTTATGAATAAATTTTAAACCATTATTTTCACAACTCTATCATACCACTTTGTGTTTACTTATGCAGCACCATGCAGTCTTTTTAAGAAAGAGGCTATATAAATAAAGATGAGAGAAATAGAAAATCTTCTTTTCCTAGAAGCTGACACCAAGCAGTCTTGGTTTCTTGTCTGATATGGACTGAAACTACGGTTTCATTTTCATGGCACAGAAATGTGTTGAATTTTGCAAATGTCCTAATGTTTTTGCACACTTCACTGAGTTCTATGCAACTGTGTTAAATGTTATATTTAAGATATACGGGCTGATTGTGGTTTATTTGCAGTACCGTAATTATTTTCATGCAAGACCTGATGGAAAAAAAAAAAGGGCAGAGGAAACAAAGTACAATAAAGAGAATGAATCTGGAAGGATAGAGGGAGCATTTTGAGGAATGGATGGAGGAATAATGAGAAACTGAATTGATGGATGGCGAGACAAGGTGAGGATTGACTCAAAATGACAAATGATTAAAAGAGCAAACGACAGGGATGTCACGACAGAGAAAAAGGGTGAGACGGAGGAGATCTATATTTTATGAATGACGAGCGGTGGGCAGAGAGGCTTGTGTATCTAATCTAAAATCAGTTGTTTACTTTTGGAAATCATCATTGCCCAAATTCAGATGACAATCAGAATCTGTAGACTTATTTCTTCACAGTATCTGTGGCCTTCTGACTCATTCAAATGCTCATTTCTGTATGCGTATGACCAGCTCTTTGTAAATGATCTTGCGGTATTCACCCATTTATAGTGTGCAATTTCCAAAGAGCGACAGAGCAGCCGAGTGAACATTGTAGTTGTGGGTGGAAGAGTGGGCGGTGGGTTGAAAAAAATGCAGTGTTTGATTCACTGAGGACTGCCTCTGATGCATCTCATTCCCTCATTTTTACTCTTCCCTTACCCATTTATACATCAGACGCCATCCTGCCAAGCTCGCATACAATGTAAATACTGCTGCTACTCCTGATAAAAATCCTCCATGTTTGAGTAAGGAGCCACTACTTATAAATATGAATATGTTTCTCTGCAGAAACACTCATTTTAAAACTCATTTGTCTACTGCTACTTTTGTTGTGACACTCCCTTCGTGTTGTATTGAAGGGAAATGTGCTTGCATCTTGCTCCCCACTTGTTGCTTCTCAAGTTTCTTTGCCAGGTGCTGTTTGGTGTAACAAAACTGAATGGGGCCGAACGAGTCTCAATTCATCCATGCTGGCTTACAGGAGCTGGGCTTATGCTCCTGTTTTTGTTTCACATAGAGAAGATGATAAATAAAATGTTAAACTATTATATATGGAAATATCTTATTTAGTTGAAGACTTAAGCTGGTAACCAATACACTGATGTGACTGACTGGTGTCTTTCTCTAACTTGTGGAAGTCCTCCACAGTTCTTGTTCTTTTTTTTCTTCCTCCTGGACATTTTGTTTCAAGTTAGAACCACTACTTTTACCTAATTACATTCCCAACTCACATGACCTATACTGGCACCTTCTGTTGACACTACTCCACCTAGTTAGTTAGCTTTAACCCAGTTAAAGTAAAATGTCTGATTTTACATTTATTTTTATGACTTTTCAAAAGATTGCTTCTGATTTACTTCACAAAGGAATATAAGCTCAGCTCAGATTCTGTTTCTGTTTCTTAATCAGACGTTTTATGTTAGCTTAAAAAAACTCGGCAGCTTTTTTTTCATTGAGTTAGAGCCTAAAGTTGAATATTTACCTCTGAGCCTTAAGTTAAAAATGTAAATTGCAGTTTTTGTTTTGGTGTTTGGAAACTTGGCCTCATTCTCTGCAGCCCGACGACCGAGAATGAGGTGAAGCAGGAGCGGTGTTTGAACTGCAGAATGTGATGGTAAAAGACAAAGTTTTATGTTTTGTATATTTGAATATGATCTTTCTCACCAGTGCATAGGGATGGGACTTGATAAGATTTTATTGATGCCAATGTCATCATCGATGCTTCTTGTAGATGCGGTTCTGTATCAATTCCCTCATTGATTCTATGTTCACTTTTCTCTGAGGAAAAAATGTCACATTTTCACCATCAACGCAACTGCTTAGTATCCTTTTGCAAGTAATGTAAAAAAAAAAATACTAATTAGAATAGAATATCAACCAGAAAAATCAAAGTCATTTTAGCCCCCCCTCTGCCCCCTGACCTACCTGAAATTGGATCTTCTGTTGTTGAGGAAAGGTGCTTTTCAGAACAAATTTTGTGACCCATTGACAGTCATTCACCCTTTTCATCTCTCATCACTTTCCTGACTGTGCAGCAAGTATGAACGATGTTTAACTTAGCTGTCAGCAGCCTAATGGTAGCTGCAGCAACAGTTTCTCGGGTAACGTCTAAAGAGGAAGAAATTAGTTTATACGGTTTCTTTTAGGTCCATTAAGACAAAGTAACATCTCTTTGTTACTCAGCATGTTCAAAACTGCTATTCAGCTTTGATAAAATACATATTAAAACCGCTGCAATATGGGTAAAATAAAATTTAAAAAAAAATCACCATACAAACAAGCCAAAGACGAGCTTCTTTGCAGTGATTTCAGCTAAATTTACATCCACTATGATGTTCCAGAGAGAAAGTTTGAAGCGACAAAGTGTCTCCATATTTGCTCACACAGTTCCCAGCCTCCCATAACGCACTTCAAACATGATACCGCTGAAGAAGCTAACAGGCACAGCTACCTTCCATTGATCAGCAGGGCTGAGGGAGAGAGAGGTGTTCCTACTGCGGGACAGAGCTCCCGCTCTGGTGGGCATATAAGTTGGCAATATTGGTGCTGTTTGCCTCCTCTTCTCCCTATGACATCATGAGTTTTGAATTTGTTATTCACTGAGAGTGAAAGAATTTGTGCCGTAAAAGTGAAAGTGTAAGTTGCGCGCCTTGAACTCGGTACAGACTCGAAAGCCCTGGGTGTATCATATTGTTTTAAATGGGAAGCTTTCCATTGTTCTTGTGACTTTTGGAGGAGGTCTGCCTCTTTTTTTTGTTCTAGACTGCCTGACTTTGTCTTTTTTTAGGCTCCTATCTCAGAGTAGGCACTTTCCCAGTGTTAAGGGAACTATCTGTTGTAAATTTACAGCAACTGGCAGGTTTGTCAAAACATGACTGAAATCCAACTGTGATACCCAGGATTTTTCGAGCCTTTAATAACAATTTTTTTTTTAAATTGTATCAAGACCACTTAATGTGAGTGCAAAACAAGTCAACAGCTGTGTTGACTACAACAGCAGTGATGTTGTAGTCAACACCGTCTACAACTGGACCAAGAATTGACCAAGACCAGACATTGAGAAAAAAGACTTTGAGGATCTAAACAGTCAAAATCAAGACTAGAAAAAAAAAAACTTAAATTGTATGCACATGTAAAATTCTATATACATTTAGGAAAGTTAGAATGTGTTTGAATGACTAACAGTCACCAACACTGATTAGAATTTTAAATGAATATGAGTCAAGTGGTTGCATTTGAAGCAAATAAGGCAACTATGTTAATAAGTAAATCAGACAACATACAGATTGATTATTCATTAATTAATCTATGCGTTTGTGGCTATGATTGGTGTTCTAATTGAATAATATCCAGAGCCTTTTTTGGAGACCGAGTTATCAGAGCAAAAATGCACCACGTTTCGGGATGAGCCTTCAAAGAGTAAAACTGATCACAACTACAACGATACTATATTGTTCTGTCTGGAAGGCAAATTAAACTATTTCTGCATATTTAGGCCTGATCATACAGAGCTGGTGAAATCATCAGTTGGACCATGGAAGGTTAAGAGAGAAAGTCTGGGTTGGACTTGAATTATTGCCACGTATTCCATCGCAGGAGAAAAATACATGTGGGGCTTTTCTTATATCATGGGAAATGCAGTACTCTACTTTCAAATAAAGCAGCCACAAATTGGCAGTACATCACGCACATTTTGAAGTTTCAGACTTTTATTTAAAAAGAAAAAAAGCCTAATGGTTTGTCAGGTATTGAAGTTTTGAAGTCCTTTTGGACTGCTGTGGAATTGGTTATCAGGCGAAGGACTGTGGAGGGACTGATGGATGGTGAAAGATGAGAGAAGCGAGAAGGTGTTAGTAATGATACAAAAGTGTGTGGGAGCGGTGACGGGTTGGAAGAGAAGGGGCTCTAAAGATGAGAGGAGTGCTGGAGAGAGGAGAACGCAGCTCCTCTAAAGTGTTTATTCAAGTAATAGTGAGAGGCAGGTAGGAATAAAGCCACAGAGATGCAAAAGGCAATGAGAATGTATTAGTGCTACAGAACTAAGAGGCACCTTAAAACTTATCTTCTATATTTGTTAGACATACTTTGTAATTGTATTTTACCACATATAGGTGTATGCAACTAGTCAAAACAGCATCTTAGCCTATTTCAATTCTTGTGCCTTTTCTTAAATCCTTATTTGTGGATTCTCTTTAGTGTTGTCTGTGTTTTAAGACAATGAAATATTTGAATAGCCTTTCAGATCAAAGCATTGTTCCCATCAGGGATGGTGTTGAGTGTGATCTGAGGATTTCTAAACTTTACAGTTCAGTCAAGAACATCCTCGGGGACTTCATTGTGAGGATGATTCAGAGGGGACTGTGGTTTTTTTCGCCTTTGCTGACGCACATTACGATAACCTTAATTCGGTTTGAAATTGCATTCATGATGTAATATATATGATGATATAGAGTATATCTAAAGAATATTTTGAACTCGCTTATTTGCACTTATCTGCCTTTTTTGTCTGGAGCAAATTAAAATAGTTTTCATCATTACTCAAGCAACTTCTCATTTTAAGAGATGAGAAGATGAGTAAACTTGATAAAACTGTAATTTATCACTTGATGGCCTATAATGTTTAAAAAAAATAACATCCATGCAGCTTTGGGTGAAATCTTGCTTTTCAAATTGTTCTGAATTGTTTCATTAAGATCTTTTTTCTTGTCAAGGTGAAAAGACGCATATTACAACCCAGTAAGACTGTTGGCTTCTCCAGTTTATGGTTAAAACTACCATTTAAAAAAAATATATATATTATGTATTTGAGAACATAAATGAATTTACAGATGTTCAGTTAACTATCATTCAGTGTCATTGCTTAAAGTGGAGTTGGTATGCTGTGAAAATTAAAATGGAATGCAGTGATTTTCCAACGTTTTCCCATTGTTGTTTAATTTGGGTTTCACCTGTTCACCAGTTCTGTGCAGGACCAGGCTGCATGAAGACTTTTAATGTGGAGCAATGCTGTTGGAATGAATTTGAATGAAATTTGGGACCGTTTCCTATGATGAGAAGGGCCCTCCCTTAAAAGAAAAATAAAAAGGATGACATTCATTTGTATATTATTCAGCATTAATGGTGCCTTCAGAGATTTTCAGGTTTCTCGTGCTGCGCGTTAATGCACCAACGTAATGGATGTGGACTTTTCCTCAGATCATCTGTGTTAAATGAAGGAACTAAGTTATTTATTTCATTCTTGTTTTAAAACAAAAAATGGACAGTTGTGTTCTGTTCTGCGCAGTCTAGAGAAGCCATCGTTCTCCAGAAGAACATCTCCAGTAAAAGAGGGTGGATTTGGAGCTGGAGTTGGAGGCTGCTGCTCACTTCCCCCTTCAGCCGCCCCTAAAACGGCCTGATCTGAGGAGTGTTGTTTCAGTTGTTGTGCTTACAGTGTTTGACAAAAGCAGGTGTCATGCTTTTTAATAACATCTAAGGAAATTGTGCCAACTTCTGAAATAAGGGCATGATATGTCTCCTTTAATGGATGTATTTGAGGGTAGACCTAAATTTCTTTGAATGTTTATGCTGAAATACTTTTGAACTGTTGCTTACCACCTAGTCTTTCACATAGTGATGAACCTCTGTTCATATGTACTTCTGAAAGACTCGTTACTGAACTTCTTTAGTTTTCAGTTCTTCCACCAGGTGTTCTTAAGCCTTTTCAGTCTTTTACCTCCCAACATCCCAGCTTCTTTTAAACATGTTGCTGGCACCTGTGACTGTATATTTTAACTGAGCATATATTTTCTTTTTTTAAACATTTTCTTATACATATTTTTCTACCCATCCTTTGATAAATCCTTCAGCTAATCATTTCATATGGTGCATGTTATAGGTAAACGACTCAACAAGTAATTCAACAAGTATACTCATAGAGGATTTAATGAGCTCTTTGTAACTGTCTTCATCTAAAAAACCTTTAACTGCTTAAGGTGGCTTTTTGTTTACATTTTCCACTATATATCAATATTTAATCAAAAGCTTTTTGTCATTCTGAAGCCATTTTACATCGTTCTTATGGAGCAACTTCTTCCCATTTCATCTGGACTTTGTCCCTCTGAAATGATACTAGGACTTTTCCCTATCAGACCACAAAATTGTTTACCATTGAGACTTCAAACTCCATTTGAGACTTTCATCTTGGCCTCAGGGCGGGGATGAAACGGCAGGACCGCCTTGCGCGCAGCATGAGAACCGTCCCCTTGAGTTTCGGGGTCCGCTGTGTCACTCATAACTCCCCTGTTTTTAATTAGCTCCTTCAGTGGGGGAAGGTGGCAGCAGAATTGCCGCCTGCGAGGTAATTTCAGTGGAAGATTTATTTTCTTTTCCTCTGCCCCTACACGGTCTTCATGGGAACATTGGGAACAATCAACGTGTTCAGAGGAGACCCATAATTAAGACGTTGAGCTTTCATGATTTTTTTTATTTTTTTCTTCTTCTTCCATATTTTTCTCCCTTTATTTTGTCAAAGTTCCCTTGGTAGCCCACTCAGTGATTGCCAGGCTGTGAATTATAAAATTATTTTGTTAGCTATTTAAGAGTCTCAGAGTTCTCCCCTTCACTGCAGGAGGAAGTATTGAGCAGGATTTGACACCAGCCTCTGCTTGTCAGACTGCACTGTCATTAGAAGAAATGGAAAGAGATTTACTACAAAACCCAAACCATATTCTCTCCATCTCCTCGTAATGCCTGATGTTAGGTAGCGTGCTTAGCGGGTTAAAACTAAATTAGGCTCTCATGTGTATACAAGTGTATAAGATGGGTTTTGAGAAATTGATTTGGGTAGAGACAGTATATGAAAATGGACACAAGCACATGGATATAGGGAAGTTGGGGAAGAAATAGCATGACAGACCGAAATACAGACGGACAATAGATGTCAGAAAAAACAGTAGTCATACTGGAGGAGGTAGGAAGAGCAACCACACAAAGTAAATGCAAAGATCAATAGATGTGTATATATATATATATATATATATATATATATATATGGTATATGATAGATGTATGTATGCAGTTGGCGGGAGGAAGATGAATACAGGCAGGCTGGTGAATGAAAACACAAAGACGGATATATTTCTGTGAGAATGACCCTGAGCTTGCAGCAGATTTGCCTACATGATGTTCACAGTGAAAACACAGTGATGCCTGTGGAGCAGATGTCTCAGAGTTATTGGTCAATTGGACATTTTTTGGGGTAATATTTTCCATCCGTGACTTTTAATGCGTACCTGAACTGCACACAGAGAGGAGCCGTTTACTCTGTGGCTTTGCAGTATTTGTGTTTTTTACCCAGAGAACGTGGACACGTTGTCTGAATTCTAAGTGCAGGTCATTTATTTGGGGACAGGCTTGTATATGGAAACCTGCTGTAGCTTTGATGTGTGGTAAAAGATGTGGCTGTGAGCACGTCATGGAGGACATCCTGCATCACAGATGTGTTTTTTCTTTTTTTTCTTTTATTTTGCTGCCTCCTGTTCTCCGTTCTACTTTGCATGTTTTGTTGTTGAATACTTTGTTTTTTGGATTGATGTCCTTTGACATTAGTGGAAAGTGAATACACATAAAACTGCCAACATTAAGGCAATATTCAGATATTTCAAAACAACTTGCTGTGTTTAAGTCTGATACAAGCAGTTGATTGGCCGAATTTAAAACCAACTCTTGAGATGTTTGGGTTACCTCTAATGAACTGTTTGTTTCAGGTCCTTCAGCAACCTCTTTCTTGGATATAGCCCAGGCCGTGACTTGGCCTTTCCGAAACACTCATTTTAATCTTCTTTATTGCTTCTTTGGTAGATCACTTTGTGTGCTTTTTCTGCATTATCTTCTACAATTTGTGAGCATTGTACTACAGCGTTCAACTTTCTTCATGTAATAGCACACCAACTCCATGATGTTGAGATCAGGGCCATGTAAGGGCTGGAGCATCCATTTCAGGATTCTTCTTTGTATTGCTCTGGCTGTGCGTTCCAGGTTACTGTCATGCTCCAGAAGCGGTTTGAAACAAGCCAGGCGCTTCCATGATGGCGCTGCATGATGCAGAACAAGATTGAAGCCTGAAGTGGCTAAAACTTGTGCACTGCTCGGTGTATTTATGCAGATTGAGGAGCGAAAGCTGTGATTGACCTGTTATTTAGGGCCAAGTCTGGAAAAACTTAAAAAGTATGTTGACTACTTTGGATGTGAAAGCATTTAAATTTCCATTTCTGCTTTATATAAACGTAAGCTTACAATTGCACCAGGGACCAATAGTGGGGCTGCTCCCCCCCTTGGAGACTAAACCTGAAGCGACTGTTATGACTATTATGGAAACAGCTCGTCCTGTGTCCAATATGGGGTCATTAGTTATAAGGTAACATGTACACTCTGTCTACTACTCTGACAGTGGCAGACATTTTTAAGCCTTGCAGGATGATTAAATGTATTAAGACTATTTAAAAAAAATAGAAATACAAATTTATCTCTATGTCCAGGTTTGCCCTTGGTTCCCTGTATAAATATACTACCACATTATGGTACTATAAGTGGTGCTCTTACATGTAATGAGGCTGAAGTTTCTTGGATTGCAGCTATTTGGAAACCACCACATTTTAACACCAACTCTGTTGGATGTGGATTCTCTATTTTGTCACCAGTAATGGACGGCATTCTCAACTACCATAACTTTTACATTATCAGGCTTCTACTTTTCACCTCCCAG
Organism: Odontesthes bonariensis; assembly: GCF_027942865.1. Classification (NCBI taxonomy): domain Eukaryota; kingdom Metazoa; phylum Chordata; class Actinopteri; order Atheriniformes; family Atherinopsidae; genus Odontesthes; species Odontesthes bonariensis. The sequence goes on along the minus strand of NC_134520.1, from coordinate 27,581,399 downwards.
AATTATGAAGGAAAATCAGAAAAAGGATGCTTTAGAATCTTTATCAGTATATGGAAGCTTGTACTGTTTATAAAAAAAAAAAATACTAGAGATGGCTTCTGCTACCTCTTTTTAGTTATGGTGAAACATCACATTTCAGTTTGTGTGATATGATGATGTACAACAACTAAATATATGGTTATGTTTAATTTAAACATCCTTAATTAGTAGTCCTGAGTAATACTGATGGGTAAACAATCTGGGGAGGTAAAGTCCAAACAGCTTCAAACTTTACATGAACTTATCTTTTGGGTATGATATTTTTATTTGTTTGTATTTAAACTGCTAGTGTTGAGGTAAGGTAATGAAACGCCCTTAGATTAGAGGGGCCCATTCTAATGAGAACATAATTCACCCTAAATGTTACAATCTGGGATTTTAAGATGTTACAATTAAAATGCCAGTAAATGCTAATTGTTTTTAGATGCTTTTTGTTTTGTTCTATTTGTTAGTGTTATTGGGTTTCCCATTTATCTAATTGTTTTTAAATGCAATCAGGTGTTTATCTGTGTGTCACAGTGGACCCCCCCTCCCCCCATATACTGGCTCCCTACTAGCTTTCCAGCTAATGTGTTGTCTTTCTCTCTGTGTATCTGTCCGTCTGTTTTTATGAATGTGTGTCTGATTTTTTTTTTTTTTTTTTTCCTTTTTGCCACATTTGGCCTGTCATTGACTTCCTTTGCTTTTCACATTCTTTGAGCGTGTGTCCATCCTGCATTGTTCATGTTGCTTTCTGCTTGTTTTTGGATGTGTAATTTAAATGTATGTTTGTGTTTTTTTCTCTCTGTCCACTTATGACTGTGCATCTCTTTTTTTTGTGTCTGTGTGTGCGTGCGTGTGTTCCGGTCTTTGCCTGTCTTTTCCACGTGCCGCTGTCTCCATAATGTCCCCACCTCCAGCCTTTGTGACTTTGCTGAACGGGAACCAGGCTCAGGATGCCATCCGCTCCCTCCACCACAGCACTGTTCGAGGACGCTTGATCAACGTCACCCTGCAGCCCACCGATTCCCTGCTCTGCCTCACCAACCTGCCCCACACCTTCACCGCACAGCAGTTTGAGGAGCTGGTGCGCTCGTACGGAAACATCGAGCGCTCCTTTCTGGTGTACAGTGAGCTGAGCGGCCACTCCAAAGGATATGGGTTTGTCGAATACATGAAGAAGGACTCTGCTTCACGGGCACGCTCTGAGCTGCTGGGTCGGCCACTGGTACAGTAGAACAAATGTTAAAATCTGCTACTACACATGTAGTTTTCAATGAAACGGGAAGAAAAGGGGGAAAAAAATCTAAAAAGAGATCTGGCTTTATTAACCCATTGGCGCCTAAAGCACCTGCAAAAAAAGCTGCTCAATGCCTAAGCCAGTTTTTAGAAAAGGTCCCCAATGCCTGAGGTTTTTTTTAACTAAAAACAATTAATTGAAAACACTTAAGAACAATTCAATAGTCTCAGCCTCTGAAACACATAAAGACATGAAATAAGTTGCATTTTAAAGGTTAAATTCTCTGCTTTTATTCCGTCATGTTCATTCAGCATTAACACCAACACATTTTCATTAAAAAAAAATGAAAAAGATGAGTCAATACACACACAAACACACACACAGACACACACATGATTCAGGATAATACCCAATGCTGCTATTTATTATACTACTATTACTATACTATAACTAATCATCATTACTATTATTATCATCATTATTATTATTAGTATTAGTAGTAAATGTAGGCACCACTTCAGCTACATTTCTGGCCATGATAGAGACGTCATTGCAAAATTATAATATCAGCAATAATAATGAATGATAAAAAGAAACTGCAATATATCTTGCATTGTGCAGTTATACTGTATACTTCAGTGACACGACTTCTAAAACATCATAGTTATACTGCAGTAATTCGCACCGGGCTCTCTCTTTTTTTTTTTACATAAGGGCAACGCCACTCAAATAAGAATGAGAAGTCGTCAGAATGAAGCGCAAGAATAAATAATTACCTCCAGATCATGTCAAAACGATCTCGTGCCATCACTCGGGCGACATTTGTCTGATACAGCCACTTGCTCTGCCTCCAGTAATCCCGGCGAGTTAGTAGTTTGATTATTCCAAAAGTTAGGCAGATACCGATGAAAGATTTCATCTCCTGCTTTGACACGGGGCTCCACTTCGAGTTGGGTGGTGTGTGGCCGCGCGCCTGATCCGCATATAAGTTTTTCTGTGTCACCAACATATCCCAAACTTCATCAGTGAAAATATGCGAGAACACATCTAAAGGACTTGCATCTTCAGATATTGGCACCTTCAGCCCCGGTGTACGAGTAAACTTTTGTTGACGTCGGGGGCGAAATCCAGCGGACTGCCAGTCTACTTGAAAGCCAAAAAATTCCTCGTCCTCGTCCTCATCCTCTCCAAACAAATACCAATCATTGTGCATTACATGCGCCTTGAAAATAATGATAAATGAACAATGTTGCGCTACGCAACAACCGGCGTTAGGGACCATGTTGCGCAACGCAACAACCGGCGTTAGGCACAATGTTGCGCTACGCAACATCCGGCGTCAATGGGTTAAATCATTTTTTTGATTGATGGAAAGGATGCTTTTCAGTTACTTTTGCCATAAAGCATCTTCTTATACAGAAACCCAAAATACTCTCAAAATGTTAGAAATATTTTTTGCTTTAGATAGATGTAACAGAGAATGTAATTGTACTGGAGAATGACTCAGAGTAAGCTGCACATTTATATAGTTTTAAGTAAAGCGTCATAAATCTAAACAAAATTGTGAGCTGCTTGCCTGATTTTACTGAAACATAAAAGTCAACAAAAAGAATAGTGATACATTTAAGTTTTTTGTTGGATAACTAAGTACTTCAGACATAAAACTTGACTAAAGATTTAGTCATTAGTCATGTTTGATAAATACTGGAAACAGAAGAGGACTGATAATCAGCACTAATCTGGGCTCTGCCACTTGAAATTTGGTTTAATTCGTCTGACTAATAAACATGAAATTGCTGTGTGAACTCCAAAATTATGTATGAGCAGAAATGCTGAAAGCAACATCTCCTCCTCCTCATTTTAGTGCACAAAAAATGAGTTTCCTCTATGCTAAACCTTCTGACTTTGTGATTGCTTGGGTCGTGAGTCACACTGCACATGGATGTGCAGCTCAAGGGTTGACAAGCTTTTTAATTAGCACTGACAGCAAGTTCATCTATATTCACATATATTGTATCTAGTGCAGATTTTAGATCGCGCTTGTGATGTTGTTAATCTGATTCAGTGTCACAACTCTGAATGTTGCAGGCGGATCGCTCTCTGATGGTTCAATGGATGGATGTCAACCAGTTGAGCCAGGAGGAGAACCTGCACTCAAAGTGTCTGTGTGTGGACCGACTACCACTGGACCTGTGTGACTCTGAAGAACTAAACCAGCTCTTCTCTGAAACCTACAAACCTGTCTTCTGCCAAGTAAGATTCCACACCTATATTTCTTTCTAACTGTATTACACAGAAAGTTTAATCTTAGAATTTTTTAGTATGTTGAGAGCACACACTGCCAGAACATTCAGCATCTATTCAAACAAAACACTACCTATCAAGACACTACCTTTACTTTTACATCTGATATAAGCGGGATATCAACTCTACAAGATATTTCCAAGAGGTCCCGTTTTACTGAACATGTTTGTGGCAAGTTTTCATGTAAATGCATCTAAATTCTGCTCTTTTCAGAGCCTCATAATCTACTGGAAGATAAGTAAAGAAAATGTTTTTCATTGATCATGTTAAACAAACACTGCTTCTGCATCAGCGCCGTCTCAATGATATACGGAAAGCTCTCTTTGAAATGTTCTCCTGCTTTTCTACACACACATTTCCATCGAACACCACCAGGTGAGAAGTGCGGATATAAACTTCAGTGGTCAGCATCCCTGTTGGCCCGCCGGGCAGCGTCACTAAGCTGGTGTTTCCATGGTACGGTGTGGCTGCTGTGGCACCACCTTTCAATCCCGTTTTTGTAATTTTTTTTAACTTTTTTTCCCTAACCCCCCCTCCATCCACTCTTCCCCCACATGCCCATTTAAAGTTCACTCAATGGGTATCTGTCATCTATTGACTTTCCAGTTTTAGCTCCACCCCTCTCCCCCACTCCTACGTAAAAATCAATACACTCACATCATCCTGGTCCCATGATACTTTGTGGGTGTTTAGCTCATGTTTGCCTCGCTGTTGCAGAGCCAGCAGGCTTTGACCTATAGTTCACTGAATTTTTTATTTTTTTTTAATGTACAGTACATTGTGTTCTTGTGTGTGTGTGTGTGTGCGTGTGTGTGTGTGTGTGTGTGTTACTTTCTTTTAGTGCGCTTGGATACTTATTCCACAAGGAGTATGAAACCCTCTGAACACGATTCAGAAGAAATACATATAAGGACATGAAGGCTAAAAACAACCATTCAAACAAGCTGCCTGTTTGTGACAGTGCTACCTTTTTACATGTTGTAATAGAAGAAAACATTTAGTATACAAAAAATATCCACATACTTTTTTACTTTTGTTATTTCACTCTGACAGGAAGTGATACATTATGTTTGAGAGTGGATCTCTGTCAAAAAGCAGCTTGCAAAGCTAAAGCAAATGCAACTTGAATGATTTCAGAATCGAGCCATTCCACCACCACCTGCATTTTGCTTTATTTTTCCCACCTATCAAAGGCTCTTTTTTCTGTTAGCATTTATAGCAAACTCAGTCAGACCGTGTTTAGTACGCCTGCTGTGTTTTTTTCTTAAACATCAGGAATGACCTTCTGTATCGTTCTGTGATACAGTGTTGCAGAAGAAGCCTCTTACTGAACAACCTCCACTGTTTCAACACTGTTATTTAGAGAATGAGCACTGTTGTTCATTGTTTATTATCTTGTGCAGTAATCTTCGTTTTACAATCAGGTCCAGGGGCTCCAAAGCAGTCCCTAGAACAAAGCCAGCCTTCTTTATCAGTTTAAATTTCTTTGAGTCTCTGGCTCTGATGCTGCTATTGCATATTGTATTCGTCAACCCCTTCCACATCTTCACCTAAGATGGAAGGTAGTGTCTGGCTTTCTCCTGGTACTCCTAAAACTCATAATCATAATCATAGATGATGGCATCTTTAACACCAATGGCAGGATGATAAGCAAACTGTAGTGGGTTGTGACGAGGTGTTCACTTGTCACTGAGGTGAGCCAATAACAGTCTTTCTCAGGACTTTCTTGAGAGAAAGTGAGATGTTAGGGCAACTAGGCTGTTGTCACTGAGGGCAGATAGATGAGATAATTTAGGTACAAGAACAAGGCAGGATGTCATTCACAGTACTGAAACCTTCTCCGGACTTAAGCAAAGGTTGAAAAGGTGCTATAGCATCCCACTAAGCAGTTCCACACAGGTGTTTAGGACCCAAGGCCTGACACCATCTGGACCTTCAGCCTTATTCTGGTTCACTTTCTTCAGCTGCTTCGTCGCCTGATTGTTGGAGACACATAGGCTGCAGATGGAGGCAAAGGAGGTGTGACGTTGTAGCTGAACAATGAACGTATAGTTGAAGTCGAGGAGAACCAGATTGCGGTCTGATTTTCCTTATGGAGGGCATGCAGAGGAGCTGTATGTATCCATCACATTTATATAGAATAAAGCCAACTTTTTGTTTTCTCTGGTGGAAAGTTGGAAGTGTATAGCAGAGAAGGAGACTTGGTTGAAATCTTCAAAAATCATCATGAATGTGTTGGGATGTTGTGTTTGTAACCTGGCAACAACTGAGCTTATGACTCCACAAGCAGTCCAGTGTCCTACGTACTGTTCCTCTCGTTCAAAGTGACAAGTTCAGGCTTGCACAATCTGTTGTTAACAAGCACTGCGATACCGCGTCAAGTGTCAAAATGCAAGGACAATCAACTCAAGCCGCACAATCAACTTCCAAACCCACACAGAAAAATCTCTCAAAAAAGGTTTTTCAGAAAAATATTTAAAAAATGCAAAATACAAGCGATATAATGGTTAATGAGCCTAAATAGTTTAGTGTTGAACCAATGACGTGTGATCAGTATAAGGCTTCTGCAGCTACGCTGTATCACAGAGCGAGATACGGGAGGTCAATCCCTCCAGCAGTAATAACGGTGCATAATTAAAGCTTATAAAGATTGTTTAAAAAATGCTGCAACAATATAATTTCTCTTTGGGATAAAAATAAGTTTTTTATTTTTTACTTTTTGCTACTGCAGCTTGATGCCAGCTTTGAAGCAGGCTTTCTAGAATTATTGACATTATGAAGGTGTGACACTTCCCCTCTGCTCCGTCAGTGACAGAGAGGCAGCAGCAGTGTAATTCAGCTGCTTGCACATGCGTGGTGCTAACCTTGTTTTGCACAGTAACGTCGTGGTCTGCGGTGAAAAAAAAAGTAGTCCACAACATTCTACCATGCTTAACTTTCCCACTCAGAAATATTTGCGCATGTAGACATGGCTAAAGTCACTGTACAGCTGTTTTTAACTTAGGTAAACAAACATTAAATTACATTATAAAGTTGTTAATGTGCTAATTAGCGCACACTTAAGCAATTTAGTGAAATTTAACTAAATGGTATGGTCCATTTCTTCTTTTGCAAAAGTTTCTTGTGTTTACTTTGAATCCAAATCTAGCCTAGCTAGTGACTGCTGTAAATAGGGCAGCTGACAAAAAGGGAAAGACCATGTGACAGATTGGAGAGACAGCTGACAGGAGGCAAAGACCCCATAGGTGCTGCCATGGGATAGCAATCCGTGGTAGCAGTAGCAAGGCCTAGCAGCTTTGTTACAACCAGCATAAGCGACAAGTAAATTAAGGTGAATACCCCTAGGGTCAGCAAGAGCAGGGGCGGAAGATGACTCACAGGCAGACTACATGGGAACTGACACTGAAACGATCATGACTATGAGGTGGAGATGTGACTCAGTGGATAGCGGCACGGACCTATTCTCTTGGGCTAGAACTGGGCAGAATAATTCTCAGAGCAAATAGTGTAGCTGGAGAAAATAAAAGTGGTAGGATAGAGGGAAATAAGCTCCATGTTTGTCCTTGTGGTTGGCAGAAAGTAACGTCAGTTAGAGGCCTTAAAATGCATCAGGGAAGAAAGAGTTGTGTGGTAAAGTAAGGGCAGTGTGGCCGAATCGATCACTACTTTTTAAGAAGTCAATCGAGTAAGTCCGATGAAGTCCAGCGGCAGGTAGAAACCACAGTTCAATAACACAACTTCCAAGTTGGTTGTAGGTGGAGAGAGACGTCCGGATGACATGCGCCTTACACCAATTAGGGCCTACATGGATAATATGACGTTGGTGTATGAAGGGAATACTTGAGAGGCTGGTATGAAAATCAAACCTACTAAGTCTAGAAGTATCTCAATAAGTAGAGGGGAATTAAGTGATAAAAAGTTTGTTAGATGAAGAAAAAATTCCAATAATTAGGGAAAAGGCAGTAAAGAGTTTGGGTAGGCGGTACCAGGCAGATATGAATGATGGAGAGCAAGTAGTGCAGTTTCAGAGAGATGCTGCTGAGGGACTGGATAGAATAGATAAATCAGGGCTTCCAAGAAAATTTAAGCTGTGGTGTCTGCAGTTTGGATTGTTTCCTCGGTTGATGTGGCCACTCACTGTGTATGAGATTCCATTATCTGTTGCAGAAAAAATGGAAAGTGTTCCTAGATGCTTAAGTACTGTGGCACTGTATGGGAAAGGCATACTCCAGCTCCCAGTATATAGTCTAGTAGTGGAGTTCAAATCTACTAATGTTAGGACAGAGCTCCTGTTAGCTGGGAGTAAAGATGTGGTAGTTGGTTGGGTTTGGAACCACTTTACTAAGGGGAGGAAATGTAATCCAAGAAAGGCAGCTCAGGAGGCAGAAGCAACTCTTAGACATACAGAGATTGATACTCCAGTGTGGAGTAGAGCAGGTCCCAAGGAGAAGAGAAAGGTTGTTGTTGAGCAGGTTCGTAGACAGGAGGAAATGTTAAGGGGTGCAAAGGCAGTGGCTAAGCGGGGAAGGTGTAGAGAAGAAAATGCTTAGTTGGAAAGAGCTGTGGAGTATGGAGGAAAGGAGTATTAGATTTTTGATAGAGGCAACATATGATGTATTGCCAACTCCCCAGAACCTAAAAACTCTGGGTAAATGGAGACCCGTTATGTTCAGTTACTGCAACTCTAAGGCATATTTTGTCAGGTTGTAAGGTTAGTCTGTCACAAGGCCGGTATACGTGGCGACATATTCAAGTATTAAGAAGCTTAGCTGCAGGTATTGAAGATAAACGAAGGCAGGTAAACTTAGGAGGGTCTAAGGTGAAGAGAGTGGCAATTCAGTTTGTTCAAGAGGGGGAGAAAGTTAATAAGACGATAAGGAGGCACGGCAGCTAAGAGGATGCTTGTGATTGGGAGATGCAGGTAGATTTAGGAGATAAGTTTGTTGTTCCCCAGGAAATGGCCTCTACAAATCTAAGACCTGATATAGTCTTGTGGTCTAGGAGTAGAAAAAGAGTCTGTTCCTTGGGAGTAATTAGTAGCAGAAGACTCTAACAGGAAAAAGCTTAGGTATGTGGAGTTGGGGGCAGAAGCGAGGATGGAAAGTTAGAATATGTCCAGTGGAAGTAGGATGTAGAGGATTTGTTGCAGTCTGTTGTCTCATTGTTGAGGGAGCTGGATGTAAGTGGACAGAGTGTGAGGAAAATAGTGAAGGAAGTGTCAGATGAGGCAGTAAAGTCCAGTCAGTGGATTTGGATTAGAAGAAGCAATAGTAGCTGGGGACCCAGCAGGGGGAGCACTTAGGGTAAACAGACTCTTGGAAGAAGCAAGGAAGAAATCTAGGATATATTTAAGTGGAGGGTGTGGCCCATGTGAGCCTTTTGAAACCAAGTGGCATTTTAAGGAAGTTGGCCTGTATGGCTTTGTTTTTGCTGGCATTTTTAGTGATTGTAGGACTGTTTCGGTGAGTTTGTCTGCTGAATCTGCTAGTGTGTCTTGTCCTGCCTCCACCTCTGGCACCCTCTATACTTTCATTACCCCCTACCCGAACCAGGGTTTGAATCCCCACCCTGCCACGACTGGTGTGCATTTGGTGAGAGGTTGGGGGTAGCTTGTGGTTGTGGAAAAAAAGATGGTTGTAGTGGTGTGAGGAGCAGTGATAGCTGGCATTAGGGGAGTGACTCTGTTTAGCCTCCTGGAGGTGCCGTGGGCCCAACTAGACGAAACACTATGTGATGACCCCAATGACATGATGGTCAGCACTGCTCACTGGTCTATATAGAGATTATAGGGAATTATTCACCGATCCTGGTCCATTTTTTCTTTAGCACAAGTTTCTTGTGTTTATCTTGAATGGTAAGGGGGAAAAAGTTGACAACATGCCCAGTGCTGTCATTGATGTCTGAATGAAAAACTTCAGCATCATTATTAGTTATTTATTTTATTTGTATAATGTGCCACTTAAGCTATCACACTTGTGATTGTAATGTGATGATGTACAAACCTGAACACTTCACCCCTCCTTAGTCTTCCTTTATGCAGATGACAATTCTTTAATTTATTTAAACATAATAGTTTATGTTCATTATCAATTTAAAAAGCAGATCAGCTTTTCTACAAGTTGCATTACTCCGAGACTCTTCAATCACTGCTGTGGATAACAAGCATGTGCTTCTTTTTGTCGTTGCATAGTCATTTGTTTTAGATCATTAATGAATGTCATACTGTCTTCAGCTCCAGTTAGCCTTACATAAACACTTTTCCTCCTCCGTGCTCATTGGTGGAACTCAGCCCTCTTGACGTGTTTCCTTTGTTCGGAGTGCACTTAACCTGTGGCCTTGCACTGCGCTATAATTCTGCCACCCACGAAAGAGTCCTCCAAACTGCACTTCAGCTTGAGTCAACCAGCTGAGATGGAGGGAGGAGAAGGTAAAAAATGTCAACCATATTTTAGGAAAGGGCAGCAGGATGGGAGACAAAGGGAGGAATTGGAAAAAGGTGAGGACAGAGCTAAAAATGCCAGATCTATTATAGAGAAGATGGAGTGATAGGGGATGATTGACAGTTGCTGGACCTAATAGAGAGATGGAGAATGAAGAGAATTGAAGTGACATGATAAAGAGATGTGGGATGTCAGTCAAATTGAGAAGATGGTTAGATTATATCCATACCATGAATATACTAATGATGGCTGAGAGCAAGTTAAAACAAATATTTCCACACAATTAGGAGGTAAAAAAGATCAAATGTCATCATTCATATATCAATGTGTGTGTAAAAGGATGGACATGTTGATGGTTTGGAGACAAACACACGGATGGATGACAAAAATAGAGCACGGAGGGAGATGGGTTAAAGAGGAGAATAACTCGCCTTTTACGGGCCTCAGGGGAAATGTATAGCAGACTAAACAGAGACAGTTAACCTGATGTGGCTCAACTAGTTATACATGTCATAACTTAGTGAAAATGACATGCAGCACTCTCAGAGCACACAACCCCTTTCTAACCTTGCTTATTTATGTTTCACTACAGCGTCACTACAAAGAAATCCAAACTTTATTTTTGTTAATTAATTTTTAATCAAACTCTCACAACACAGTGATGCACAGTAAAGGATATCAGGCTGTAATACGCAACAAGGTGTGTGCACAGTGTTTCATACAATGAGATCTATTGATTGATGATTGTGGAGCTTTTAAAATCTCTGTTTCGAGGATTTTGTCTAACTGTAGTTTATCATAGCTGTGACTAAACATAAGATTAAGCCTGAGCTACCAATACTGTACAGAGTTTAAGAGAAAATAGTTTAAAGGAGTGCTGAAAAATACAAGCAAGAGAAATGGGATTGATGAGAACAGTTAAAGGAGAATTCCGGCTATTTTACAAACATATCCCATCTGTTGGAGACCCAGGGAAGTTTGCCAAAGGGAAAAACGCGAGAAATTTTCATGCCCGCTGCGCAAAGTTTTCCAATTGCGTTGATTTCCATGAAAGCGGGCTCTATCGGGCAAGCTTTTAACCTTACCTGAGGCTCTTAACGTGTATCAAAATACTTTTTACCGAATTGGCCGTGGTGTCAGTAGCAATACAATTCAACCCAGGGGCTAACCATACCGTTAGCTAGCACAGACATTATACATTTTGAGATTTCAAAAACAGCGCTCTTACCTTTCTCAGCTTCCGTGTTTCACAGACGTGCGCACAAATTAATCGATCAAATTAATCATCAGTTCCAAAATCCACTAATGGATGTCTCATAAGATTGAGGGATGTGGAATAACCGAGCCAGTAGTATTTTACTGGAGTCAAAGCCCATTCAATTCTATGGAGGATTTTGAAACAAGCCGTACATGTAACAAAGGCCTCAAACATTACGCAAGTAAAAATAATTTTTTAGAAAAAGTGGTGAAATAGTTTTTTTTTTTTTAAGTATTTTTTGGGGCTTTTTATGCCTTTTAATGAGAGGACAGTTGGAGAGAGACAGGAAGCAGGGGGCAGGGAGAGGGGAAAGACACGCAGCACAGGGCCACTCGGTGCGGGAGTGGAACCGGGGCCAGCTGCAGCGAGGACTGTAGCCTCTGTACATGGGGTGGCTGCTTAACCCACTACGCCACCGACCGCCCCGGTGAAATAGTTTTACGAAGTCAGAATCTGGTGAACAATTTAACAAAACACTTCCAAGAAGTTATCTCTATTAAATAGAACAATACCAGCATCTAATGAAAAAGGTGTATATTCTTTATTTCTCCAAGAATATTGCTTCTATTGATATTTTTGATTTGTTGAAAAGGTACATTTTACCTGTGGAGTTGCACACTTTAATCTGTTGGTATTGTTTTGGAGGGAATCAAATGTTGTTCAAATATGATAAAAAAGTAAAAAATGCCTATTTTGTCATGTGATCTGTGCAATGCTGACTTTAAAATGCTTAACAAAATGAGCCTAGCTACTTTTTTACGAGGAAATTTACTCATTATATTATGGGGACCTTAAGGCTCAACACGGAGTTTTCAATGTAAACATAACTCTCACTTGTTTACAGGAGAAAGTCCAAAGACAGTGCACTAAAGGGGGTTTAAGAAGGAAACAAAAACTACGAGTTTTATGCTGCTGTCATGAAACATAAGCAGTTTCTTTATTTACTATACCGGAGAAAAGCTCATTTCAAAATGTGATGCATTTTACTCGGAGACATGTTCCTCGCAGTAATTGACACCCAGTGTTTTAGCGCTAATTAAAGTCTTTTCAAGTACAAGATTCTTGACACCGTTATTGACCCCCTTAGTGAAGTTTTTTCAAAGAAGGAAAAACTGAAAAGTACCTGACCACCACCACTTTTACTTAATCCTATTTATTGAGTCACACTTTGATCTACTCTGCACCTTTCTCACGGTCTTGTACACATACTGACCGTCTGCCCTCTGTTGTGATGCTGTCTTCATGCAGATCTGTACGCTTAAACTTGTCAGTGTGACAGGTCACATACATTTCTCAACAGGCAGCTGTGGCAGGGCTGTTGCGACCTCATCATTCAGTTCAGGCTACTGACGTGGCCATTTAAACTCTCTTCCACTCTACACATACACACACACGCACACACAAACTGACAGGTGCTCCTCTGAGTCTTAGCCCTGCCAGTGACTCAGCCAACATCTCCTGCCAGGGGACCATGACTCAAGTTCAAAAGCTGTCACACACACTGATTGCTAGGTTAGCATCTTTGGTTTTCTGCACTGCAGGCACACACACTCTCATACATTACAAATTTTAAGAAGATGTATCTTTAGTTTTTCAATTTTGTTTCTGAGCTTTGACATCAAAGAATAGCAGCTTGTTGATTTCTCCTTGCATCTTACCTTTTACATGCCTCTGTGTTAGCCTGCTGAAAAAATTAAGTGCAGTGCACACTTCCCTTTTATTTGCTCCTTTCTGTTACTGAACAATTTGCCGATGTTAAGATGATTCCAGTCAGTGAGTAACATCGGCTGGCATGGCAGCAGATGTTAAAAAGTCAACATGGTTAAAAAGTTTTTTGTTTGTTGTTGCCATAACATGTTCATTCGGGTCATTATTTCAGCATTTCTTTGAGCCACTACTGGCTGAAGCAGTGAGAAAAAGAGTTTGGAGCTCAGATGTAAGACGGTGTTATCGGCTTATATACAGCTTGATCTGTTTTTTTTCCTCTGGAGTCTCTGTAATTATCCATTACTTTTCCATTCACACTAGAAAACAAAGCAAATTGTCTTGCGATAACAGGTTTGTTTGTCTAATCTGAAGATAATGACATAAATTGACTTCTTATCTCAGTAAAATGATCCTTGCTCTCTGAAGAAAGCAAAATAATCAACTCATGCGCTTCAAATATCAGAATATCTTCTTGGAGTCTCTAAATGGGGTCCTGGAGGGGGTGCCACCTGTGGATTCCATTGTTCTTCTGGGGAACTTCAATGCCTATGGGAGCGATGATGGAGTGACCTGGAGATGCGTGACTGGTCACTGATCTGACCCCAAGCAGTGTATTGTTTTTGGACTTCTGAGCTAGACGTTGATTGTCCATTATGAACACCATTTTCGAGCATAAGGTGGTGCATAAGTGCACCTCCATTGTGGTAAAGAGGGAGCTGAGCTGGAAGGCGAAGTCTTCAATTTACTGGTCGATCTTTGCTTCAACCCTCACCTATGATCACGAGACCTGGGTCGTCACCAAAAGAATGAGGTGGCAGATACAATCGGCTGAGATGGGTTTCCTTTGGAGGGTGGCTGGGTTCAGCCTTAGAAATAAGGTGAGGAGCTTGGCGACATCGAAAGGAGTTAGTTAAGGTGTTAGTTCAGGCATCCGATTAGGATACCCCTGGTTGTCTCCTGGAGTGATTATGTATGTATCCCTTCTGGCCTGGGAACGGCCCGGGAACGCCTTGGGATCCCCCAGGATGGGCTGGAAAGTGATGCTGGGGAGAGGGGTGTCTGGGTTTCTCTCCTGAACCTGTTGTTTCCACAACCCAATCTCAGATAAGCTGAAGACAACGGATGGATGAAATCAGAAAACCATCTAACATTATTTATTCAATAAACCTTAAGCTGATGTGGACATGATCTTCTCTCTAAGCCTAGTCTAGACTTGCTGAAATTACATTTTATACTAATATTGCATTTTGGGATATATATGCATGCCAAGCCTGTGATGAATGTTGAACGGACGTTAAAATGAATGTGATCGAAAACTACCATGTTAAGGTGTAAGTAGTTAATTGCCAGACAAAAGCTGCTTTAAATTTAAAATGGGACCCCAGTGTTTTGCACTGCAGCAGAAAAACAATTCCCAGCAGTTTGTCTATTGTCCTACTGTTTAGTCCTTTGAATAATCTATGTGAGCTGGTTTTAATCTTCTCGACCAACTGCCTTTTTTCACCCTTTTTTCCTTTTTTTTTTTTTTTACCCTCCAAAAAGGTTGCAGAGAACTACAGAGAAAGATTACCATTGTCATCTTAAGATGATAATAATCAAATAAAAAAAAAAACTGTTGATCCCGAGAAATGGGCATTTAACAATCATTTTGGCCATTCTGGGCTGTTTTAGTTTTCTTTGTTTTAATCTGTTATTCCACTATAACTACCTGTTGGCCAGAGCCTGACAAGCTTTTCTTTTAATTAGACAGATGTAGCATAATTGCATATTGCAAGGGAAAATATTCTTTTGCACCAATCGATTTTTGATGTACATAAAGAATAACTTGGAGGATGAAAGATGAGGGGCCAAATTTATGCAGTTAATTACTCTTTTCAGTTTTCACATTTTTTACTTTGTTAAAGACACACACAAGTCTTTAGCAAATAATAAGAACAAAGAGGATAAAAGGAAAAAGAAAATCTGCATAGTCACGGCCATACTTGGCAATGAAGAAAAAAAGTAATCAAAGGGCATCTCAAAAACCCTGTTTTTCTTTCTTTTTTTTTTTACTTTCACTGGTAGCTGTTTGCTTTTAAATAGTGATTGTTGCATTCTGGATCCAACACTTTAGATTTTAACAGCTCTGCCTTTGTCATCTGCTCTACACTGCAACCATCAAATTGGCCTGGGCGATTAATTAGATTGGGATTAAATGTACGTCGACCTTGGTGATCAGCATACAATGTTTTCAATCAATCTAGGTACAAAGCCAACTGTATGAACTCTCCAGACTAAGAAACCTAAAAGGGGAAACAAAAATACAATGACCTACCAGGGGACTGAGGAAGGAAACTAAGCGAAAACATAGGCAAGAATGAGTGTAGCTGTAGAGAGCAACTAAATCGAGATAAGAAATTAAACTGAACTCGCGTTATCATCCAGACTGTCGAAGTAGTGGACAAAAAAGGCCCCACTATATCAGTGATATTGAGGTGGTTTGGATTCAGTAAAAATGATGGAAAACAGATTGATAGCCATGCAAACATTGTTTTTGGTTGGTGAACGTCAGAATGGAAAATGTGACTAATTTGTTTACTCACCTGAAAAGATATCATTCTAGAAACTATGTAGTAAGCATGAAAATGCGACTTTATGCACCAGTTCTTGCAGTGCAAGCTTCAAAAAGAAAAGCCGTGGTTGTGGCTGGTTGTATCAAGAGCATTCAACACTAAGCAAAGAGACCACAACAGTAGTTTCATAGTGGCAAAATACATGATTCAAATGGACAAGAGTCTTGTGATCCAGACTTTTATTTGGAATTTGTGATGACAATTACACATTTTGGTTTTACATTCATAGTTTTTAATTGATTACAAGGGGAGAACAACTTGTGTTGTTTCTAAGTATGTTTGTACAGTCGAGTGTTTACATGGTGTCACTTAACTTTGGTTAATAAACTCTGTTAGAAAGTTTAACTATATTTTTTTTATATTGCGTTCATTGTTGGTAGGATTGACAGCATCAACAAACTTTGTGGAGATGGATCAATATATAAAATAGTATCAAGATAATATTTTTACCATATTACCCAGCCCTACCAATAAATCATATCTTTAGATTTGTACATGCTGGGTGTCTGCAGCAGTTAATTTGTTTTGCCTAGTTACAGCCGAAAGCATAAAAACTGCTAAAATGATTGATTTGTATGTTTTATGAAAATGCATACAGGGAACTAAAGAGAAAACCAAATGGAAGCTGGCATTTTCAAGGCTCAGATACAGTCCCACACATGCATTACCTAAAATTTCCATAATTTTGCAGATCTCAATAAATGGCGTGAGTACGGTTGGAGGAAAATTAGAGTTGAGAGTGGCTTACTCAGTATTCTGATCATAACTAACTCGTACTTGTTAATGATTTCAATGTCATTTTCACAGAAACTTGTGCTCTAGACTTAGTTGTTTCATGCACACAAAAATAAAGATGAGCAAGTTTTAATTTGTCTTCCATACTACTTTTCTGGCTCATATCATCAGCCTCTTTTTCTCATTCTCTTCACTCGTCAGTCAATCCACCACTGATGGTTTCCTCCCTCTCTACTCTTTCCTCTCCTATTCTTTCTCCTCCACTGCCATTTTCATTATCTTTCCTCTTCAAACCCCCTCTCCATCCATCCATCCATCCATCCATCCATCCCTCAAGTGGTAGAGTGGTTCAGATTATTTCCATGCAGTTTGCTTGATATATGCTGATAATAGCCTATTGACTCACTCCACATATACATGCATTTTTCTCTCCATCTATCCATTTATCTGTTCATCCATCCTTCCTCTGCCCAGACCAGAGGGAACAGCAGACAAATAAGAGGAGGGAGAAAGTGGAGGGCCACTCGATTGAGTGCTGTCGCTAATGGGTGTTCATAAAAAGTACAAATGCATTTGTTTCTCTGATTCGTGATCTGTTCATTTTTACACGTACAGACGCAAAACTCAGATATTTATATGATCTTGTTGCATGTGCTGCTAATATTCATGTCATTGGTTGACTCACACAGCTAACTTTAATGCTGAAACCAGGCAGCAGAAAATGTATTTGCAACAATTCTGATTCAAGACACAAATGCTTAAGATTTAATATTACACGTTTGAAATTATGAATATTTACTTGAATATTTATTTGTCTTCTGGAATAATACTAAACTGAATGTCTTTTGACTTTTGCTTGTTTGGTATACAAAGCCTACCATTTGAGGAAAAAGCTGTTAGATAAACATTTTTTTTTTCAATTGGAAAATATTGGTTGTCCCAGTGTAACTATGCAGAATGAGAAAAGTGACTCCCAAAGATAAAAATTGTGACTCAAAGACAAGATGCTCTTTATTTGCAGGAGGTATTGATATTAATATCAATACTGTATTTAGTTTCTAAGAGCGTATATAAATATTCAATCCTTTGTGAGTGGATTGTCATATCGTCTTTAATGTTATTCTGTATCATAAGGTTTTATACCGTTTAAATTTTCTGCAGTTGTGGAGCTTTGTGATGTACTTCTAGATTGGAACAGTAAGGTGTCAAACAGTGAATGCACCACTGAGGACACCCTGTAAAGTAAAATACAAATGCAGATGAGTTGCAGATGGCGTGCACCAAAATAAAGATCTTTCCACGATCAGCTTGGGATTGCGTCTTTGCTTTATGCAGATGATGTGATGCTGTTTGTTTCATAGAGCAAAAACTTGCAGTACTTGGGAGAGAGTTGCTGTCTCAAGTGGAGGAGTTTAATTATCTTGAAGTCTTGTTTATGAATGAGAATAGAATGAACCATAAGTTGGACAAGGAGGATTGGGGCAGTGTCTGCAGTGAGGTGGATGTTATGCCGGTCTGACATGGTGAAAAGAGCTGAGCTGAAATAAAGTGAAGCAGTTAATTTACCAGTCAATCTATGTTCCAGCTCTTACCTATAGTCATGAGCTGTGGGTGGTGACTGAAAAAATTACTTTACAAATACATGTGGTGGAAATTAGCTTCCTCTTCACCCTTAGGGATAATGTTAAGTGCTTCGTCACCCAGAAGGGGCCAGTTGGGATGATTCGGATCATTTGGTCAGAATGCCATCAGGACACCACCCAGGGGAAATGTACCACAGGGAGGAGGCGTCTGAGTAGACCCAGGACTCGCTGAATCTGGGCTGGCTTGGGAATGCCTTGGGTTTCCCACTGAAGAGCTGGATAAAATGGTAGACAAGGTATAAGTGCTTCTAAGACGGTTTTTGCTTTCAGTGTGTAATTTATTTCTAGGCTTTTAACTAAGTAGCACATCATGGCAAAGTATCAGACTCCATGATACACGATGTGCTATATGATTGCTATTTTGCAGCACAGGCCAGGGAACGTTCAAGGCACATTTAGTCATTGCAAAGTATACGTTGATTGTAGATATTTTGAAAACATTCATGACTCACGCTTACATATTGGACCTTTTGGGCAGAATGACAGTGCACACAAATATAGCTTCACTTTTTTTTCCTCTGGCTCAAAGGCTAGAAGTATTTTGGCTGGAAATCCATTGTAACCACTGTTGTGGTGGGATTTTTAATGTAATTTGTCACTTCAGACACAGCAGCCACATTTCAGAAGAACTATGGCATGCAAAAGAACATAAAACAGACACAGATGGGCATTTTTTTTTTTGTCCGTTTGAGGGGTGTTTGATCTTGACTATAATTTAAAACATTTGAGCAACATTTCATAAACATGATCTGTTGGTGCCTTTCAGATGTGTAATTACACACATCATAGCCTGTCTCTGATATGGTTTTACTTCATTAATACTTACAAATCGCTTTATCCCTTTTCTCCATTACTCAGAATATATCAATACATCTAAGTTGTTTTTTTATTTTTATTTTTTTTTATTTGAAATTCTGGACACAAGATGTCTGCTGTTAGACTGAAACCTAACTACCAGTGTGTGTAGAATGATTGTTCCGCTTCATACTGTTATAAGCTGGATATTGGCACACATTTGGCATCCAAACTAATTTGCAATGTCATAAACTAATTTTGTATGTTCACACTGAATGAAAATTACTTTACTGTAAAACAACCTATTGTGCAAACCTTACTCTGAGCTGTATAAAACAAAAAGGAAACCACATTTCCAGTGGTCTCAAATAATTAACACGTCCATTTGAATCTTCCTCTTGTTAATTTCTTTCAAAGTTTTACCCTCTCTAGCCATTTTTAAGTGGTGTGTTTGAACCACAGGCCATTAGCTCTTAGGCATTGTTATTACCCAACGTCTTCCATTAGCTTTAAGCCATTAACCTGCCTGCATTATTTAGCTGCTGAAAGTGACTGAACCTTCTTGCCAAACACATCTTCTTCTTTTTCTTTTTTAAAAGTGATGTTACTGGTCAGTAGCACAGTCTGGCCTAGAAAGATCCATTAATTGATCAGTGGTCATACGGATGTGATAACTTTGTTTCATTAACTATAATCTGGAAAAGGGGAGACATAACACTGAATGTAGACAGGTCAGTAGCAGGACATTATATTTTTTTCTATTTTGGTTTTACACAGATAAATACACTTGTAGTGGGTTGTATGTGTTGTGTTTTTTCTCTGGAGCAGTAAAGGAGGCCAGGATTAAATATCTTTTCCATCTTTTAATTTTCTAATTTATCCTTTACAGCACACTGGCAGTGTATAAAGTGTATATTTCTCAAAAGACTAAATATTTTGGAATTTGACTGACATGTTGCTGATATGGCAGTGATTCACTTCAACATAGAGTGCATTGCCATGGTAACTTGGGTTGTACAGATGCCTTGTTCTGGAGAATATTGCGTATTGTCCATTTAATTCAAACTTATGACACCCTTCCAGATATTACTATTTTCTAGATGATGCTAATAACATGGTGCAGATATAAAAGCAAGTCTGACCTTGGTTGCTTGCCTTGGTGATTTATTCAAAGATAAACCAATGAAAGTGGCCTCGGGTGTCTTTCTACACAACTTTGCTTTGTACCTAAGTGTTGTGTGTAGTAAGTGTTTGCATTATGCAACATACCACTGGAGAGCTAAGATTTTTATTTTTGGTGACTCAAAGTATTTTGCCTTTTTTTAAATGTGCCCTGAGAAGTTACTTCAATATATTCTCAGAGAATATTAGACACGTGTGCCTTTTTTTTCACTTATTCTCTCTTGTAAGCCCAGGCTAGCATATAAACAGTGTTGATTTGATGATTTCAAAATATAGTCAACCTCACTAGCTTTTGACTGATGCCTCAGTTTAAAGTAGGGGGAGCTTTCATGTTGTGTTCAGATGCTGCAATAGCCAATGACAATCTGTGTTGCAAGAAATTGCATGCCTCTTTTCAGCCACGTATACAAAATAGATAAATAGATAAACTCAGTCCCAGCAAAAATTAACAGTGGTTCTGAGTGTTAGCTTTCAAAAGAGATTCAAATCAAGCATTTACACCTTCTAGTTCCAGAACAGCTCTGTTTAGGACAATTTTATCGGAATAGGAATGGGTTAAAAACCTGCAATCAATGTTTTATATGAGTATGTTTGCTTTTGCAACTGGACAGAGAATACACACACTGGCTGGCCTTTTTTTTTTTCTTTTTCTTTTTCATTCCTTTGACATTATTTTAAAGTCTGAGAGGAAAAAGGGGCAGTTGAAATCTGCTGACAGTCTAAATTATTCAAAAGTATGGGAATGCTAGGCCATTGTTCTAGTTTCTTCCCTGCTAACAACAACAGATAGTACTGATGGCATTGCCGTTTCAATGGCCCCCTTTTTGATAAATGGACAACTCAAGTTACACACTTAAGTTCATTCATATAATTTACAGTACATACACCTGCTTATCAGCTCATGTTTGGAGGGTGCTGAATTCTGTCCAGTATGAGAGGGGAGAAAAATCCAGTCTCTAACATTGAGAATAAAGTAGTAACCCTTAAGAGTCTCCACAGTTCAGAGGGGGTGGGAAACCTGTTGGTATGGCTGATGTGAGATTTTACAATGCTGTCCCATATTGCATACTAAGTCTGTCAAGTAGTTTTAGATATTTCTAAAATATTTAGATATTAAAAATGAATCTGTGAAAAGACTGAGGTTTAATTAACCTTTTCTTAGGGGAAGAGCTGCTGTGGAAGGGATTTTTTTTATTCTCTGAGGCCTCAATACATCATGTGTATCCAGTATATAAGGAGTTCAGAGTATGGTCAACCAGCACTAATTTTCAGTGATCTATAGGTTCTGTCAATCATCATAAAAGTCAGTTATCATCATTTTCTGTCTTACAGCTTGCTCAGGACGAGGGCAGCCCAGTGCGAGGCTTCGGTGTGGTGGAATATGAGAGCGCAGAGCAGGCTGAGGCTGTGCTGATAGAGATGGACCGAACGCTGGTGGGAGGACAGGAGGTCCGTCTGTCACTCTGCACTCCGGGTACCTCAGGGAGAAGCACCTTGGCTGCGCTCATTGCTGCCCAGGGCATGGTGAGTATATCACACAAAACATAACAAAACCTCAGCAGTACTGTCACAGGATTTCTCCTGACCACCAACACCAAGTACAAACTGTAAATCCAACTAAGTCCCTAAATCTTTTACCATAGCGAATATTAGTGTTCTAAGTGGGAACTCTTTTTGTCTTGTCACCAGCAGTGAATTAGTTTTAAATAGCACATGCAGTATTGCTGTATATAGACACGTTCCTGTTAATATTACAAATCATACAATCTTGTCTTTTTTTTTTCTAGTTAAAACTTGTCTCTTTAAAGAAACAAAATCAACTTACTCTCATCCCTCTCAAAAAAAAAATGTGAGAAGCCTAAGTTGTTCTGCCAGTTAGAAATGATGCAATTGTGGGACTAAGGCTACAAAGCTGATTAACTACATGTTGGATGTATTACTAGATTCCCAGTTAGTTTATGGACTCCAGTGCTGAGTCACACTGGAAGTGTTGGCCGCAGGGCCAATTTAAGTAACGCTTTAAAGCTTCATTGAGTCATGATTACTGGCCAACATAGCAAGAATGATTTAAAAACGATGGTCTACACAAATCTCTAAATTTGCTCTAAAAGGACTTTAACTTTGATCATCATCTAACTGAAATCAAACATAAAACATCACAGCAGAATATGTGCAGTATATTCTGGTTTCTGGCTCTAACTTTTTACTCAATAAAAAGTCAAAGTAAATTCGTGAATCCTACTTTTAAAATAAAGGAAAAACTAAGAGAGCCCTGTAAATCTAAAAAAGACGGCATATAATCATTTCCTCATATCTGCAAAACCATATGCTGCATCACCAAAACATTGTCCTCTCTATGGAAACGACGGACTCCATCCAAGGCAAATTGTAAAGTCAGTGCCAGGTGGTTATTGTGCTTTCAGTGTTGAGATATATGCTGGTTGTTTGACATGGAGCACATGCATGAACACCCTCTGGCTGAGATAATCTTTGTAGCTGTGACGTCCCTCCTACACAGTGCTGTGGTAGCAGAGAGGCACTGACATGATAATTATTGTTCTGTAGACTGATTGGGCTGCTCCACTATGTCCCATTGCCTGAAATAAACCAAAGTCACAGTTTACAATGCACTAACGCTCTCATACATACATACATGCATACATACATACATACATACATACATTCATACATATGTCTATTTTATAGATGTATATAATATACATATACTGTGGAGGTCTCCCAAGATTTAAATACTTGCATTAAATCGGTTGCAATGACAGAGCTGTACCTGATTTGTTGCTAAATTTGATCAATTTATGAAGTTTGATTTGACTTAAGGTTTCCCTGCTGAAATAGAAATAAATAAGTGAAAACTTAGAGTAAGCTGTTATATTTCAAATGTAACTAATATAAATAACCAATCCTTTATTTTTACATTTGTCCTAAATGTATGCCTCTGCAGTTCTCCATACCCTTTGTCAGTAATCAATAGTGAAACCTTTATATGCTGTCAAATTGAAAACAATTCCTATAATTGATGCCAAGCTTTTTGCACATCTCTGCTGGGATTTTGGACTGCTCCTTCTCCTTTAACGAACTGCATAGCTGCATTCGGACAGAGCCGTTCTAATGCCTTGTGTACACCAAGAGCGACCTACGCTAACTGAGCACCAGAAATCATTATTTCTCTATGGGGGGTGAGCGAACTGAGCGACCAGAGCGAATTCCAGCGATTAAACTCAAGCTAATATTATGGTAATGAGCTATGACGTAGTTTGGCGAAAACCAATGACAATCCACAGATTGTAGGGGTCCGACAATCCGCGGGGTTCGCGGAAACAGACGTGTAAACTTTGGTTCCTAGTTCCTACGTCCTTTAAACAATTGTCGTTTAATCCTGAGACTGTTGTAATTGCCGTGTCGAGTGCTTCAATACAATAGTGTAGTAACCCCACGCATATCTTTCTCACTGCAAGTAAGTTTTATTTCGGATTTTATTTAGAATTTATTTTATTTTTCACAGCTGCTTCTGCTATTCCTGCTCTTCTCAGGTGTACCTAATGTAGTTTTACGTCATTTGTAATGTGATGTATATCTTGTATAATAAATTGTAAATAACAACACGTTTATTCGTGTCACTGCCCTCTCTTTCCTCCTTTGTTCTTTTTCGCGGGGGTGCTGCACAGCCGCGGGGCCTTAAAAATTGAACATTCTAAATGTGACGTCACGAGCGAACAAAGCTACCAAAGCGAATTCTCAAGCGAAGCATCTCCAGCTACCTCCGCTACCAGGTAGCGTAGGTCGCCCTTGGTGTACATGCAGCATAAGAACGCCGTTCTAAGAACGGTCCTCCTCGAATTTCGTTCTGATAACTGTCCTTCCCCAACGGAACTGTTTCAGTCTGCATTCGCACATGACCAGGTCGGGACCAGGTCGGGACTGATGCGGCGTAGCCGTCTGCGACAGTGGCATGTTACTTTAGCGCCACATTCAACAACAAAACAAAACCCACGAAAAGTAAGGAGAGAAGAAAAAACACCACAAAGAAGCTAATATGGAGAGCGGGGAGGCCACCGTGTTCATGGTCTGCATGATGGTAATATTAATCATGGACGATCACAT
The DNA here is from genome assembly GCF_027942865.1 of Odontesthes bonariensis. NCBI lineage: Eukaryota > Metazoa > Chordata > Actinopteri > Atheriniformes > Atherinopsidae > Odontesthes > Odontesthes bonariensis. The sequence goes on along the minus strand of NC_134520.1, from coordinate 27,557,343 downwards.
CAGGCATCTAACATCAAGGCTGGAAGAGCACACAGAGAGAGTCAGGAGACGAAGGGTCGAGCGCAGGCCATACTTCTTCGTTTCATGAAGTAAGAAAGGAGAGCAGAGCGCCGCAGACAAAGGAGACGACGTGTCAGTTTAACTTATTAAACACGCGCAGGTTGTGTCCGTGTCGTATGAGTAAACATTTCAGCCGTGACAACATGACATGGGGCGTAGCTACCAACCACCAAACACCTCCGTCAGATGTGTTCCTATAGAACCCTGAAAAGACACGACCTCGGAGAAGGAGCTAAAATGGTTCCAGGAACTGAGGGCCGTGGTCCAGAGTTCCTGTATGTGCGAATACGGGAGAAAACGGCCCCGTTCCTTAAAAGGTTATAGGAACTGCCAAAGGTTCCTACTGTCCGAATTCGGCTCATGTCTTTGGTTTGACTGCTTCTTTGCCATCCCTGTGGTCATTAGCTCCTACCCATTAATTAATTAACTATTGTACTTAGTTAACCCGTTTCCAGACCATTCATTGTTTTGCTTTTTTTCCAACTTAACCACTAGTTTTCTCACCGCTTTTCTCCAGAATCTGAATGTAGTCCTGAACTATTTCTTCGAATAAAACTCAAAGCTATTGGTATTTACCAGCTTCATCTTTAGGGTTCAGATGTACTTAATATGAACCATCTTAAAAATCCCTATTGTAATAGGAATTTTATTTAGAAGCTTCACCATCATAAAACTGTTAAGATGAATCCAAAATATGGAGCTAACAGGAAGCTAACAGTGAAAAAAGACAGATGGCTTAAGACGTGAGGAGCTCCAGACTGACATGGAGAAATCTGTAGCCCTTCTGTATGTACATCCATTTATTTTTTGACGCTTACCCAGTACCATCCTGCGAGGGCAGCAGTCTGAGCGGAGATTCCCTGACCTCCCTCTCCCCAGCCACCTCTTAAGATCTCACCCGGAGAGATACTGAGACATTACCATGACAACCGTACAATATCAGAAGCCCAGGAGAGCCCTGAGACACTTCTCCTGGTTGTGGTTAGGCCTGTCACAATTAGCAGCTGCTTATTCATGCTTGTTTGAGAAAAAACTGCATAAAAAAATCTGCATAATCCTCATCAGTCGCCAGTATGACAACAGCTGGGTGAAATTAAGTGTGTCCACATTGTTGTCTTCCATTTGATTGACTGATTAAGGCCAATCTAATTTCCCTGATTTTGATCCTCCTCTTCTCCTTGTCCGTCCATCCTCCTGCTTGTGACCTGCAAATCATTCACAACAAAAGATTTGTGTATGGTGTCTCAAGTCCTGAAATGCACCCACATGAAAAAGGATTGAGGAGAGAGGAGGGCTGTCAGATGAACTAAAAGCAGGGAGACATGTTAAGGCATATTAATCTTACACTTTAAATTGAATATCAAGCAAATGTCTACTTATTCACTGACAGATTTAATGTTTATTAGAAATAATTGATTAAAGTGTTAAGTCGCAACTAAACAGTAGTTAAATGCTGCAGTTGTCACACTTCATGTTTAGATGGCTACAGTTGCATTGGATTCTAGCTTTTAACTGTCAGCTGTGACAGTGAGCGTTTGTCTAATTTCCCTACATTCCCTGCTAAACAGCTACATTTTATTTATTTGTTTTTCTCTTCTCTGACATCAGTACAGTGTTCTCTCTCTCTGATGGTTTTCCAGCCTCTGCGGAACATGAATAATCAGGTGCAGGTTGTTATAGCGTTGACAAATGGGATGTAAATTACAAGCTTAAAAGCAGAGTCTGAAGTTCAACAGAGAGAAGGACACTGAGAGTACATTTGGTTGAGCAAATACAAGAGAAGGGAAGGAGAATAAATAGGTAGGGAGACGGAAAACATCTGAGCCTACAAGTACTGTAGTATAATATTGGTAGCCTGAGGCTTCTTCAGTATTACTGAAGTGAATGAGAGCAGCTGGTAAAAGAAATATCAGATCTTTCAGAAAGAGATCAAGACCTTCTCCCAGTTACACATCTCCTCTGAGGCAGTTCTATCGTGTTTGCCTGTTGGTTGACGGTGAGTGTGAACATTGAGGACCAGATGGCCTCCTCCTCCCTCCTCCTTTCTTCTCCATCAGTCCTTCTTCTTACGCGATACTTCTCACCTTCCCTTCTTCGCGGCTTCCTTACCTCCCTGGCGTGTGTGTGTGGGCGTGTGGTTGGATTTTGTGCCAGTAGCCAAACAGACTGATGCATGCTGACATTTTCTCCAGCAGAAAAAAAAAAAAAGAAAGAAATGAGAGCTCTCCTCCTCCTCATGTCCTCCTCCTCTCTTCCCTTGAAAGACGCTGTTGGCTACGAATGGCCTTGTTCGACACCACAGCACACACAAATGCCAGTTCTCCCTTCTATAACGCACAAATACATGTACAATACTTGTGCAGTAGACTCTCCTCTTGCTGACTGGATGGAGTCGAACACGCTCTGTCCCCATCAGTGTAGCTCTGTGTTTGAGATGTGACAGGGGGAAACGAGCTGGCATCATGCTGTAGCTGAGGGGCAGACGAGAAGGAAATATCACCATCCTGCTAATGTTATTTTAAATATCGATGTCTTTGGGCCAGCTAACAAATACTGCCACCACAGTATCAGTGCTGAACCTGCTCTATTTAATTTGATGCAGTCTAATTCAATACAATTTAGTTTGAGTCCATTGAATTAGATTTCTTGAGCATAATGAGTGAATTAATTATCATTTGGGTATGTGCTTCACAGTATGTCTTTTGATTAAACACAAGTCACCGGAGATCACCGGAAATTCAGCTCATGTCAAATTGAGTATCAGCTTTATTGGTAATGAAGGGAAAAATGCAGAGGGAAAAAAGAGCCTCTCATGGTGTTTCATGTGTGATTAGAGCCTAATTAAAGGGAGCACGCGACAAAGAATTCAGGTAGAAAACAGGTTGGTGTAGTACTAAATACACTCATAGTGTATACACACTGGAAAAAATGCCCCTCCAACAATAAGTAAAAAAACAACAAATATAAGACGTTTTTGCTTGAAATAAGCAAAACAATCTGCCAATGGAACTAGTGAAAATCGGCTTGTCAAGATTTCTTGAAATAAAATGTGATATTTAGGACTTTTAAATTAAAAGTGATCTTGAAATTAGCTAAAGAAACCTCTTCAAATGAAAAAACTGACTGACTTTTTCACTTAACAAGATATTCAAGATGTATTGTATTAAAACAAGTCCCTATATCTTGCTGAAATGGTACTTGTTAGGCAATTGTGTCTTATATCAAGTGTAATGAGATACTCAATGAGAAAAATATTCTCGGTAAGATTTCGATTTTTTTCCAGTGCACTAATACACTGACAAGCTGACAGAAAGCAAAGGTCTAAAATCTTTAATCAGAGCTGTAGTGGTAAATGATGTTAAAAGTTTAGGTCACATTGAAAGTAGTCACAATCCCTTTGTTGACCAAAATTACATTTACAGTATAGGATGTTGGTCACCGTCAGCCTTTATTCTTGCAACATTAAGTGAAAACAAATGATGAAGGATCATTTTACTGCTGCTTGATGCATTTAAAAACTTTTTGAAGATAAGGCTCTTCACATTTTCAAAATGTGAATAAATGCATGAAATGGAGGAGAGGGGAGACAGAAAAGAGGAAAAAAACTCAGTGAGCAACAGTGAGAAAAGAAAGCTGGAGATTATAAACCTGGTGCCAATTATTCCAGATTGGAGGAAAAATAAGGGAAACAGCAACACTAGGAGCAAGATGATAAATAGACACGTAGGGCAGTAATTCAAAGACAAGGAAAAGCTATTCTGTTTGTCTTGTTCTGTTGTCTTGAGTCTAACCAAATTTTCAGAAGACGTACACAAAATTGGTCCCAGCTATAAAATGTTTCCCCTACAGTATCAGACACTTTAAAACAGTTTTATTCATTTGGTTTCTTGGGAAGCGATCCCTGTTTTATCAAAAAGGCACAAAGCACAAAACACTTATGTCAGAAAGTGTTATGCGGACACTAGCTCTTACATTTATAAGGTTTGCAAACAGTAAATTGGAACAATGTTTTAATGCAGATAAGTTCAGAAACCCTCATTTTCCATCTGTAAGTCCAACTGTCCACTCAGTTTTTAAAATAAGGAGCAGAGGTTAGGCAGACATGATTTTGAGAGATTGGTACTGTAGTGAATGTTAAATGTAATCGTTTACATGTGTACAGAGACACTAACGGTAGCTTTCATACACACTCACATGAGACTAGCGTGGAAGTTCCATGCCTTGTAGAAGTTGATGCAAACTATCCCACACAGTACACTCAAGTTGTTTGCCTTGCAAAATATCTCTTCAAAGTTAAATCACATCACATGCTCAAACAAAGAATCAATATATCCACCTATCAGTGTTCGGGACACGGAGGCCACGGGTCCAAAATCTGGGTCTGCCCCACAGTCTTCACCCATCTTCATGTGCCCAAAAAACCTCCAAAGAGAAGGGACCCAGAGGCATGCTAAACAGCTGCCTGCACTGCCTCAGCTGACGCCGTTTGGGACTAAGGATCAGCAGCTCTACTCTGAGCTCCCTTTAGATATCCTAGTTCCTGAGGAAACTCATTTCAGCTGCTTGTATCTGTGATCGCAAAGATTTCACTCACTACAAGTGAAGAATGTAAATATGCACCGATCCACATTTTTTCACTTCCGATCCGATACTATTCCGATATCAGAGCTCTGTTTGCTTTAATATTATCATTATCTTTATTGCTGATTCTATATGAGGCTGTAATAAACTCCTCTCTACAGGCAAGTATGTGTACGTATGCATGTATGTCCCAAAAGGCAACTTGAGGTAAGTATGAGGTCAGAAAACAGGAAAAATCGCATCCTGAAAACAAAAATGCATCTGTAAGGGTTTCAAATTGATTGTCAATATTTATTATATTCTAAGACAGGGTTTAACTACTAGTGCAATATACACCAAAATATACATCAAAAAGCAAAACATACCTGTCATATAAACAACACAGCACAGATACAAATCACTACTATGCAGCAACAAAAGTGCAAAAAGTGTAAACATTCAAATTGACATTCAAATGTCAAATATTTAAAATAAGATAAAAGTGTAAACATTTTACACAAGCACTATCAATAAAACGGTGTGCATCTAAACAGCAAAATTCAAGTGTAGTAGGAGGTTTGGCATTGAAGCTGACCTGGATTAAGCTTAAGAAAACAAAAAGTAAATGTCTCCTCAAAAAGTTAACACTGAGGGAGTGATCTAGTGTTCAACAAATCTCACTTAAACATTGGCAGGTTCTTTTTGAGGAATATGAGCATTTCTGCTTTCTCTGCGGTCAGATGATTCCTCTTTACATCCACAATATTAGATGCCGTGCTAAACAGTCTTTCCTTTTCCACACTGGTTGAAGGGGCACTCAGGAACTTTACTGCAACAGCAGCAAGGAGAGGAATAGCAAGCATTGTTGTTTCCCCAGTACTGGAAAGGGCTGTCTTTCTCACCCATTGTGGTTCTTTCAAATAGATTAGCATTTGGATAACCGCTGCCTGGGTACATGCTGCAGGCTCATCATGTTCCTCCAGAATTCTGTCATACAGACTACTGAAGCTGCTTTTACTTGTGCTTGGAGGAGAACCAGTGCTTGGACCACCTTCCATGCGAGCGACCTTTTCTGCTGGCTCTGCCTTTGTTGCCCCTGCTTCATCAGATGATGCCCTGAGCAGTGCTTGCTCCATCTTCTCAAGCTCTTGTGTCAGGAGAGCCTTCGCCCTCCTGGCAGTTTCTCCACCTGTAAAGAATCTGACACACAAATGAAATAGGAAAAAGAAAAGAAATGAACCTATTCTATGTGTTCTTTTCACCAGAAACATTTGCATTTTATAAACTTAAAATTTGATGTTATATTGCCAAAGTGTTAGTATTTCTTCTTGGAACTTTTCCCACTGGAGTAAAATTTGGATCCGACTTTCGTACTGGGATTTGAAACCAAGTCTTGAGGAATATCTTCTTTTCTTCTTCGCTCACTAATAATGTCACATGTAGGATGTGTATGTTTGTTCTCATTTTACACCTCAGCACTAAAGGCCAGCAGATTAAGCACGATGTTTCAAATGTGCAAATAATTCAAGTATATATGAACATTGGGCTTCTCAAGTCTTAAAAAATAACTTTTTCCTTCCAGTTCCTCTTCTGGTTAGTTTTTAGTAAAACCCCTTCAACCCTACTGCTTTTGTCTTTAATTCTGACTGTCCTCTGCAGACAGATTCATGATGTAAGCCAGTGTGATGATTATTACAGCCATCAGGGGCTTCTAATGATGAGATCAAAACGCATACTATACTAAACACACACACGGTCCGACATGTGTTTTTGTCTCCTCTCCAGATGCTGAGTAATAGGAAAGGTTTGCTACCAGAACCAAATCTGGCTCAGCTGTTGACCAGTATGACCAACCCAGCTGCCCTGCAGATCCTCATGAGACCATACCACAGTGGGAAAAGAGGAGGTAGGACTGCAAACTATAGTCCCAAGTGTTGCTGTATAGACTAATGTCAATTGTCAAGTCATTAATACTAAACTTTAGCAGTTACACGCTCCTGAAATGTTTTTTTTGAAGAGCGAGGGCTTGCTAAAGGAACCATAAGTGTGAATGCACAAGTTTATCTTTTAACAAATATTTTTAGAGTCCAAAAAGCATGACTCAAGGTTGTAAAACTGAGAAATGAAAAGAGGTGACTATATCAAGAGCTGAAATGGATTGATGAAGTTCAAGTAAAAGGGTGTTGGCTCAGATCACAGCTGGAGATGTGATGCAGCCACTTGAATTTGAATGCTGGGTGAAGAGAACAGGCCGCCATCTGTGCAGTGAAATGGCAGTAGAGTGATTGTTAGAAAATAACAAAGGCACAGGGAACATTTGGCCTCATTTAGTTAATTTATCCACCCAGAAAATGGTGTGAAAGTGATGAGTTAAAAATCTATAAAACTTGAATATGCCAAAGACATTGCATCTACTGAGAGCTTCGGGAATGTCAGTTCTCTGTGATATTTACAGATAAATGTGGACGTCTCAAAATGTTTTACTTTGTGTTGATTTTGTCAGCAGTTTGTTAAAGTGCAACTCCAAACTTTGAAAAAGTTCATTATTAAAACCTACATGCACACTGCAGATTTGGAATAATTCTGTAAATTTTAAAAGCCTTTCAGTTGTCTGAACTGTTCCATTTTAATGATCTTTCTACTCTTTGGAGACTAGACTAGTCATCAGAGATCCACCGTCTATCTGTCCCTCTATTAGGCCCTACTACATGGGCTACTGTAATCACCTCGTCTTCATTATTTGATGAATGGCTAATCAGGTATTAAAATGAAATCGTGTGACATTAGCTGAACAAATGAGAACAGGAAGGAGAGAAGATGGGAGAGGTAGGGAGCTCTCTTAAACAAGAGCACACACAATTAAAGTCTAAAATTAGGACCTTGATTAAATGTTAAACTTTCTGCACCTATTCTGGCAGAGCCTACCATTAGCTTTGACGCTTACATTTATTATGAGGAGCCCCATGCTATTCAGAGGTAACCCACATGTGTTGTGCGATTAAACTCAGTTGGATGACATCTTTATTCCTTCGACGCCATGCTCACAACAGAAAACGTCTCCAACCTACCTTACTTCTGCCCACTTCACAATAAAAGCATATCACTGGACATAATGAAACGCTTAGAGAAATATACAGAAACATTACAAAATAGTTATCTTGACTACAAACTTATGACATGCACACATGTAAAACTCATTTGTACACAATCCATACCTCCATTGAACATTGTGACACTAAACATTGGCATTTTTCAGACTAGTGAATAGGTTTAAAATAAACTGTTTGTTCTGTCTCACGAACATACCCTTAAAAGATCTGGCAACACAGATACCTTTGGCTTGTCAAAGAACAATATATAAAATGCAAAACCCAAGGCGAGTAATATTTGAACCCACTTTTACACCTCCACATATATACATATTCAGGCTCCAAATTATAATGATTTAGCTAATTTTTGTAAAAACAGTGCAAGTGTATATTATTACAGCAGAATTCAATAAAGCTGCTCTTATTCAAATGTTTTTCTATTTCTTTTGTCAGAGGACTAAACGTGTCACAGATGGACTTAAATTCAGCCCATGTGGGCTACATGTCAACTTGTGGTTGCTTAATGCATGTCCAGACTGTCGCTCTGCTCCAAAAAAATCCAGATTTTATAACTGCAGCGACATCTAGCAATATCACCATTCAAGTAACTTAAAGACAACATGTGCAGTGAATTCTGCTGTGCTTACATGTACGATGATCTCCTACAGAGAAAGTTAGAAGCAGCAGTTAGACATACTTCAGTCAAGAACTCTATTTCACTCCTGGGCATGACAAGGACATTGGTCCAGTTCAATGCTCAGGTTGAGTTATCGTAGCATGACTCAGCTGTGCATTTAACCATGCTTAGTAGTAACTCAACATATTATTACATATTTCCATCCCCGTTAGATCTTCGGCAAAGCTTTAACTGAAGCTCTGAAGTAACACCTATTGTGTAGTCTAAACAGACACTTGGAGCATGTTGCATTACCATTTTAGATTTTTACAAGTTTTCATGAATTAACTGTTTTAGTGGTACATCAGCGTTTTTTGTGTATTGGGCTACATCAGTTTCCTTCTCCTTTAAGGAATGCTTTTTTATTCTGACTATAAACCCTGAGAATCCAAATTTAGAACTCGGTTCTGCTGTTGGTGAAAGAAAAAAAACTGTCAGTGACATTGACATTGTGAGCATTTTCCTTTTTCATTGAGTCTCTTTTCAACTGCGTCCTCAACGCCAAACTGAAATTTGAATTTTAAACAGGTCAAGGTTATTTGGGAGGTCATTTTCTTTGTGTTCACAGTTCGTCGTTGCAAATGAGAACTGGTTCTCAACCGGCTTATCTGGTTAAATAAAGGTTCAATATAAATAAAACTTAACATATTGCTTTGCTTGCTTTAAATGACCGACAGGCCAAGCGGAACGCAGCCTCGGCGGTTGCTGAGGCAAAAACTCGGGCTTGGGAGGAGTTCGGGGAGGCCATGGAGAACGATTTCCGGACGGCCTCGAGGAGATTCTGGTCCACCATCCGGCGGCTCAGGGGGGGGAAGCGGTGCACCGTCAACACCGTGTATGGTGAGGGCGGGGCTCTGCTGACTTCAACTAGGGACGTCGTGAGTCGGTGGGGGGAATACTTCGAGGGCCTCCTCAATCCTACCGACACACCTTCCGATGAGGAAGCAGAGTTGGGGAGCTCGGACGTGGGGCCTCCCATTTCTGGGGCTGAGGTTGCCGAGGTGGTCAAAAAACTCCTCGGTGGCAAGGCCCCGGGGGTGGATGAGGTCCGTCCTGAGTTCCTCAAGGCTCTGGATGTTGTGGGGCTGTCTTGGTTGACACGCCTCTGCAGCATCGCGTGGACATCGGGGGCAGTGCCTCTGGACTGGCAGATCGGGGTGGTGGTCCCCCTCTTTAAAAAGGGGGATCGGAGGGTGTGTTCCAAATATAGGGGGATCACACTCCTCAGCCTCCCTGGTAAGGTCTTTTCGGGGGTACTGGAGAGGGGGATCCGCCGGATAGTCGAATCTCGGATTCAGGAGGTGCAGTGTGGTTTTCGTCCTGGCCGTGGAACAGTGGACCAGCTCTATACCCTCCGCAGGATCCTGGAGGGAGCATGGGAGTTCGCCCAACCGGTCTACATGTGTTTTGTGGACTTGGAGAAGGCGTTCGACCGTGTCCCTCGGGGACTTTTGTGGGGGGTGCTCCGGGAGTATGGAGTGCCGGACTCCTTGATATGGGCTGTTCGGTCTCTGTATGACCGGTGTCAGAGTTTGGTCTGCATTGCCGGCAGTAAGTCGGACATGTTTCCTGTGAGGGTTGGACTCCGTCAGGGCTGCCCTTTGTCACCGATTCTGTTCATAATTTTTATGGACAGAATTTCTAGGCGCAGCCAGGGCGTTGAGGGGGTCCGGTTTGGTGACCTCAGAATCGGGTCTCTGCTTTTTGCGGACGATTTGGTTCTGTTGGCGTCGTCGGGCCGTGACCTTCAGCTCTCACTGGAGCGGTTCGCAGCCGAGTGTGAAGCGGCTGGGATGACCATCAGCACCTCCAAATCTGAGACCATGGTCTTCGGCCGGAAAAGGGTGGAATGCTCTCTTCGGGTCGGGAATGAGATCCTTCCCCAAGTGGAGGAGTTCAAGTATCTCGGGGTCTTGTTCACGAGTGAGGGACGAATGGAGCAGGAGATTGACAGACGGATCGGTGCGGCGTCTGCAGTGATGCGGGCTCTGCACCGGCCCGTCGTGGTGAAGAAGGAGCTGAGCCAGAAGGCGAAGCTCTCGATTTACCGGTCAATCTATGTTCCCACCCTCACCTATGGTCACGAGCTGTGGGTAGTGACCGAAAGAACGAGATCGCGAATACAAGCGGCCGAAATGAGTTTCCTCCGCAGGGTGTCTGGGCTCTCCCTTAGAGATAGGGTGAGAAGCTCGGTCATCCAGGAGGGGCTCGGAGTAGAACCGCTGCTCCTCCGCATCGAGAGGAGTCAGATGAAGTGGCTCGGGCATCTGGTGAGAATGCCTCCTGGACGCCTCCCCGGTGAGGTGTTCCGGGCCCGTCCCACTGGGAGGAGGCCCCGGGGAAGACCCAGGACACGTTGGAGAGACTATGTCTCTCGGCTGGCCTGGGAACGCCTCGGGGTCCCCCCAGAAGAGCTGGAGGAAGTGGCCGGGGACAGGGACGTCTGGGTCTCTTTGCTCAAGCTGCTGCCCCCGCGACCCGATCCCCAGACCAGCGGAAGATAATGGATGGATGGATGGATGGATGGATGGATGGCTTTAAATGACTGATGGATTGTTTGTGTGACTTAGAATTCCACCTGTTTTTACAATATTAGATGATGCTTGATGAGTACATTCATGGAAACCAAATTTTAAAAAAGGAAAATCACAAATAAAGACATTGATTGTTTTTATTTTAAGGAAAGTATGGGCGTCACACAGGCCTGCCGTTCTTAAGACCTCCTCTCACGACAGCTCTGCTCACACTGGGAAAAGCCCATCAGGTCAGGATGATTTACATCATATGGTTCAGGTCGTGTGTATGCTTTGTGTTTGTTAGAGAGTTTTTCTTTTCTTTTATCCTGCAGAATGCCATGGTCGGTAATGGACTTGTCCTCCAGAACCTGCTGCACATGCAGCTCGCACAGCAGCAGCTTCTCCACATCAAAGACAAGCGCATCAGCAGCGTAAGCCACCGTTTGTATGTGTGTAAATGAGGATTTGCACAGGTTAGTGGGGAAGCTAGTTGTGGGCACTGTTGTACGTGCTCTTCCATTTTTATCTTCAGCACTTAACACATGATAAGACTAAACCACCCTAAAATCACATTCTTATTGCCTTTTTTCTGACACCTTGAAGTGCTGAAGGTTCTGTTGACATTTCCATATAAATGTTTTCTTTTAAAAAATTTTTTTTTTTTTTTTTTTTATTTACTGCTGCAGATAAAACTTAAAGTCCTGGTAACTGAAGTTTGGATGCTTTCTTTTAAAACTCACTCTGCTGTATTTGAAATATGTTTATCCTTAGTTGGTTCGCTTTTTTTCCTCCTCTGGCCTTTCCAAATACTGTATACATCTGTGGGTAATAGTTCAGAGTGGCAGAAAGGAAGGGTTGATTAAGAAAATTCAGTGTTTGCAGTGCTGCAATTTCTGTCTTTTATGGTGCATATTCTTTCTCACTTTGGAATGGAAAGTGCTGTGAAAGGACATTTTTATTTTGAATCAGCGATGTTTCTTTATATTGAACTGACTTTTGCTGTTTTCTCCCACCATAACTCTCTGTCCTTCTCATATATTTTCTCTTGTCTTATCCCTCCTTTTGATGCTTGTCTTGTCCTGTCCATTTTTTAAATTTTTTTATTTGAGTAAATTGTCTCTTTTTGTTTTTTTTGTTTTCGTTCTTCTTTCCATCTACCAGGTCTCCAGTCTGCTCGGGGACCCGTCCAGGCTGCTGATGCAGAAAGCTTTGTCTCTGCGGCCTCCAGGCCTCATGCAGCTGGGGAAAGGCCTCCTGGGAGACTCCCCAACAGGTGAGATGAGCCCAGCTGCCGGTTACAGGCCAGTATTAAAGGGGGTTGTGCAATTATTGTCATCAAATGAGCTCATAATACCACTTACAGTCCCTCATTATTTTATATTCTATACCTCATTTATCAGATTTGTGGTATGTTTTAATTGTCTTCTTACTTCCATTTTGAGAGCTTTTGAAAACTGTGATCTTATTGGTCATGCAACAATTTCACCCTGTTTTTATTTGGTAGGGAATTTTTATTTCGGTTGTCCCCAAATGCTTCAAAGTAATACATTCGATTTCACAGAGGTGTCCAACTTCTCTGTGACGATCTTACTTTTTGGCCACTTGAGAGGTTTTCATTTGCTCTCACTCTGCAATTTTCTGACGAGACTCACAAATTCTTAAACGCTAGACCTTTCAATATTAATAAAATTCTTCTTGAATGTTCCACAATCCAAAATAAATAATGTTTTGGAGATTTGTTGAAACTCATCAACCTTTATTTTTTTATTTGTTGGAAAGACGAGGTTGCAAACCTATCCAGAGACCGCCTGTATCAAACAGTCCATCAGGGTCATTTTCCCAATGAGAATTGTATTTTTGAGAAATAATTGGATGAAATGGGGTGTAAACATTGATGACCCATGTGATAGACAGGAGGAAAACAACATAGTGTTTTAGCAAGGTGATGAGCAAATCTGGAGAAATGAAACGCCATTCTTCCAAAAGTCCCTCAATTGGTGTTTTAATGATTATAAAGAATGCTGTCCAACATGTCAGCCCAAATCCTTCCATAGGTGTTCGAATGGGTTGAGATCTGGTGAGTATAGCATACAGTTCACCTTATTTTTATACTATGTAAACCTTTCAGCAACCCAATATTTGTTATATTGTAAGAGATATCTTCCCATGAGCAAGGACACGTTAATGACTCTCCATCTCGATCTGTAATGTTGGCTGTCTTGGTTGTTTGGACTGAAAGCCTCACAGTTGCACATTACTGTACAAAAGACTCCCAGGAAGTTGCAGTGCGTTTCCAAAGAAGCCATGTTGTTTTAAATGTAAATTATGCACAGTGTGTGTATAACACACTGACATGTGTATGTGCGCTGATGTATTCTTTTTGGTCTGTTCTTCTTTGATTGCCTGTATGAGTTTTCAGTTTTGTTCGTGTGTGTCTGTAATGTAAGGCTTTCATCAGTGTCGGCCGGGAACGTTAGCTTAGGGCTTGTTAGAGCTGATTCTTTTATTGTGCTATGGAGGCAATTTGTCACAGCAATATTGGATTTGTAATAAGTATGACTTTGTGTGTTTACCTTTAGTGTGTCTGTGCATCTTTGAATTACACACTGTGTGTGGGGTTTTTTTTCCCCCTTGTGTTTATGTATGTGTGTACATATTTTTGCTATTAAACCCTGAAGTAAGTGAGATATTGGGAGTCCGCATCTAAGTGTTGTGCTGTAAATGAACATGATAAGTGATGATGAATGAGCAGGAAACCCAATCTCAAATAATACAGCCGGCTCTACGGAGCCAGTCGGGCTGAGCTCTCAGATTCCTGCTGTCTGAGTAGTTTGGTTCTGTCTGGAGGAGACAAACACTGACGGTCATCAGTAAAAGCCATTTCAAATGTGTAGCTGGCTTTTGTCTTTTTTCCTTTAATTTCATTTCCTTTACTTTGTTATGTCTTCACGCTGCCTCTTATGTCTTTTTTATCCTTAACTTTACTCATTTCCGCTCTTGCTTTAATTTCCTTTTTCCCCTCCTTTCCTTTTTTCTCTCGCAGAGTTGGGCCAGGAGTCATTGCCACCTTCCACCCACAATGCAACAGCATTGGTATCAGCGGCAGGCGTGATGTCGTACCTCCAGGGTCGAGCTGGAGGAGCAGTAGATCAAAACATGACTCCTCCTGTGTCCACAACCGCTTCTGCTTCTTCCTCTTCCTCCTCCTCAAACCCCTGCGAAAGGCAGCCGGCTCCACCTGGGACAATGGTGAGCTCCCAGCTGCAGGGACAGAGCTATGCCTTGGGTATAAGTAACTCAGGGCTCGGCCCACCTCCACCTAAACCCCCTGGAGGAGTTTATACATCCACAGGCCAGCACAACAGCTCAGATGGTAGCAGCCTGACTAATATGGTGAGCACAGCAATCAAAACCTACATATATACACCTAAGGGCGTTATGACTCTGCTCTTCTGCATCTAGCTGCCTCTTTTTGCATTTGAAAACAGTAGATAGTTTAGTTTTTTAGTGCTTAAAATGTTTGTTTTGATTTGTAGATTAGGCAGTGTTGCCATGTTTTAGTGTAAAACTGTGGTGTACAATGAGACCATGATACCATTTTTATTGCTTAAAATGTGCACAGTCATAAGTGGAAAACATTCTGTTTGGACAGATTTATAATCGACCCTTTATTCTGATCATCCCATCTTAAATTCATTTTTCAAATAATTTTTCTTTAAGCAACTTGTTGAACCCTGTTTTAACATTGCTTATAAATGAAAAATGCCTTCAGACATTGCCAGATTTGTTCCCAGGGTCTTTTTGTTAACCCATTTAGGCCTAAGACGCCTGGAAAAGAATGCCTGTAAAACCTATGGGCGATTTCAGAAAGACCCCCTAAAACCTGAAGTGTTTCTGGAAATTCAGCAATTGTGTCAACGCCTACTAAATGATTGATTTCTCAGCCTCTGTAGCAGATAGAAACAAAATTAAAAAAGTATTTGAGAGCTTACACCTGTGGCTTTCTTTGGAAATTGAGTTTATTTACATACACCTTCACGAAAATAGAAAATGTAAAAAGTAAAGTGCAGGAACAGCGCCATTTTCAATTAGAAAACAGTAATAAAATAAAATTTAATTTTATATTTAAATTATTTATTTATCTATTTATTTTATCGCCAGTAATCTCTTCGTACTAGCAGCACAAGGAGCCCATACACATTCCAATAAACGTTTTCATCTCCGGCATAGTTACGTGTGACCACCTTGCCATCTTTGCTCGAGCTGGAGTCTGAAGTACCTGGTCACTGTATCTATTCGTCTCGGAAACGAGATGCGCCCAAAGCTCCTCAGTAAAAATATGATTAAATGCCTGCAACGGTGTGGCATCTGCAGGTAAACCGACTTTCACCCCTGGTGTGCGGTTGAAATCTCTCCGTCGATTAAGGTGGTAATTGTCAGTCTTCCACTCACATTGAAACCCTTCAAAATCATCCTCAAACATATGTTCTGGCCATAAATATCCATAAATTGGGTCAGCACGTTCTTCAGCATCATCAAAGCCAAGAAACTCCTCACAATCGCTCCCGTCTGAAATGTCTTCCCACTGAAAGTCCTCCATGCTTGGTTCGATGAAACTTAACTTTTTTTTTCTTTTTTTTCCCGATGTAACTTAACTTCAAAACAATGACACGAGGAACATGACGACACTCTTACGTGTCTATTATAATGCATTTAATTGGCGCAGAGGTCAATAATTGGTGCAAAACAACCTTATACATGAAAAAAGACGTGTACGCTTTCCCGGCCTTAAAGGTAGAATAACGCAACAGCGCCCCCGGCTTTAAAGGTAGAAATGCGGCAATGCTTTCCCGGCCTCAATGGGTTAAGCCAGAGCACTTACTGAAGGGTTGTAAAAGTTACCAAATTTAGAGATGAAACTAATTGGCAACAATCCAGGCCCATTGATGAACATAAATTTAATAACCAAGAGCAATCTGTAGGATTCGTTTGGTTCTAAACTATATTACTAGTTGTTCAGAACAAAGAGTTAATCCATCACTACCCACTGTAACTGTTGTGTGTGTTATTGGATATACAAATGACGATGGATGGATGTTGGTGTGATCTTAATCTACTCTTTCTCCAACCTGCTACCCATGCCACTCTCTGGTGGGTTTTATTCCTCATTTAGCCTTATCAGCTTTACTGAAAACACACAGACAGAATATAAGCAAACAGTCTCAGTCCCAGTAGGTGTCTTCCTTGGAGAGATTCCCATAATGCACCTCTCTCACCCCTATTTTCTAATGCTGTATGAAAGCTTCTGTCAGCCTCTGTGCCTTCCCTGCTGTCTCTCCTGCTCTGACAGCTTGTGCCAGCCTGTCTCTTCCCCTGCATTTTCTTTTTCCTTGTCTCGGCCTCGATTAATTCCAGCCCTGCTCTGCCACTCTAACCTGTTCATTCGTCATAAGTCGGTGTACAGAGATAATTACAGTGCTGAAGTTCTTTGGGGAACTGATTCGGGTCCCAGCCAGTCTTCTGTAAAGTCTTTTAATGGAGAGTGTAATTAACAGAGAGAACTCTTCAGCTCTTCTACAGCTCATAAAATTACATTTTAAATCTTTATGATTAAAGACTGAAGTTCGTTTTTAGTTTTCTTTGACACGTGTTTCCTGATGACGGCAGTGTAAATAAAATGGTGAAAATGCATCTTTCTCTCTTCAGACAAACTGTGGACAGAGTTCTTTGTTGGGAGATCCTCCTAAAGAAGTCAGACTGCCCTCTAATCCTTATCTAAACCTGGCCAGTGTGATGCCAGGAGTCGTTCTGCAAGGTAAGCACACAGAAGAGATGATTATAACAATTAAGGTTTCTCCATAAGCTGTTAAGGCACCCAAATTGCATTTAAGCCTTTTGACAGCCTTTCTAACCTTCTTGTCTACTGAAAAAAAAAAAAGCATCTCCGCTAAAAAAAAACAAAAAACGCACTGGAACAATTAGCTTAGGCCCATGATCAATTCCTCTGCTGCCATTATTGGTGCCACTTTACTCTTTTTGAGGAAATATGCTAGAAGTCTCTCTGTTGAGTGTTGAAGACTAAACTTTATGTATGTTGACAACTGGGTTTACAAAGCCCCTCGCTCAGTCCTTCCTGTATGGAAGGCATATGTTGTCAGCAGCTATTCTTAATGCCAGTGGTGGCGTACAGTCGGACTCTTGAAGCACTCCTATAGTGTTGGCCATCTGACTGTTATTGATGCACATTTCCCAAACACTGATGGGTCAACATGCATCTTCCATGTAGCTTTGTCACAGCTGGTTTAGAGTGAGCCAGGGTGATGTGTAGATTCTGAATACATATTTGTATATACTCCAGTCAGTCATGATTTAAAACTTCCCAAAGTGACTTCCCTCGTTTCAATGTTATGCTGAGAAACCTTCAGTACCGACATTAGTGTGGATGCTACCTTGACAAGTCCTGTACCTGAACAATGTGACAGACCAAATACAGTCCTGTACAGCATCAACCTCCCCCAATAGGGACAGTATGCCCAGTGCCTCACAAAAACTGCATAATCAGCTGAAGGAACATAACAGAAAGCTCAAGATGTCAATCCAGCCTCCAGAACTCCCCAGAGCCCGATGTAATGACGCATCCACAGAATTGCACCAGAACAGTCCCAGTTCACAGAAAATCCAACATATCTACTGTTGTAAATGCATACATTTTAGAGAAAAGAATATGCTGTTAAAGTAGTTTGCAGTTTCCTCAAATTTCTTTTTTGTTTATTGATGTGACTCCTGGGTCACCACAGGCATTAATTTCAACTGCTGCTAATTCAAACCGCTGCCTTACAGTGTGGAGGAAAAAACATTTCAGAACCACCTTTCTCAGTGTTGTGTTTCTCTTCCCAACTTTGACTTTTGAACCCACATCTTTTATTCCTTTGCATGGTTCTTTCCATCGTCGCTCAGGGTCAGTGGGGAGCAAAGCCCAGGGAGGACAGCCTGCCTCTGGGGTGTACGGCAGCCCAGTTAATCCCGTGGCCTCCCAGGGCTCCACCTCCTACTCTCACAGCTCGACAGCTACAACTCCTGCTCCGTACAGCTCTGATACCCCTACTGACTACAGCCAATACAACCAAGCCTACACACAGGTACTGCTACCTACAAACACACATAACGGTTGAACAGATAACGCGTTCAGATATGCTGATAGATGGGTCTGCATGGTCGCAATTGTCCTACTGAACCTTAACTTCTGTAAGTGAGGAATGAAATGAACAGATGATAGAAAATCAGTGTATGGTGGAGTGCAGCAGTGACAGTGAGCTGTAACTAGGAGAAGCAGGAAGTGGAGGAGATGAAAATGCTTTGGATATTTGGACAGACAGAACGAGAGTGGATTTGGCAGTGTGCACTGTGTGCCTCCATCTGTCCCTGCTCCCCTCCTTTTTCCACCCTCCACTCAAAACAAGTCATGAAGCCCTCCTACTGGCTGTTTGTCTGCTCCTCTCCTTTATTTCTCTCTCTCCTGTCACTCAGTTTTTCTCTCCACTCGTCATGCCTCCCCCAGCAGCAAGTGACATATCTGATATTTTGCAGCAGGAAGAAAACCCAATTTTAAATGTTAATTACAATCTACTCATCCAAACAAATGAGTCATGATTAGATAACCAATAAAACGGTTGGTTTCATTTGTCTAGAAAGACGAGGAAGAGGTGTCGGCACGAACAATGGTTTATGAATGCCAAAGAGAGAGAGAGAGACATGAAGAGGGGGGAACGAAAATTGACAAAGACAAGGAAATTATTGAGCAAACATGATCTGTCTGCTCTGCTCACCCTTCACCTGATGTTTGCTTGTGTGTGTCTGTGTTGTAGGAGGCCATGCAGCAGTGGTACCAGCACTACCAAGCAGCACAAGCTCACACCTACAACACTGCGGCTCCACAGGTCAGCACAGCTGCAGACTACAGCAAGGAGCACACACAGGTAACACACACAGGACATATCTGGGATACTATGGGCATCATTTATTTTATTTTTATTTTTTCCAACTAAAGAATTCCTATATGTGTATTTGTTTTAAAGCGAGAATAATGCTTTAAATTAATTTTGGGGGTGGGTTAACCCTAACACTAGAATACAAAATTATCCATAAGTGTAGAAACACCAGCTGGTATTTTTAACCCTAATTTTCAAATGATGTATCGGATACTTGCATTGTTCTGTTTTGTTTTTTTTTATCTTATATTTAGATGGATTCTTGTGGCTTTCCTTTAAGAATATCTGTATCTGTAACCATCTTGTCTTCCAGACTCCTGCAGTGACATCCTACGGCGATTATAGTTCCTACATGCAGGCTGTCACTCAGTACTACTCACAACCTGCAACAGCCAGCCAGGCCTATGCCACCAAGGTACACAGATACACACTTAGACACTTTGATCAAATCTTAAACTCCACCACCAGTGGAAATCAAGTTTTCACCTTTTTTAAATTTTTTTATTACGTTTAAAATACAAGCAGTCAACAACACTGCTGAGCACTTCCACCTTGTGGCAGTTCATCAGTAGTCATGTTCCCATTAATGTTTTTAATGCATAATCTGATATTTTTTAATAAGAATAGACTGTTGGAAACGGCAACATAAAAAGAAAAAACAACTTTGCAAAGGTTTCCACATTTTGTCGAGTTGGTTTTGGTCCTTTTTTTCAAGAAAGATTTGCACGTCAGGGCAGATGGAAACCAGTTCTGACAAAGCGAATATGTTACTCACATGATTGATTACATAAACAATTCAATGTATCTGCTTTTAGAGAATAAACTTGGCCAATCCTTGCTGACATGAAAGAATAAAAACATTCCCAGTTGAAAAGAATTCCTGAGAACACCTCCCCATTTATCTCTCATATCTGGCTGAGGCCAGATATGGAAGTTTTGAGAAAGCATGGCTTACTAACGTACCGACAGAAGCCAGAATACTAAACAATGCAAACAGAGTTACATTCAAGCCATTTTTAAGAATATAGGGATTATCAACCAGCTGTTTGATGAGACAAACATTATCATTATATTGATGGTAGGAGGAGCACTGAGGGAGGCCTAACGCTCTATGTTTCCACATATATATTTCCCCATAAATACGTACAGCATATCTGTGTATTGTTTTTGTGTCAAAGAATACCTCTTGGAAATATGTTCTTTATGTTCAACATTGGTCCAATCAGACATTGTTAGATTTTACCCATGATTTGAGGAGACTTTTTGCAGCAAGAAGAGGAAGAAACTATTTTCCCCTCTAATTTGTTTCTTTATTTCGGTGAAATTTACTACAAAAAGTTGTCTCATACGCACTTTACATCAAAGCTTTACATTTCTCTCTCGGTACCTGGCAACAGAGTACACATTATGTTGCAGTTTGAATATCGTCCCAGTTTTACAGAGGTGTGTAACAAGCACATACTGTATCTGCAGACAAGTCTCTATATAGAAAAGGAGAAGCTTTTTTGTGAAGTAATGAAACCTAATTTGAGTTGAGAAACAACTTCCTGTCCTGCAAACTGAGAGTTAATGGTCTGTGCTGCACACCTCGGATCTGCACGCTGGCATTTACACAAAGTTTGTCTGAATGTTTATTTGGAGAGGGTGAGACACTGATACCCTCTGAGAGGGAACACATCACTCTGCACCCAACAGCTGATACCAGTCATCTCCACACACTGCAAGATCTAAGCTTATCTGATGTGTGTGTGTACTCATTTCACTAATGCTGCGAGGACATCAGTTAGTTTAAATTGTTTCATTGTGGGGATCTGTGTCCCTTTTGGGGGTAAAATGTTAATTCGCTTCATGTAAGAAAAAAAAAAAAAGACTTTAAATTTAGGATGTGGTTGGTCTCAGAATGCATCAGCGTAAAACAATCTGTTTTTTGACATGATGAAAACACAACTGCTTGTGTTTAGTGTTTTCTCTGTGTGTTTCTGTTGTGTGGCAGTTACGTTCTGCTCCACTTAGTTACCTCTCTGTGGAAAACCTGATGTCTTGCACAACTGATACAGTGGAGTTCAGATATAAAGTTCTGGCCCTAAACGCCACGAAAAATCTGCTTACATGAGTAATCACTTTTTTTTAATTTTGGCTGTTTGCTCTCAGAAATTAAAACTAACTTGCACGACCAGAAATTAGATGAATGAATGCTTCCCATAGCAACCACTAGAAGGCAGTAAAGTTAACATGGAGGGTCTGTTACTGGTAAATTGTGGGATGATATCAAATCCTAGATAATGATGATATGCCATCTGAAAGCAAAAGTTGCAGGATATTTTCCTTTTTGGTCCTACTTGAATATTTAGTTTTAAGTCTGTTAATCTTTTGTCATTTGCTGTCTTTTTTGTTTTTCTTGTAGGAGGTAGATGTGTGCAAGCCTCTGGGAGTTCCTCTGCACGCGGTCAGTAACGGTGCGGCTCCGCCCCCGGCCGTCCTGCCAGCCGCCGCTGTGCTCCCAGCCTACAGCACTCTGCCTTTAATGCCCGGCTTCCTCGGGGCGCCACACCCTGCAGCACCCCCACCAACCCCCGTCGCACATGCACACCCTGCAGCCACCGACTGGAACACATACTACTATGTGAGTAAAGAGAGTAGGTGTTGGTGAAACAAGTTTTCAGACTTTATTGTTCTGTTCTGACAGCACAGTTGGTTCAGGTTAAATGACAAAATCCAAACATTTCATTTTGTAGCAGAGAGCTTCAGAATTGCTCCCGCAGTTTCTGATGTGAGTGGACGGTTCTGGTTGTTGACAGCAGAGATCACTCTGCGAGAGGATCACTGGTCACCTTGTTGAACATCCAGAAAAAATTTCAGGCTAACCATTTTTGCATCCTTCTGTGTGTAACAAGCTCATCCTGCACAGTTTAATAAACATGTTGCACTGTATGAGTATGCAGCAGTGGCCGGATCATTGTTGTTTGCTTTGAAAATGAGTTTACTGGAGCTGCTTCACAATAAAAGCAAACAAAGCCATGGAAAACTGTCTGAGGATGAAGTGATGCTCTTGTGAAGCAGCTAGAAGAAGCCTCTTACAAGTGTGCTGTTGATTATGAAATAGTAGAATTTCTTCGTCCACCTACCAAGAAAACTAGGCCTTTCTCTGTAAACGACCTTTATGCCATAATTTGTGACTATCATTTATCATATTTTGATGAGACATAAATCTTTTTACTCCTTTTTGCCGTGGTTTTATTTAACTCTTTAAAAATGCAGTGTAGTGTTTCCCCCAGCGACACTATCTCAAATAGAAAAAACTATCCCCATTCCTTCTAGGCTTTTTAATGTGAAACATCAAGAATCAGTCAGTTTTACTGAAGTCAGCCTTTGATTTATCAAGGTAACTAGTAGAATTGATTTTGAAATAAAAAACACTCTTAAGGGGAAGCTGAAAGCAGTAGACCAATGAGACTCATGAAAATAAAGTCAGCGCTGCCAGTTCTGGCTTTTTAACGACAATTTATTTTAGCTTGAATTATTAGCGAGCGACCACAAACTTTTTGAGACTGCTGCGAGGGTCTTTGGTGTGCAGATTACTGAGATAAGAAAATAGTCTGCTCCCAAACCTCCCCCGAGTGGGGAAAAACTGGACTTCATATATCATACTGAAAACTACAAAGCTATTATATTACAAATGTAATGCATTATTTATCTTAGAGTATCGTTAAAGCTTTCTTTTTATTTTTTATCCACGTAGTTCAAGACTTTAAGAAAACAAACAAACACAAAGGCTGAAGAAAGGTAAAGGAACAGATCCTCCTCTCAGGAAAGAGTTCCATTTGTCCGTGCAGGCAGCCTCTGTGGCCCCTTTTTCTGCTGCGAAGACCCGTTGAATTTTCCAGGCTAAAACACAGTTAGAAACTCGGGCTGTGTTATTGCTAAATGGTGTAACAACTCACATTTTCAGCTTACGGTTTTGATCAATAAAGAGAAAAGAAAACATACCGAAGACATGAAATTTGGGGCATAAAATAATTTTTGTTTCCTGAAAAGATTCAGCATATTGTCACTTTTTGTGAGCATAAAGTTTGATTATTGATATGTGAGAAAATGATGAGTATTTTAGCCTGTTTTGGTCACTGACTGCTGTTTGGAGGACGCAGGTTTCTTAGGATGAATTTAGCCTGATTGGTTGTTGGTAAACAGAGCCCAGTATACGGCCTTCTAACAGAACTATGCTTTGGACCGCCCAGAGCTTTGCTGCTAAAAACAGCTGATGGATTGTTTGATTGACTGCTGTGCTGCTGCCCGATAATTACAACTCCTTATCTGTAGCATGTACACTGCTGCAGCTGTAGCATCACTTAAAAGGAGATTTACTTCCTATAGCTTCCTATGAACTATGTTTATCACTCATTTTTGCATTTGTATTTACATCGAATTGTGCATTTTTTTGTTTTGTTTTTTATTGTGGAAATGCACAAGTAAATGTGTATAAGAGGCTACTGAAGTTTTAAGAAATCACCTTTTGTAAGGGTTTAAAACCAAAACAATTCCACTGACTTTATAACTTTTAACTGCAAATAAGGAGTAACACAACTTTGCTTAACCTTCCTTTACCTCTGCCCCTTCTTCCCTTGTTATCTCTGTCGTAACAGAACCAGACGAGGGGCATTAAGAGGGAGTATCCTCAGCTGGCAGTGCAGGAAGTGCCGTCATCAGAAGGTACCTACATCGGGCAGCACTCCCAAGGCCTGGGGGGGCAGTACGCCGACTACTTTAAGAGGAAGAGGCTCTAAATGAACCAAACCACCGTAAAGCCTACAGCTTAGGGAGGCAGGCACAAACTGCTGGTTGTCACAGCTCCCTTTAGTGGCCTTTCTGTGGCTGTCATTTTGCATCCCAGCAGTAGGTACTGAGTTAATTAGAATTAGGGTTGCAAATGGCTCAAGTGAAAGCAAGCCATAGTGCTTTTTAATTTTGGCACTTATGTACACATACAAATACACACGGTGTTGCTTTTGTCCTGTTGAAGCCTTAACTATATAACTTAAACGGTTGTTTCTGTGTGTTAACTGTACTTCACCTATATTATCTTGTACATTTTTTTTTTTTTTCTAATATATAGTAAACTCAAATATATTGTGTCTGTATGTACAAGCTGCTTTTGTATTTGCAGGCAGGTGACCTGTCTGTTTGCTGACGCTGTCTTAGGACTGGTCGAACAGTCATGTGTCTCCCTCTCGACCTCCTTTTCCAGAAGACTGAAAGAGTCTGATGTTGCACACTCAAGCTTTGATTCTTCAGTCAGACTGACATCTGTTTGCTCGCGCTTCACTGCCTTTTATTACCCAGATTCCTCTTTAAATCTCCCCGCTGAGAATTAGTGCATCTGTGTGTGTGTGTGCCTGCCTGTGTGTGTGTGTGTGTGTGTGTGTGTGTGTGTGTCATTATGCTGTATCTGTAGGAAGTGTCAGCCATTTCAATCCCAAGGTTTGGGAAAACATCAGGAAAAAGAAAAAACAAAAGGGCGTGAACCAATCAGAGCCCTTAATTGTGAGAAATTACAATAGCTTCCCTGGACAGATGGACCTTTCTGATGAAGACTGACGAAAGGGAGAAAAAAGGCTGTGTAAATATTGCAGTGTAATATAGAATAGATATGAAGCCATGCGTAACAGACAATATCATATAATAGAATGGCTGTTTCCAAGCTCCTTTGTGAGTGTGCTGTACGACACAAACGGAAAAGAAATCTTAAAATATCTGATTTAGTTTTTTTTTTTCTTTTCTTTTTTGGTCAATCTACAGTAAACTCTTATATATTTGTAATATAATAATATTCCAAGGCAATTCAAGTTATGTGTTAATTATGAGTCATAATGTAAGAACTTAAGTGTAATTTTTTTTTTTTTTTTTTTTTTTTTTTTAGGTTTTTAAGAATGAAGCCAAATAACCGGGTACAGTCCTCCTCTTCGTTCTGAAACGTTTTATTCTTTTTCAGGAAGTTTTGTCGGTACTGTAACGGGAGCTTTACCCTTGCACACAGCCCACATTTTCCACAAAGGTTTGACCCTGTAGTCCATACCGCAAGCTAATTTCCCAGCAGATCTTGAGTGCGTTTGCACTGCAAAAATTAGATCCACACACATCACTGTGATGAATCCCATTTGAGTGTGCTGCTGGTTGGACTTTAAGACTAATAATTGAAGAGGACAAAACCTGCTCCAGGAGCAAAAATAAAATGAAAATGATTTGTTGGAAAGAAAAGAAAGAACCCTCAGCAGTAACTCTGACTGCTAACTCTGCACATATTTAATCATTTCCTGTTTTTTTTTAAATAAAAAACATAATGCTCTAACGTTAACTCTAACTTCGCTGAACAACATACGGTGAAGGCAGTGTGTAGTGGAGTCTGAAACAGTGTAAAGTTTTTTTGTTTAGCATTTATGTTGTTTACTGAACTTTAGATGCTGCTCCTGCAGAAAATGTTCATTTCGAGTTTTGATCGAGGGAAGGAATTAAATGTCATTGTTGATTTTTGAAGAGCTGTTTTCTGTAGAAGGAAAGTGCTACTGTTCCTTAATTTTATCCTTTGCAAAAACTAGATTAGCTGTTTTTCGGGGGGGGGTTTTCCCCCTTTTATTGTACACGACCCATGTCTACGACTGCAATTACTAATATTAGTGCACATTCAGTGTGCAGACTGCTTGGTTTGTGTTCATCACAGAGGAGAGGGCTTGTTATTTTCATATATTACTGTTGGGACTTTAAGAATTTATGTGCACAGACTTATTGTAAAAAAAAAAATAAATAAATAAAAAAAAAACAGGCAATAACTAAGGCTTCTACTGCTGTAGAAAGATGAATGTATAAGTTGATTATTTTGTATTTTAAATGTTTTTAGCCATAATATACTGGCACTGGCTCATACGTACAGTGAAAGCTTCCCTTTCTTTGTTTCTTTATCTTTGTGTGTTTGCGTTCTGCTCACAACTATCCATGGTTGTATATCTCCGTGCAGAGTATTACTCGCATCGCCGTGGCAACCACACTGCACACTGTGAAAACCAATAGCACGTGAGATGAGATAATGATGGCGGACGTAATCGCAGTCCAGATGCGAGTTTCTCAGCGCTGTGGGAGACGGCTCGGAACAGGATGGACGTGATGTTCACATGCACACACAATAACGGGACAGACGAGTGTCACCAGTAATGATTATGGGATGGTTTGCCTGTTGAGCGTTAATAAAATTGTTAAACATTAAACTAAAGGCAATAAACAGAGAAGCACACACATCCTGCATCCACGCATTTTCCATGACCACTTTGTTACCTCTCACGTCCGTGATTTGATTTTTACCGCAACATTTTCCCATTTCCCATAAATTCTTCACTTATCAGCCAACGTTAAAACTGCCACACATTTTCACACAAACATCCACCAAGGGTTGAATTTTGGAGACGGAGAAAAGAGGAGACGATGCTGAATGCATACAAACAAACGCAGGCAGGAAGTGTTTTCTTGTGTATATTTTAGGGTAGAGTTTGAAGTCATCACGACCCAAAACTTAGTTTTAAGTTTTCCAAACAACTCTTGGAGGGATTTTTCCGGCGGTCGACTGAAACCTAAATAAAAAGCCCTCTGGGAGGTTAAACTTTCTACTTTGGTTTTTCCAAATGCCATTTTTAAATTGTTCGTGTCTTTATGTAATTCGTGTGTAAATGATGTGACCGGCTTTTAAGGTAAAAATGCATTTGTCGGGTCAGGTTGCAACAGATAGAATAGATGTGCATGTTTTGAATAGGTTGTCTCACCTCTGTGTTCAGCATCTTTCCTCATTTAATCACTAAATCATTTAAGAAGGGTCCTCCAACAGATTTGATTTATTTGAAGACATAAATAGAAGAATATGGCTTGTTTGACCTGAAATGCTTAGCACTGTAATTCAGTCATTAACATACAAAGACACCCAGCGTTCTCCTGATGTTTAAGGGATGAATATGATTTCCGTTGCTTTTCTGTGCTCCTTTGTGTCTTGTAGTTTGACAACATTTTCTCTTATTACTGGATTTATTGCTCACATACTGCACACTTGAACAGATCTGGTATCTAAGGACATTACTAGCTACTATATTTACAAAAGGTTAACATTTGAAAAGCTCTGCTGTGTCACCTAAACCTCTTTCTTTTGATTAACCTGCTCACACAGGACGTCCTGCTGCTAATTATATCTTTGGATATTAGCTGAAGACACACTTTGCCCTCTCATTTAGTTTATTTTTAATTTTTTCCCATTCTGTGCCTTCCTCTGCCTGGTCTCCACTAACAGACATTTTATAGTTCTCTGTGAGTGGTTTAAAATGTAAGTTGTTGGTGATTACTCTCGGATCCACTTCACTAACAGGCAAGCTGGAGACGTCTGCATGTCTGTATGTGAACAAGTGTGATGGCTCCTCTGTAGGTGGAAGGGAAAACCTGAGTCAGCAGAATTTTAAATGCATTTTAAATGCATTGTAGGCTTCTCAGACAGGAGTCTGTCTCCCTCCGATATGCTTCATGCCTCATTCATTTTACTTGTATTACATCACTTTTTCTGTACAGTATGTACACAGATTTGAGAGTACCAATCAGGAGGAACACGAATGCTTAGGGTATCTTGCACTGGTATTTGTAAGGTTGGTGGAATGATTTGGTTCTCCTGAGGCGTTTAGTTGTAGTTATTTCTTGTTTATTTATTAGGCTTGGTTGCATTTCTTCTCCTTATCTTCATTATATTTATTTTAGGAACTTTAAGTGGCCACTTAAGTCAAAGCATCAGGCATCAAGGGGAAAACGCACTCCGGTAAAATCCCAGAACTTGTGTAAAAAGAACACTTTGATAATGTGGACACGCTCTAAAAGGAGCTGGATGAGAAAATAGGTTACCTTACCATTGTGTGCCAAACAGTTTGTTGCTCTGCATTGTTCACTGTCTTTGTAGCCACTTTATCAAATTTAGCCCATTACTTCTCTTGGGTCGGAGCACTTAAGAAATGAGGATTAAGTGTTTTGCTCCATTTTCCTTCTTTACATGCATTTTCTCCCAAGAGGCCACCGTAAAAGCAGCTACTAAATTGTTGCCTCTGGCTGTGGGATTTTCCTCTGACTTCTGCTTTGTTCATGTATCACATGTTTAATTGCATTACAGATGCTTTTCTATATCTTCTACTTGAAGGTTGGGTACATTTGCAAGAATATGTTTGTGAATCTTTTGGATTGAATTTAGTACCTTGTGGAACCTCTTTTAGATGCAGCTGCCTTGAATGAGGATTTTTTTTAATAATCCCTCTCTACATCCTTCAAAAGTACTTGCATCTGCTTTGTGTAGCTGTCTTGTTGTATCCTCCCACCATTTTGCTCTGAAATTGTCAAGTAAAACATATATAATTTTTAATTAATTGTTCCTTCAGTGATTAGTGAGGTGGCCCCAAACCATGATGCTCCCTCTACCATGCTTCAGAGTAGGGTTATCACAATATACCCTTACAAGGATGTCAGAAAATTGTTAATATTTTCTGTTTCATGTTGTATCAATGGCAGATGTCATGCCCAGTCATATATATACATCATATATAACATAGAATAAAGATGTCATTTTTTTTACAGCCCTTCCTCAGACCTGGGATGATCTTTTGGTGTTCATATGTAACTTTGTACCTCCAGACAAAGTGTGCATATTTTGGGGAGCAGTGGTTTCCTTTGGGTTGACCCTCCATTTCCTTTTACTACACAAATGACCTTTGGCACCTAGAGATACTTAAGCCAGCAGTCCTGAAATGCCTCCAAGTGTTATTTGTGTTATTACAATAGACAGCCTGTGTCTATAATCATGACTTGGACTAATTTTAGACCACGTTATCATTAGAGAAATGTTGGTGACTCCAAATGGTTCACAAACGTCTTCATGCAGCTGTATTTCAGCAGTAATGTTCAGGAAACTGTCGGTTGGACACTTTCTTTAGAAAAGGGTTTTGTAAGTGCTCATACCTCATTTAAAACTTGAGTCAGGAGTTCCATCGTTTCTTAACTGCCGCGATTCAGAGAATGAGAGTAAGTTGAGCAGATGTTTACTGTCGTTGTGTGTGTCTAAAAATGGACGGGGGGGGGCAGGGAAAGATGGGCTAAAAGAAACAAAGGAAAAAAACAACTCCAGCTGCCTTCAGCTGCTCATCCTGCAGGGATTTCTCCTTTTTTTTAATGCTTCCTCCTCTGTCTGCTCAGTGAAGTGTCGGTTATGTCTGCCAAACTCCTGCACACTGCAGGCACCTGTAGAGCTGTCTCACATCCAAATCCCAGGGGAGAGGCATTTCCACTGTGTGTGTTTGTGTAAGGTGGACTCCTGCACAGGTTTCCTGTTGTGATCCAAACCCTTTATGAATGCATTAACCTCATGCCTTCATGCTTATTATTGTCTTATCTGTGGAGTGAATTTCCCAGCTGGTTTTGTATCGACAGAGAAAATCATCATATTTGCCAACAGTCAGCTGACTGATGTAATTCGCCCCTTCCTGTTGAATGAGTATTAGATGTCAGTGTGATTGCAGATGGGATATTAGGTGACAGTTGCAAGTATGGCTTGTTGTGAATAATTCTGCTGACAGGTTAGGAATATTAAGAATATATTCATCCTTTTGTTGCTGAATATCTTTTTTTTTTTTAATAGAGATTATGCTGCAGTTTGTTACTGACCAGAAGACTTTGAGATGCAGATTTATGATGGTTAGCTAATGATTTTTACTGCAGATGGTCAGTTTGTGTTAGATTTACTGAAAATAATTAGCTCGCTGTTGTTTTTGTTTAAAAGCAGTGTCGCTCCAGAGGACTTGGATGTCGCACCTCAGTAACTGTGTAGCATTGCAATAAGAAAACATGAAATATTGCGTGTCGCCTCTTGTTCTCGACAAGTGATTTTTATTTTATTTTTTAAACGTTGGTAACAGAAGTATAAATGTGGATGGGAAATAATTACAAAACATAGCGGCCCTTCTGAACTTCTCATGTCACATATTTATTTATTATTCATAAATTGCTATTTTATTTTCTGTTGAGCAAGCATCAATTTTAGATTATAAAAAAACTTTGCATGTAAACAGTCTGCGAACTCCAGCCTCAAGAGACCTGGGATGCTGCAGAAGCAAACCAGTGGTTTGCAGAAAGCAGTCTTTTTACAGAGCTCCCTCTTTTCCTGGCTGTCCATCACCTTTAACCTTTTCTCCAGAGAGAATTTTACATTTCAGTCACTGTTTCAGCAGTTGTTGCATGTAATGCCATATGCCACTGCAGTTTTCTCATGTTCATGTAATTATATTCCATGAATCTGCAATAAGCCTTGTGTTGTATTACAGTGAGATTGGTGTGTGACTGAATACAGGAATTAGTTGGCTCTGTTTTAAAATGCAGTCCATATATTAACAAGATCCACCTGAATGCACCATTCGTGCTTTTCTTTGTGAGGCCAGAGAGGCTAATTTGGGAAGAGGATGAGCTGCTGTCAGCCTTCCGATGGAAAGAGGTTGGAAAACCCTCAAAGTGACACCTCTGACTCCTAATGTAACATAGTTGTAGATGATCTGGGGCCTTGTAGTTACACCACATCTTTTAAAAGTGGCAGCTCCAGAGTTTGGACTAGGTTTAAAACATCTGAGCACAAAGTGGTGGTAGTTCAAGCTCTTTTTGTTACAAATTTGTGTCCTCAGATTGTCGGATTCTTGCTGCTGCAGGAGTCTTTATACACACATACTCTGGGTAAGATAACGCAGAGGTACCTCAATTACGACAAGATGAGCACATTCCCAAAACTGACTTCTTTCTTTATTATTAACAGCAGAAAGTGTATTTTGATGGGCTTGTATTCAGTTGCAAAAGAGTAAACCATCAGTCAAAGTCCAAGTTCATTCAGTAGCAGTCAAGCATGCTTTTAAAGAGGTTTTTTTTTTTCACTTTTCTTTGCTTGGCCGGAGAAATATGAGCTTAACAGATATTGTGTATGGTACCACAGAGACTTCAGAAATCAGAGAGGCGTGATGCACAATGCAGATCAGATTGTGAAATGAAAATGGTGTGTGGGGCCATTTTCCCTCCTTCCTGTGAAGAATTATTCCTTCACACTTCCACAACAGTTAGTGTGAAATACTAGACTGTCCCAGTGCCACTGATATGCATAAAGTAACAGAAGGATCATACAAAACCATCTGGGGGCTGATCTACTAAGTTGTGATATTTTTAGTCCGGAGGCACCTGTATAATCAGTGAAACTACCACTCATTTTAAGAGAAGGGGGAAAACTGAATCCATTGCTCCTGATAACTGGTCACTTGATATATGGCTCTGTTCATTCTTCACACCACTGACAGTGGGAAGAGCCCGTTTTGGTTTCCATGGTACTCAACACCTTGTGTAATTCAGATGCGAGTGCAGGTGGAGACTATTCTTTATTGCATAGAGCAGTTTGTGTGTGTGTTACTGCCCTCTGCTGGTGCAGCAGGGACAGCCTCCCTCAGCTAGAAATCTGCTGTTCAGTCGCGGGTGGCGTTAGTCCGTCACCTCTTCTTCCTCATCCATGCCTTCAGTCCCTCCCCATGCCATCTGATTGGTTGACTGGCACACAGTCCCGCCCCTCTGGTGTTAGCTGCGGGCGTTCTGTTGAACGGTTGGGCTGAACAGCTGGCAACATGGTGAAAGTGGCTTTGTGTGGGTCAGCAGCACATTTGTTCTTCTCTAACAGCTGCTCGTGAGCAAGCATGGCGTGTTTGCAAAGTTGTCCAGACGAGCATCAGAATAGCCAATGCATGATGATTTCACAGCAGCAGAAACTCCAGGTTTCAGTCCATCAAGCAAAGCTGTGCAAAGCTGTTTCCCAGATTCATTACCAGGCTGGTATAAGCTGAGCGTTGAATGCCTATGTTTGCGAAGAATGTCATCTCAAGTTTCACAGTCTTGCTGTCCTTGTCAGGAAAAGGCATCTGAACATACAGTTCCAGAGGGCTGTGACAGCTTCCTGTTGGCGACATCACTGATGCAAGGCCGAGTGAGCAAAGCCGACCCCAGTCTCTGGGTATCATTTTTGTCTGGTCAAAGCTGTTCAGTTATGTCACATGGGGGAGGTTTTTATGGGGGTTTTATGGGGTTTTTAATTCCATCTCCATTTTCTTCACGTTCACATTTCTGCAGTTCTTTAGTCTTTTAAATCTCTTCTTTCTCCTTCTTTTCACAAAATTTAAAGGCACTTTCTCAGGCTTTCTTTTTTTTTTTCTTGCAGAATCCTTCATTGACACTTTTTTTTTCTTTACTGAGTTGATCCTATTTTTTTTGTCTTTGAAATTTTCCTCTGATTTTGCAGGTTTACTCAGTCTGAAAAAAAACAAAAAAACACAATTGGAAACTCCACCTGAAATTACCAATAAGGCAAATGTTCAACTGTGTGTGATCCAAATGTTTTACTAAAATTTGACCGCCGTGAGGCAATAAGGGGGGGAAGAAAAAGAAAAAAGGGCAGCAGTCAGCTTCTACACACAGAACTGCGCACAAGTTCCCTAAACTTGTATTTCTTTTACTTCCAGAAAGTAGCGCCCCAACCTGACACTGTCCCCAGAACAGTGGATGTGTGCGATTAGTCTGAGGAGAGTGAACCAAAGGAGCATCAATAACCAAGTTAAAGAACAGAACATTGTGATTGTGTTTGCCTTTTTAATATGTTCTTTAGGATAACTAATATTATCTAATAGAAAATAAATATGAAGAAGGAAATGAAACTGAGTTGTTCTCCGACTCACCAGGCACGAGACTTTTGCAGGTTACTTTGGGGTCCCTCCACTCAAGCAACGCCAGCTCTCCCTACAGCGAGGTTGGAGACTGAACTTTCTCTTCTCAGGGATGATCAATCCCTGAGGGTCTTGCTGGCAAGTAACTCATAGCATCCCGCTTCTGACACCAAATTGTTGGAGAAGTTTTCTTTCGTGAGTCTTAATAAAAGTGGAGCGGTTTGGTTGTCTTTTATATATTTATTTCTTGCAAGAAAGGACTGTCAGTCATACAGAACGCATGGCCGTCTACAGAGTGAGAGACAAAGGTGGTCTGCAGCTGGACAAGATAACAGTGTTGCTGTAAACAGACCTGTTAGCATGAGAGGATGCTTTGCTCACAGTGTTCTTTGTTGAGACGATGACTGAAGGTCATGAACAGCTTTCACCAACCACACATTCAGCTAAAATAATGCATGTATTAAGTTTCCATCTCATTTGATTAGATACTTCTAAGCACGTACATTTTCAGGCCATTGGTGCGTGTTCTTCAGGGGTTGGACTGAGGGTAGTATCTTGAGTGATTGTAAGAAAAAAAAAAAAATGGACTGATCCTCCTCCTGTTGTAAAGAAACATTACAAAGCCAACACATTTACACAAGCACAAATAAACTCAATCTTTACCTGTTGATGAACCGCCTGCAGTTTGCACTTCAGAGTTCAGGATACATTTTTTTTATTTATTTGACGGGGTTGTGTGCATCTACAATATCAATGAATATTTCTTTTCATTGTTCTTGAAGAATATTTGTTTATACCGAACAGAAAATCTGCAGTCTTCGGTGTTTGTTTGCGTTTCGAACGCAGCTGAATCGGTTCAGGCTCGTAGCCGTGTGTGAGGCCGAGTGTGTCGCCCACAGGTTTGCAACACTGCATTTACTTTATATCTGACCCATTTAATAGCTATATCTCATTTAAGAAGTGCTGTGTTTATGGCTCTGTAAATTGCTTTATGTGGGTTTTTTTCCTGAACAAAAATAAACTGTAGATTTTATTTTACATCACTGACATTGATATGATTTTACAGTGAATACAGTATTTCTATAGCTATGTTAGCATGCCTCCCGCCAGCTGTAGTAAATAAAATAACCTGTTTTCAGTAGTTCACTATATCACTAAGCTGAAAAACAACATACATGGATTTTATTTATTTTCATTGAGTATTTATGGCTTTTTTTTTTTTTTTGTAAATCATATATTTAATTTCTCTTATTTGGAACAGAAGGAATTGTCTTTTACATTCCTTAATAAAATGTGGACTGAGGCGTGTCTTTGTCCTCTTGGCAATGCCCTTGTTGTCTTTCTGCCAACATTTATACTCACTTTAAGGAAAACTTAAGTCACAATAACATGAGTTTCTGGCTACATCGGCTGATGCTTTAAAACAACAAATGCAGAAATGTAAAATAGGTTTTTCATTACATAAAAAAACCCATCTTTCAGGTATAACAAAAAGCAACATGAATCTTGATTCTTCCTCACTTTCAATTCTTTGAAACCGTCTTACCTGAAATTCTTTCTTGCAAATGTAAAGAAAGTATATCTACAGAGATTATATGTGGCTTTAAATCTGGAGTACAGATACATGAGACAAGAGTAGAAATAAAAAAAATTATGTTCCTGTGCAAATGCAGCTTAAACAGCTTCTTTACAGAGAAAACATTCTTCTTTACATTCAATTTTTCATTTGTTTTGCATTAAAATCCCATGAATGGTGAAAAATGGCTCAGTTTCATCAAGCTTGTTTTCACATTGCTTAAGTCCAATCACCATATTTACAGGCTTGGAGTGGGAGTGAGAGCCATTTTAGCTTTAAAACAATTAAACTGTTGATACAGTAGGCGACGACAATGCAGGGGAAAGAATACTGCTGTCTGATTACTGGCTCTCCTTAATACCACTTCTCAGAAGCTGCATTTGCACATCATGAACAGCAAATCTAGACAGTTTTCACCACGAAAATCTATGGCTTTCTTAAAAAATAAGATGGGCAATCTTCCCGTCTTGGGTACCTGTGTTGTCCCAGCATCCGTATCGCATCCATCCAAGAACTTTCAGAGCATGATTTAACAACGATCAACTCGAAGGCTGCCACAAGAAACCACTAGGACCAAGTGAAAGTGAACAGTTCCTTTCTCTGCTTGGTTTCTGTCTTTCAAGCATCCATAACTGATGTCCATTCCAGTCAAACTTGTAAGAGTCCTCACGCGTTCGACATTTCACTTAAGACCAGGAGGGATCACGATAATATGACCCCTCCCAAAAAGAAGTAAAAATAAAAAATTAATAATAATTAAATATGGCAGACTAAAAATCATGGTTAGACTTGACTCTTATGTCATGCTTGTGGTTTATAATGGAACGAAACTTCGTGTGTGTGTCTCATAGTGCAGTAAAGCTGCACAAGCAGATGCTGATCTGGCGTTGCTTCTGCGTCTGGTCTCTGGTCGCCCGGAAAAGTAGGCTTCACTCCCAGACCCTCCGACAGTGGGAAGTTTTTACTGGTTGTTCTGCTGCACCAGGACGTTTAGCTCCTCGATCAAACGGCTGAACGTTATTCTCCTCTCGGGCACCTGCTCCCAGCACCTCCGCATCAGCTCATACACCTGGTGAAACGGATGGAGTCAGACTGCAGGCTGTAGAAACGGAAATTCTAGCAAAGACATGCGGTGCGGCTGCAGTGTTTATTGAATGGAGGTGTATTGCATCAGCTTTTGATTTAGGAATATGCTAACCTGTTCATTTTTGCTCCAACTATGTGTTTAAATAACATACAACAATAACAGATTTTTACATAGCATGAAGCCAAAAAAACACCCTATTTCATAACGACTGAAAAAAAAAAAAAAGATCAACAATACAGAAATTGGCATCCGTACATGAAGTATATTATTATTATTATTATATAGAGTATTGTACTCCAGTTCTGTACACAGTAAAATGCCAAGAAATATTTCATGAAATATCCTGCAAGTCTATATTTGATGGATCTGTCCATGTTGCACATTGTCATATTAGTTTAACCGTTCCACCACAGTAAAGGTCATTTTTGTTTTTCCTTGTGCAAGTTTAACATGATCGGCTCATCCAGATGAAAAATAAATGAATGGAAAAGCATTTATAATGGCTTACCCTGCTTAAAAAAAAATTCTATTCTTTTTCACTTGAGGCTAAACAGCATTTTGTTCCCTTGTGTAGTGTTTCTACATTTTACTGTATTACACTGATACTGAATAACTCACAGCCTCGGGACATCCCTCAGGACGTGGTAACCTCCTTCCTTCTTGCAACACCTCCACCAGGCGGATGACGGTCATCTGACCTTGGGTTGGAGCAATCATGTTGAGGAAGCGCTGTGAGTGGACATATAGACAAAATTACAAACATTTTTCTGTAATGGCTCCATTTCCATTTAGATCTGAAGCGGAACTCTGGTGAAAAAAAAAGAATCAGAGATTGTTGACATTGTTGACACGCATACATTCACCAGCCACTTGATCAGGTACACCTGTTCGATTGCTTGTTAACGCAAATAGCTCATCAGCCATAAAATGTCCCCTGAGCAGCAGTTGTGTGGACGAAAATGCCTTGTTGATGTGAGAGGTCAGAGGAGAATGGGCAGACTGGTTTGAGATGATAGAAAGGCAACAGTAACTCAAATAACCACTTGTTTACAACCCAGGAATGCAGAATACCATCTCTGAACGCACAACGCGTTGCACATTGAAGAAGATGGGCTACAGCAGCAGAAGAACACACCGCTTGCCACTCCAGCTGGCTAAGAACAGCAAGCTGAGACTAGAATTCGCACAGGCTCACCAATATTGAACAATAGAAGATTGGAAAAAAACGTTGCCTGGTCTGACGAGTCTCAATTTCAGCTGCAACATTCAGACGATAAGGTCACAATTTGGCATGAACAACATGAAAGCATGGATCCATCCTGCCTTGTATCAACAGTTCAGGCTGCTGGTGGTGGTGGGGGATATTTTCTTGGCACACTTTGTGCCCCTTAGTACCAATTGAGCATCGTTTAAATGCCGCAGCCAGCCTGAGTATTGATGCTGACCACGGTGTGCCCATCTTCTGATGGCTACTTCCAGCAGGATAATGCACCATGTCACAAAGCTCAAACTGGTTTCTTGAACATGAAAATGAGTTCCAATGGCCTCCAGTCACCAGATCTCAATCCAATAGAGCAGCTTTGGGATGTGGTGGAACGGGAGATTGGCATCAACTGCTTTTACGAGCAAGATGTAGCTAATAAAGTGGCCGGTGAGTGTAAATGACAGTCATTTAACCTGTTAGGGTCTTTTATACTGAATCAAGTATGTCTTGTTTCTCAAATGAGTGTTTAGGAGAAGATGATAAGGTCAGAATGACACACTGACCGCCATTGGGCTCTTGGAAGCGTCGCAGTAAGTGATGAGTTCGTACATCGTCACTCCAAATGACCAAACATCTGAAGCAAGGTAAAACTTGGAAAGAGTCAGACACTCTGGAGCATACCTGAAACACAGACACAGAGCCGGCACATAAATTGTCAATCGAGTCCATACAAACTCAAACTAGTTCATCATGTCAATATTTCTTCATGTTTCTCCCTCCCATCCGGCAACCATGGAGCAACACGGCGTGACTTCTACTGCTTCTCATGCTTGTGTTATGAAGAAATCTCTCGATATGCACATGATACCTGAAGGTGTGCTCATTTCATTGGAATGTTAACATAGTTTAGATAATAAAAAATTATTTGCAAAGAGAAATGGAGTGAAATAAAACTAAAGTCAGTCTCCACTTAGCAATTTTTGCATTTTGAAGTTAAAAGTAGCCAAATGGTCGATTTTACTTTAATTTTAACATTGTTGGAGAGGGCATTGTGTCTATAACCAATATTCATTCCTTTTTAGCCACTAAAAGCATAAATATGTTAGCCAGGTAGTTCCCAACTGCGTCTGTGTGTGGTGCATGTGCAAGAAAGTGGACTTTTAGAATTTTATGATGGAAGAAATTAAATTTAGCACCTGCTGGATCACGAGGATTTGCTCAACTTGAACGCCAATCCGCCCACATTTCTTACCAGAGCAGAGTGCAATTTATTTGCTAACAGTTCTTTCTTTCTATTCCCTCCTTGCAATGATGCAAGTTAGCGGGTAACATTTACTCTGCTTTCCAGCTTTCATCAGTCTCTTATTCCGCCCCTTTTGACTCACCAGAAAACAGGGCTGTCATGGTCGTCCTTGACAGTGTAATAGCCCTCATTGTCTTTGATGGTCTTGGTTAGACCGAAATCTCCGATCTTAACTGTATTCTCATTTTCCACCAGCACATTTCGGGCAGCCAGGTCTCGGTGGATGTAATTTTTAGATCCCAAATGGTTCATGCCCTAAAAGGATTTTTTGAAAAAAAGAGTCACCCGTGAGTATATATAGAGTGAAACCAGTACAAGAATTGCTCTGATAAAAGGCATTTTTTACCTCGCATATCTGGATGCAGTAGCTGAGCAGAGTGTTAAGGCTGGTCTTCATTTTGTTTCTGGGCAGATACTCCTTCAAACTGCCCAGCGGAACATACTCCATGATCAGCTTAACAACCTGATCACCTAAAAACACATTTATGCACAAGGGCAGTCAGAGACGGGCAACATATAATCTATACGTCATGACTGCAAAATCATGTCCAAGTGAAGGCCATGCTGCAGAAGTCTACACTTCAGAGAAGGCTTCACCAGAGAAAGCAGAGGATTCTCCTCAAGGCGCAAAGCATTCATGAGGCTCAAAGAAGGAGAGACCAAATGAAATAAAACAAAGACACTTTAAAAAGCCATTCCAGCTCGGTCACTGCCTTCTTTAACAATGACCAACATGCACCACATGAAGGAAAAAAACATGCCGGAGGCCTCAAATGCCCCGTGATCTGAAACATACGACGACATCTGTACAACAGCACAAGGTCAAAAGTGTTGTGACAGAAGATAAAAGCATAACTTAGGCTCAAACTCTCATGTGCATTTTAGTGTTTGTGCGCACATACATGTCTGCACTGTTTGTTTCACCTTCTTCTTTGCAGATGCCCTTGTATTTGACAATATTTTTATGGTAGAGACCCTTCAGGATGTCAATCTCTCTGGAGAGGTTGTTGTTCTGTTCCTCCCGGGTTTCAGGCTTCAATGACTTCACTGCCACAAACTCGCCTGTTCCGTCTTCCCGCGGATCGTACTGACACAGTTCCACCTTACCAAAGTGACCCTGGGTGGGGAACATGAACAAAATGCATCTGCATCAACTTCCCGTATGGTTCTGTTCCCTTGGGTTTATTGACTTCCGTTTGTGAATAATGTTACCAACTCTATCTTTAAATATTTTCTGGGCTTGATTTTAGGGGAGAAACATGAGAATAATTATACACACGTGGTATCTCTTGATAGTTGGAAGCAGAACGTGAAGTAAAAAAAAATGTACTGAAGAAAAATCTATATTTACTGAAACTTACTCATTTCCAATATTATCTAATAGTAGAGTTGTTTTGTTTGTCCTTGTACAACATTTAGATATGTTAAACAGAATCTAACAAAAGTCAAAACAGCAGAAACACAGCAATAGTTTACCTCTCCCAGATCTCTGATTTTCCTCAGGAATCTCTTCTCAAACAGGGTTGGGTCCACCTCTTGTGTGGGCTTGCGTTTGAAAGATGGATCTGAGAGATGGAAAGGGAAGACAGCCACATTTAGCAAGCTGGGTAAAACCGGTCTTTTCTTAAGCATAAGCACAAATGCGTCAAAGGAAGTCTATTGTGGTTGACAGTGTTAGGTTTTCTCTAGAATTTTCTGTGGTCATACAACTGTTTACTTGCACTGGTTTCCACATAAGTGACTACTTTCAGTAGGACAGCTTGTTATAAAAGCAAGAGTATATTATAAAATACTAATAATAGAAAATGTATCTATTTTTAAGCCTTTTGAAAGATACAGTCACATAAAAATTGGTTTATTTCGTCACAATTTGAGATTTTAAATAGAAGAATATCAAGTATGTAATAACAATTGGTTTTGTAGACCAACTGCAACATCCAAAACTTGTCAGCAGGTGGAAGAACTGAGTCTACTATATTGCTGTGGGGCCCAGATGAGGGGCAGATTACTGATCATGCACCCACTGAACTTCCTCATGAACATCCGAGCTGAGTAAACAACTCTAGTCTCTTTATGAGGCTGCTGCTAGGTGAGATACAAAACATGCAGCTCATATTTCAACTGTACATGCTTTTGGCATGGCGTGGTGTTGTGCAATTGTGCCTTAATCTTTCTTTTTGTACCTTTTTTCATTTCGAATTGGACAAAGCCCATTAAAACTTGGCACAGTGATAATCAAACCGCTGAAACCAAATGTCCCATGTAGCTTTTGTTCATAAGAACCAACCACCTCCTGAAACTAAACACTGTTGACATAACTCTGCACTACACATATTTGTCTCACACATACTTGTTTCCTCCAACGTGTCGATGTCTCTGACGATAGCCCTGAAGAAAGGTCTCTTCTTAGGGTCGTAGTTCATGCAGTGGGTCATGAGTTCAGCCAGCTCTCTGCAGTCTGGGGTGGCTAGCTGGCACTCTTTTTCATAAAATCTCTCCTTCTGCTCAACACAAAGACAGAAAGGCATACATTTAGATGAGGAAATGCATCATTTCTGCAGATGGAATTAGTGGTTAAAATGGGGAGAAACAGGATTAAAAGCAAACACAGACAGATTTGAAGCAAAAAGGGGACATTTGTTTGTGTCCACCTCTGTTAGTTTCTTTTCTTTGAGGGGAACCTCTCCATCATAGCAGATCTCCCACAGGGTGGTACCAAATCCCCATTTGTCAGCTGCCACACTCAGGGATGACACGTTTTTCACACACTCTGGAGCGATCCATGGGATACGATGCACACACTCTAAAAGACACAAACAAAGTCCATTTTAGTAACAGTGATTAATGAGGTGTGTCTGATTGACCCCCGAACCACGCCAAGTAAAATAAAGTATAAACAGACAGCAGTCAGATCAAACACATTTTACTTGCTTAAGTGAGCTAAAGACGAGCTGATCTCACAAGAAAATCTGTTTGTTTTTGTTGTTTAAGCTACATAAGGAAACCATTCAAATATATCCGCTTGGGGAGAAATGACCATTGGAGAGAACTTTTCTTGGAAGCTCTTAAAGTCATAACAAATCACATGTGAGGCCAGACACTGAAGCCTTCAAGTGGACATGGCATGATCATTTTTAGACATTTAATTCATAACCCAATCTAATCTAATCTAATTATTCCAGAACAAGGGAGAGCCTTCCCTTCGGGAAAGCCTCTACCTGAGAACGGGAAGATTTGGAGAAAGTGTCTTCTGATTGGTCGAATTCCTGGAGGCTTTCCGAGGGGCAGGAGAGAGGATGTTGGTGACTCATGAATTCACACTCCCAAGTGTAAGACTGGTTACGAAACTATAACTCATATAAAGAATGAGAAACCTTTCTTTTTTTCAAACTCGACAGTGACTCAAATCCCAGCGTACGTGTTCAAGCCAGAGTATTAAAGTAAGCAGCAAGACAAACAACCACAACTGAGATTACAGCGTGCAACATTATGGATCGTGTCATCTTTCAGCTACCGTGTATATGTTTTTCCTGTGTACTCCCCTGATAATAAATGCAGATGTGGGAAGTGCTGTAAAAATGCCAAATGAGAGAGAGAATATCTGCTCAGAGAGACTAGAAAAGGTAACGATGCTTGCACACCGTTGTTACCTGAGGCTAACTTGCTAATTGCTTTCATTTGTACACAATATATGAAGTGCATGGAAGGTGGTATGTGCAAACTTTGTAAGTAACTGTGTTTCTGACCGGTTGGAGAAGCAACAAATGGATCATTTTGGTTGCCCAGTGAAAACACGTTTTAACAAAATGTACTGTTAGCTTCCTTAGCAGCCGTTTTTTTCCTCAGTGTGTAGATGTTTGTCCTAAAATGCGTTTGTACGCCTAATGCCAACACAACACCTACATTTGAAACAGTATTGCTCACACCTTCAGGTTCAGAGGTGTGCCCTTTTAGTTTTTGAACAGTTTCAACTTTTACTTCGGTTTTTTTGCCTTGCCAGCGTCGCACTGGGCCTCGTTCATGAGACCGTCGTCCATGAAGTGCTGCAAACAAATCTAAACATTTTTGCAAGCGTCTTTCTGAGCAAGAAAAACAAACTGCATCCACTGATCCAAGACCGCTGGGTCTTTACAGAAGTGAACCTGTAGCCACCTTATACATGAAAGGTTTTAATGTTATGTAACTAAACTTCATTCTGCTGCGCTGGCAAAATAAGTCAAAACTTCTTACCAGAACAGATTGCCTTAAGAGACTTTAACAAAGCCAAATGTACCTAATTATACAGATTTGCTTTAGTCAGATTTGTGTTGTCCTTAAAAGTGTTCTTTGTCAAAAAAAAAAAAGTCTGTAAGATCAAAAATTTAAAAAATGTGAGTAAACAAAGCAACATATTCCTATCAAGCTCCAAATACCAAGAACTAACAAAAATGAAAGGGCAGCTCGGACAGGGTGGTTGTGCAAGAAGCTAACTTGACTGACAAAGACTTCGCATGAGCTGACTGAAATAGATCACCGTTACTGGAAGGCAGGCTGATTCACTGACCAACATGTCTGTCTTTTCAGCGCCACAAATTTCACACATACATCATGAGATGTATGCTAGTAAGTAATAATGGATAAAAGAGGGAAAGAGACAGTAATAAAGAAGAAAAGACAGAAAGGGAAGCTGAGATTTAGTGTCAGGATTAAAGAAAGAAAAAAATGAGTAAAAGAAAAGAATAGATTTGAGGTTTTTGAGTAAAGCAATTAGATCACTGGAAAGTAGAGGAGGGCGCTCCCAAAGGGTTTCAGAGCACTTTGTGCACTATGCTCAATCAAATCTATGTACAAGGACATCAATATGTAACTGAAAGACTGGTTGGTCAGCAAAGTGATAGAGACAAAAGAATAAATGTTCAAGATTTCTGGGAACAAAAAGCGAGTGAGGGGTACTCCCATGGGGATGTGGAAAAGCACATTTGTAAAGAAGCATTTCCAGTGGTTTGCCAGATCCATCTTTCCAGCTACACTGGGTGATATCACATAACTTCTAACTCTTAACAGACAACAGAAACATGAGGCTGCCATTTGAGGGGAACTGTGCAATCTGAGATGTGTCCTTGTTGTGCAGTCCTCTCTAAATCCACATTTAGCTTTTACAAAGTGAATTACTGAAATGTGGCCACTGCAATATGTGCTAACTATGTGAGAAATTTGATTCCTATTACTGACAGCCTCTGTTCGAAATGTTTCTCTTTTATTAGGTTTTCTTTTCTGTAGCATGTACGAAGACAATAAGAACACAGATGACAAGAAAACAAAAAGTTACCGCACAGCGGAGAAAATATTAGATGAACAAGAGGCACATCACGGCATTGTTCAAAGAATGAAGTCTAAGTCTGTCCAATCAGCATCACGTTGCTTCCAAAAGAAGTGTGCATCTGTTTTAGTTAAGTTTTCAAAATCAATTATTTAAAATGACTGTTACCTTTTTCCATTTTGCTTTTTCTTTCTCTTACAGCTGACAAAGTGGAAGTGATTGTGAAATATTCCACGGTAGCTATGTTGTAACTATTTATGTTGAAGCGAGATAGCCTGTGTTTTGTTTTCTTTAAACTCACCCTCTCTGGAGAGCACTGTAATTGGTATTCCTGGATCACTGAGCTTGATAAAGGGCCCTCCTTCATCTGCAACCAACCC
The DNA here is from genome assembly GCF_027942865.1 of Odontesthes bonariensis. Classification (NCBI taxonomy): domain Eukaryota; kingdom Metazoa; phylum Chordata; class Actinopteri; order Atheriniformes; family Atherinopsidae; genus Odontesthes; species Odontesthes bonariensis. The sequence goes on along the minus strand of NC_134520.1, from coordinate 27,513,818 downwards.
GTCTCTAGCCAGCAGAATATTCTTAGTGCACACGAAGCCATGAACCAGCTTTTTGTCCTCCTAAAATTACACACACAAAAATACTCACAAGTTCATCATCATCATAATTGTGCAGATAATCATTATCAAAAAAAAAAAAGGAAAAACAAAGTGAGTGAGCATTACTTAGTGAGAATTACTTAGTACTTTGTACAGTCCCCGTTTTGTAGCAACTTCACAAAAACTCTAAAGGTAGGCGCAGCACTTTTGCAAGGCTTTTTTTCCTCTTACCAAGTAGCTGAGAGCTGAGGCCAACTGCTTGGCCACCTGGAACTTCCATGGTGTGCTGAGAGGACTCTGCTGTCTCCTCATGAACACATCCAGCGGTCCGAGTTGGACAAACTCTTCCACCATGATATCTTGTGATACAAAAGAACAAGTGTCAAGGTGGTTGAGACACAACACCTCATCTTTGATCACACAGCTCTCGATGTGGACTTACTCTCCCGGTGACGGACACACACTCCATAGAGCTGCACGATGTGTTTGTGAGACACTTGTCGCATCATACTGGCCGTTTCAAAGAATGCCTGTCAACAAAGACACAGATGTAAGTAAAAACACACACAGCAGACTATGGAGACGTACACTTGCACCATGAAATTATCAATATTGTTGTTGTTCATCAGTCTTTATGAGCTGTCATTGTGGATGGTTATTGCTGCTGGCAGGAATGCGTAGCTGAAGAAGCCTCTATCTGAACCCACAGAGTTGATGCAGTCTTATAAAGTGCATTTAAGAAGTGTATCATGCGTTTCTCGCTATGAGATTGTCTCACCAAGGAGATGTCCCTGTGTCCGGAACCCAGCACCTTCAGGACCACCTTGAACTCTTGGAAAGATGTGTAGCCTGCATCCTCATCATCCACACTCTTCACCTTCAGTGTGCCTGCGTAGATGTTGGTTTTTGTGCCGAGGCCAAGATGCTCCTCCTGATTTAACAAAAAAAAAAAAAGAGAGAGAGAAAACAGTTCATAAGAGTTACACCTAAATTGTGTGAACTACAAGACAGGGCTTCTGGGATGTCTCTGCAGACAAACTTTGGTCATTCTTACAAGCAGAAGTAGTTGTTCTGGGGCATGTGGTATTTATGAATTCATGTAAACATGAAGATAATTTTATAAAATAGAAGCATGAAGCTGCTTCTTTTTTTTCGTGTGTGCACTTAACTCCAGTACGTTGTATGCCTGTACGTTTTGTGCACTTTTGTGCAAGACTGCGTTATATTCTATACGTTTCTGCAGTTTGCCTCCTTCATTTACAACTAGTGTAACAAACACTAAAAATTAGGCTGCACTTAATACATCATAGGGGCTTAATTTTTTAAATTTTTTGGAGGGATTTACATAGTACATTTTCCCATTTAGTGTCATGCAGAACCATAATTTAACATGGTAGAGAAACACAGGCTAGTGAACTTTTACCTGTTCAATCTCCTCCTTGAGAATACGAAGGAAGCTGAGCTGACTCTCCTGCATGCTCGTCTGAGGGACCAGGGCTCTGTCTTTATTCACCACCAGGAGGTTAGAAATTTCTGTAACACAAACACAAACAGACCTTTAGTAGGAAGTTGAGCATCTTGAAAAGTATAAATCAATCCCGTTATTGTTAGGCATTTTGCAATCATGAAAGAGTTTTAGATTCTTATTTGGGAAGAGGCTTGACAACTGTAACTTTAAGCTGCATCTCCCAATATGTCATGTCTTCCTGTGCTGTTGTCATGCATTGCGGGTTTCTGATGTTGTGACAAAACCAACTAACTGTGGTTCAAAAAGGGTGGTGGTGGGAGTTATCGCCACTCCATCAGCATCGTGCCAAAAGGCAAATAGAGCTGTTCTGTCACGTGCTATTTGGAAGGTCAGGCAAAAACCCCAAAATATACTGCACACACTCCATAGTTTAACATTATGCACAGACCTAGAACAACAAAAAGTAAACTGTATACAAAGGAAGTGGGCATAAAAGACAAATGTGTTATTGTTGTAGCAAATATGTCATGAATATTTTAACAGGGACAATAACAGCATTCCAAGCCAGAACATCTGCTTTGGAGAAAAATACAAGATAGAAGATCATCAGAATGATAGTAATCAACAGCACAAAACACCAAACAAACAAGCAGCTCAACCCATCCATGCACACATGCATACACAGCTCCACCTTTCCCTGTGTGAAATAAACAGAAGAGTGCTAGTTTAGCTGCGGAAACCCACATTTACAACTCTCTTCCTCCCCGACACCATTTCAGACACTGAGACGAAAACATACACATTGTTCCTGCCATTGTTCCCCCCCCCCCCCCCCCCCCAACACACACACACCCCCACACATACACCCACACACTACGGTGCCTCAAGATCTAATTAACATCAAGTGTTGAATGGAGGGAAAGCTTTTCCCAACTGAACTATGCTAAGTAAAATGTTCAAGTCTGTTACACTTCTGATCCCTCCCAATATTGCAGTTAGGAGAGGTATGTTGGACTTGTTTCCACACCAAGGTTCAATGTTGCACTGCATAAAGTAGGGCAGAGTGTTGTGCTGCTTGACTGCAGCAGAGCATTGCATGGATTAAACATGCAAAGATAGGTGAAAGCAGGATATTCAGCCTTCAGCCTGCTGCAACAACTAAAATTGAAAGTATCTTTAACACCAGTAGTTTTGAATTAGTCTTTTCACAATAACCACAACACACAGACTTCTTTTTTCAACTGAATAATGGGGTGCATGAGCACCAGCATCAGCCTGTCACCGCATGTGTTATCAAAATCGTTTGGTAAAACTGTAAAAAACCGCAAAATGCATCACAGAAATGCTGCATATTTGCTCTGGTCTGGGTTTGTCTTCTCCCGATTAGTGAATTTGTAGACCGTGTGCTTCTCTTTACTCAGTTATCACTGCAAATGCATTTTATTCTCATCTATTGTCTGTATGTAGATGCATTAAGTTTACCTCTTGGCTGTGGAGGGCAGTAGCGGAGCAGCCGGAACTGGAGGTTTTCGGTGCGAAGACTCTGGCCTTTCAGGTGCTCCAGCAGCTCCCTGAGGGTGGGCTGCAATGTATCGGTGCCATACAGGCGGAACCCATTTGACAGCCACTCAATCTGGAAGTTCTTATATTGGTGAATGGGACGAGATTCCTTCAAGTCGATCTGGATGAAGAAAGGTGGATAATCTTAAAAACTGTCCAGAATACTTTCAGTATTCATCTTGTTTATTTACAATGCAAAACGCCACATAGAATATGAAATACAATACAGTACAAAGAGAGATTGTCATCATCAATGCAGGGGTAAGAAAAATACAATGTTTACTAAGTCCTTCAATGATTAGAAAAAATTAAGGAAAATGAGACTGAAGCAGGGATTAAATATGACAGCCAGAATAGGGGGGCAGAAAAATAAGCCTGATGAAAACAAAATAATAAGTATTTATATTTTTAGGTGCCATAAATACAACACACACATATCAGTCAGTGCTGTATGGAACACTGCATGGCGCTAATTCTCTACTATGGCACTATAAGGACAGATAATGTGGTCGGAGTTCATATAACTCCTGCATGTATACACTCAGCTAGACTTTTAGTAGAAAACAATAAAGCAGAAGTGTAATTAGTAGACATATATGTTGCTCTCTCACAGAGAAACTTAAAAGTGGCACAATGTCCGGTACATATTTTGTCATACTTTGGTTTACAATTTGTGGCGCAATTTTTTGGGTGAGGAAGAGATAAAAATGTTTAAAAAAAAAAAAAAACCTTTTCATAACACATCATAAGAAATCTACACTACCTCAAAGCAGACTACTGTGATGATGATGAACTCGTAGTCGGTGCAGCTCCAGCGCAGGATGTAGGAACCCTTTTCGTTACCCTCCTGACGCAGCTTCTGGATGGCATACTCAGTACTAAGTGGGGAAAACATAATAAAAGGGGACACATTTATCAAAAGCAGAATGAAAATGTCAACTTTGTCAAAAAGACTGGTTTTAGTCCTGTACTGCTTTGTTATCTTTGTCTATTTTTCCAGTTTTAGTTTCCTCAGTCTATTGATGACAATAGTAGTTTCCCCTCCATGGACTAAATACAAAATATCCAACATGGAATCATTTTGGGTCAGTAAAACATCAAAAATACTAAACAGTGAACGGGGGCAAACAGACATTTTAAAAGCTGTAGGGTAGGCAGCCATTGGATAAACTTTAAGCTACAAAAAAAGTATGATTTGAGTTAACAGGATCAAGGACGAGACAAGCCTTTAGTAGGACATGTTAACTAGGGCTTATTTTTTTTATAGTAGAGTGTAATTCAGGATATTGGTAAATGCATATAAAGGACAGTAAAAGTGCGAGTATGTCAAGATATGCTCTCTCACAAACATTTACACATCCACCAATAAAGAAAATTGCCATAACAAACCAGATAGGTCCATGGCAACCATTTTCGATGTTGTACACAACAGAAGCTGGGGCCACCTCCTTGCACAAGTAGTGGTGGGCATCCACAGTCAGCCTGAAGTATCCATCCACAAGAGCTGCAAAAGACAGAGCCTCATCCCTGCAAACCATCTGCACTGCCTGAAAAGAACAGAAATCATACAAGCAGATATTACTAATATTTCACAATACTCCAGAGGCATGGTGAGATATACTTTGAACCCATTTTGTGAGGAAGCATGATCTAACTATTTAACATGGCTGGCAAGAAGCAAGCTTTGTTTTAGCCAGTTAAGCACATTATCAAAAGTTGCCAACGGTTACATCTATTTGATAAACAATGAGCAAAAACAGCTATCCTTAAAGAACATTCTCACTACAATAGGTCCACCTCTCAAAACAAGCTGGGAAGTAATGGACAAGGAAATCAAAAAGAAATTTAGCTCCAACAAGAGCCGCTTTCGGACTGTAGGAACCTTTGGCAGTTCTAATAACTTTTTAATCCGCGGGGCCGTTTTCTCCCGTATTCGGACATACAGGAACTCGGGGCCATCTCCCTTAGTTCTTATAACCATTTAGCTCCTTCTCCGAGGTCGGGTCTTTTCATGGTTCTATAGGAACACATCTGACGGAGGTGTGTGGTGGTCGGTAGCTACGCCCCATGTCATGCTGTCACGGCTGAAATGTTTACTCATACAACACGGACACAACCGGCGGGTGTTAAATAAGTTAAACTTACACTGGTCTCCTTAGTCTCCAGCGCTCTGCTCTCCTTTCTTACTTCATGAAATGAAAAAGTATCGTCTCCTGACTCTCTCTGTGTGCTCTTCCAGCCTCGATATTAGACGCCTGATGTGATCGTCCATGATTAATATCACCATCATGCAGACCATGAACACGGTGGCCTAACCGCTCTCCATATTAGCTTCTTTGTGGTGTTTTTTCTTCTCTCCTTACTTTTACCGGGTTTTGTTTTGTTGTTGAATGTGGTGCCAAACGGCTAACGTAACACATCACTGACGCAGACGGCTGCGCGCGCCGCATCAGTCCTGACCTGGTCCCGACTCATGTGCGAATGCAGACTGAAACCGTTCCGCTGGGGAAGGACAGTTATCAGAACGAAATTCGAGTAGGACAGTTCTGATAACTGCGTTCTTAGAACGGCTCTGTCCGAAAGCGGCTAAAGAGGCTGATCCATTATGAAACACAGGGCCCGATAACCGTCTATGCATATCTTACCATCTTCTTGTTGTCCTGCCTTTTGATGGTGACTGTTGCATCTTTGATGACTGTGTGTGTGATCTCATAGAAGTCGCAGAACACCACCCAGCCGTCACTATCCTCTTTCTTACTGTCGTTTTTCTTTTTTCCATCCTTGCTCTTCTTTGACTTCCCTTTTTCTTTGGAGATCACAGATGGCTGTTTCAAAGGCAAACATAGCAGATATTCACAACTTCATACATCGCACAGTAACATCTAAATTCTGCTGTAGCTACTCCACAGTAGTTCAACAATATCAATGTAGAGTTTAAAGGGGAACTCCGGGGCATTTGAAGCGCAATCCCATTGCTAGAGGTTGTCAAATACCGATAGTAGGACACAGACAGGTGCAAATCGGCGCTCCCTGTGTGGAGATAGCGCTGTTTGCGCAGCCTGTCATGCTAACCAAATACGTGGTGGCTAAGGGGCAAGAGCTAAACCTTCCACGTAAAACAACAACTTGCACACTGCAGAAACGTCACACCACTTTATAAACCATCCGACAATAAAGTCACAAGCCTTACCATCAAAACCATATGCATGGTTCTTACATTACTGGCATGGGGACGTTACAAAACAACTTTATAAACAGCATGTCACTTACCTCTTGTCGGTAGGCGCGCGCATGTGAAAGCCCAAAAGAGTCAATGGACGATAATCCCATTTACTAAACAATTATCTTCTCTAGAAAAACTGCGTTCAAGTATTTAAAACATTACAACAATACATGCCCAGTAATATTGTTGTAATGTTTTAAATACTTGAACGCAGTTTTTCTAGAGAAGATAATTGTTTTGTGTATGGGAGTATCGTCCATCGACTCTTTTGGGCTTTCACATGCGCGAGCGTACAACTAACCGGTAAGTGACATGCTGTTTATAAAGTTGTTTTGTAACGTCCCCATGCCAGTAATGTGAGAACCATGCATATGGTTTTGATGGTAAGGCTTGTGACTTTATTGTCGGATGGTTTATAAAGTGGTGTGACGTTTCTGCAGTGAGCAAGTTGTTGTTTTACGTGGAAGGTTTAGCACTTGCCCCTAGCCACCACGTATTTGGTTAGCATGACAGGCTGCGCAAACAGCGCAATCGCCGCACAGGGAGCGCAGATTTGTACCGGTCTGTGTCCTACTGTCAGTATTTGACAATCTCTAGCAATGGAAATGTGCTTCAAATGCCCCGGAATTCCCCTTTAAGGCCAGTCTGTTTGTTTCGTCTATGGATGCTTCAAATACCAGTGAAGACATCCTTCATCCAGTTGTCCGCTTGTACAAATGTACATCAAGAAATTACAAACCACTGAGTTTTTCTTCAATACATGTTACTCACTGTAGTTGGTTTCTTCCTCCATGAAATTCCAGTGTTACCAGTGATAAGGACCTGCATGTCGTGGCTTGTCTCTATGTTAGGACTCTGGCTTTGCCCTTGGCTCTGAGTGGAGAACCCTGGAAACAGGGAGTGAACGTTGTGTCACAGAAACCCAAAACCCACGCATAGATTGTTGGAAGGTTATCACAATTATTTATGAATAAAGCTTGAGAAATATATTTTTAGGCATGACTACTTTATGTTTAAATTAAAAGAAACTTCACGTTAAGCTGGTCTCTCAAACAATCCATCTCTTGATCAGTGCTTGAAATCTTCACATCTTGAAATCTTCCAAGATTTGGAACGAAAAACATCTTGCTTGTTTCGCTTTGGATTTTCCTCTTAGATTTTCACATCATAGGAACAAATACAAACAGTGTCTCAGGTATATTTGGATGCCAACAAGGGCAAACTTTATGAGATTATATAACTATGGGTGGGACACAGCTATTTATGGAAACAGAGCAAACACCACCGGGATAATCTTTGTGAAGGGCAGCCATCTCTCTGTCCCAGACTTGCTCTCTAGTTACAGCATCATCGTACACCATCTGTGTGAATTCTTACCATAGTAACCTCCATTGCAGAGATCTTCCTCCTGCATTACACTGAGTAAGAGTGGCTCAAAGAGCTCACTGCCCAGGCTGCTGGTCAACCCCTCTAATGTGGCCAGGTACTTGATCTTCAGATCATAGGGAGTGATCTTGCTGTCCTCGACCGTGCGCATGTTGAATTCACTGAGGAATTTCTTGAACACGTTGTTGATGCGGATACGTGTCAGAAAGTTGCGCTGCTTAATGGTGCGATTCAGCGACTCGGGGATGAAATCTTTGTAGCTGGTGGGATTAATTAAACAAGTTACAAATATTAGAGGTTAGTGTATTACCTGTGTTTCTCTGATAATGATCTGAATTAAACAAGTATTTCCATTTCATTTCATCCTTTTTTTTTGTACCCAATTTGTGAATATATTAACCAGTTTACATGCTCGTCTGTGCCACTGCTTGTGCAAATGCATGTTATTCTGAGAACACGTGCACAATTAAAGAATATGGAGTCGTTTTAAGATCATAGTCAACTTTGTTTGGAAAATAAACCATTCGAGCACATGCTGTAGTGTGTTTGTGTTTTACCTGTTTTCACGGCTAACAATTGCCAGGGATTTTTCCTCATTCAGGGAGAGGTGGGTAATAGCAAGCACAGCCATGCCCAAACACTCATTTTCCATCTCGTGTTGCTCGGCCTCAGACTGGTACATCCGCAATGGAAACGTGTCTTTCTGAAATGCATGTTGGCTCTGTACAACAAATGTTTTCATAATCAGGTTTAGTAAAAAAATAATCCGGCACACTGTCCACATATCAACATTTACACCTGAGAAAAACTACATTGTACAACCTCAGTATTTACTGTATGTTATAGATGCGCAAATTAAATAATGAGGAATTTTTTATGGTGGGCATTTACAGGGGCTTCATATCTCCTATATTTTGTACAACTACAATGATCTGAAATGACACAGCAGAACAATCACACGTAATGTTTAGAGAGTGTTGCCAAGTCGGGATGTCTTGATCTGATCGTGTGGAAACTCCCAGAAACGAAGGAAACACAAACTCCTTCAAGTTTCATTTCCAAATTTCATGTCTATTCATGTTAAAAGCTCTTATATTCTCTTTACAGCTGTTACTCTCTTTATATTCCTGTAACTATTGGAAATTTGGGCTTCATAAGATTATCTAATTCATGATCCAATTCATTCTACAGTTGTCACCAAAAAAACAAGCCATGTCCCTTTAAATAACCTCCGTCCTCCATCATAAGCCAAGTGGAAGGGGATTTAACCTAAACAACACCCTTAAGGACAAGCACCTCTGAGCAGGATTGTTAATACACTATTAAAAAATTTCCTTCAAAACTTTCCCATATAAAAAGACACTTTGTGTGCTGTTTTCAATTCAGTTTCACTTTCAATATTACGCTAGCACCTCACATGATGTGGAACAAAATGTAGTTCTCAAGTCTAAGCTGAAAGCCAAAGCCAAAAAGGTGCTCCATGATCCTGCAGCACTACAGCTCACACAAAACATACTGACATCAACTAACTCCTCTAGGTCTGGAGACACAAGCAAGCAAAACCCAACATTTATTTCTGATGACTTGGTAATCAGAGCTGAAAATGGCCTCTTTTCTAAACAGAACCCTGAATTGCTCGGTATTTAGCGGCTGCTTTAGAGAAAACAAATTTTGTTCCCTGAATCAGGTAATAAAGTATCCTGGGTGCCAGCCGAACTTAGCCCAGCCCATAAAAGTTTTGGTCGGGAAGTTCGGTCTGGCTCTGCTCAGTTGGGAAATCATTATGCCCGACCAAGAATCGGTCGACCCAATCAGATTGCCAGGGCGGGCTTTATACGATGATGGACAGATGATCAACAGGGACATTATCGACTACGTCACTAAAGGGAGCTTGGTTTGACTTCGTTTGAAACAAACATGGCTGCCGCTGGAGAGCTAGGGTGTGTAGATTCTGCCATCGAGCCTGTTCTACAGGATCTCCACATTACATTCATTTTGAAAGACGAACAGAGGAACGCGATAAAGGCTTTTATCGATAGAAAAGATGTTTTTGCCGTCCTTCCTACAACGAGTGTGTGTTGCTTAATCTACATCACATACTACGTTGCTCTGATTGGTTGTAGGTCTATCTAATTGAGCGAAGACGCATTTTTTCTCCTGGTTCGGTTGAAACACGCCCCATACTCAAAACTCTATTGAGCGGTATCAGACTCACATTCTGACTAGAATCGTGAGTATGACGTAGTCAGGCTAGTAATAAAGACCTGGAAATAAGAAATCAAGGAGGTATTTTCACTGATTTACATGTTCAGAGTCATGCACAGAATTGGGGTCATTTCCAAATTGAGGAGAATTCACAAAAGCACAAGACAAATAAAAAATGCAAAATAATAACAATAAATGAATAAATCTATGCACCTTTTTTCCCTTCTTTAACTACCAACAGCTCTCTCATAAAGCAGCTGCAATAAGCTCTGAAGAGTGTTGCATGAGCTGATCAATATGGTTGTATTTAAGGGTTCAAGTATAATATGCACTTAAATGCATTTAACGAATGCAAACAAAAGTCTTTGTTGAAAACCATCTGAGAAGATACATCATCTGCTTTCAATGTAAATTACTGACTTTGTTCTAATGACTTATCAGTGCAAAAAGAAAAAAAAAAATCATTGTATGTCTTGACAATATTGATGCGATGTGATTTTCATAAAGTTTGAGTGGTAAAAGCATGCATGCGTGGCAAAAAGACTGAACAGGTTAAAAAAAAAGTGAAAGGGTGGAAAAATGCATCTAGAAAGAAGTGCATTTCATACACGGCGGTGTAATCAGCAATGAGAAAACAATGCACTGGAGTACATTATGATTACGATGGTCTTAGTGACTGATTGTTGTTGGGGATTTTTGATAAACCTAATCCAAAAACACACACCTGTGCAAACAGGTATTCCAGGGAACCAGCATCAAGTAGAGGTGTTCCTTCTGGTGTTTTCTGTGAGCTTTGTCCTCTGAGTTTGCTAATGCAGTGCCTCCAAACTGGGGACTCTCCTTCAGTGGTGCCATGCCAGTTTCTGAAATAAAACCTGTCAGGGAGACAAAGAACACAGGTTAACAGAGCTTACACATGCCAGAAAATATTTTGATATCGTTTTCCCCTTACATATGATGATATAGAGTCTTAAATAAATAAAAAAAACTTCCACTAATGAGCAATATCCTTGCAGAGGTGGTTTGCCTATTTCAGAGAGGACTTCGGGCCAGTACTACAAAGCAGGATTAGTGACTTCACAAGGTAACTTCAGGAACAGCAACAGACATTTGTAGTATCACAAAACTGGTTCATATCTTACCAGGTTATATTAACGACTTACTCTAAAAACCTAACCCAGGTTTCAAGATAAGAAAATAAGACATGTAAAAGTACTGCCTCCTGACTCATCGTCTCTCATGAATAATAAAAAAAATTAAAGAGACGGTGCGTCAACACTGAGTCTCTGTCCAACTCTTACTGCAGCTGCACCTGTTAAAATCAAAGTGACATGACTCATCGGCTTTTTCCAGCATACAATAAACTCACATGACTTACTTCTGTCCTGCCAGACATGATAAAACATCCCAGAGACGAAAGTTGTTCCTGAAGATGAGCTCCCTTTGTTTTTCATGTGGATGTTCTCAGCAACTGTTTGTTTTCAACTACTTCTCCTACTGAATTACAAATACTAACAATGTAGCCTTTACCGCTAACTACTAGTGCCAAAACACAGTCTAGAGAATTAATTGGCATGTCTGATTCACGTTTCTTTTTTCCAGCTTTTCAAAACATCACAGGTTTTTCTTCACTATTGAATGGAAACCAAGCACGAGACTAGCTTGCATGGCTATGGATTCTCTGTCTTACTTCCTTAATTGATGGAAATTCATCCAAATGTCACTGATCTCTATGCATGCAATTGTGTTCATCATTTGTTTATGCAAAAGAAAATATAAATAGCTATAGTTAGTCCGGCCTGCACTTCAGTGCACACAGCAAGTTGTAGCAAGAAGCACATACACACCGGTACGCATCTGACGCACGGCTCAGTAAAGCTCCACCTGCATTGTCTTGTCAAAGCACGAAAGAGGAAGTGGGATTGATACAGCTGAGAAACCTTTCCTCCTTGCATAAAACGTAACCTAAATTGTACAACACATTCTCTGAAGGGAACTCTATGCTCTTCACATTAATCAAGTACATTTAAATCATTATACTGATGGCCTGACATTCAAAAGCTTTCCTTACAAGACTATCACTCATCTCTTTCAAAACCATTCACCACAAAACTTTGGTATAATGAGCAATTTAGTCTTAGTACTGCAAAGTCTGAGGTTGGACCCTTTACTTGGTTTCCGTTGAAAGTCTTACAAGACAGGAGTGACGCTACTTTCAGTTTCCAATTTTAGAGCCATGTATTTCTATTCTGAGATCATATTAGTTTATGGCCACAGGTTTAAAACTAAATTGCTAACTTTGATCATTTTCTTGAATCCCAAAAATCGATTCAGTTTTTGGTTCAAAGCGGTTGGTTACTGGAAGTACTCGAATGCCACAGAGCTACTACATCATCTCAGCAAAAGCAGGATTGTAATTAGGATATCACCACCTCATAAACAGGTCTTTCTCTCAAACATTCCTTAGATTTTTTATGCAAGTCATATAATTCCTCTCACCAAACTACAGCCTCTTGAAGAGATGCAGTGCTTTTTAAATAATCTGAAAGTAACTGAACATTAAGTAAAGAATACAGTTGCCATTAATGTGGAAATGAGCTCTAAACACCAGAACCACTTTTATATGCAAAGCACTAAGCCTTTTTTTTCCCCCTCCTCTCTGCGGAAAGATGGGTATTTGACCACTGAAAGTTTATGGGGATTAAGTCGCTGTTGGACCCGGCCCCAAGTGGCCTTTTTAGGAAATGCAGGTTTTGGTACTTCCATGTTGCATGTTGTGACAAACAATGTCAGCACTCACAAATACATTTCATAACAGCTTTCATTAGCAAGGGGTGAAACACGTCTGTTCCTGTAAAAGTGCAATTGATTGGAGATTAAACTTTCACCAAATGTAGACATTTTTAAATCCAGGTTAAAAACATTTCTTTTCTCATGTGTCTATGCATGAAATCTGCACAGTATCTTTTAATTTTTAATCCCAGGATTTTTTTTGTTTGTTTGTTTTATAGTTGAGGACATAGAAATGTCTTATTGTGGCATTTCCTTTATGCCTGTGTGGTGCTGCTCGGTTTTACCACACGAGTCAGTGAGCAGGGACATAAAGCAGAATAGAGAGACTCGAGATTGCAACTAAAGTCATTTCTTTTAAGTGCAATAACAACTTGTTACATTTATGCAAGTTCAGGAAAAGCTTCCAAACAGGTGGTAATCTATCAAAAAGCAAAGTTGGCCATAAAAGTCCAAAAATCAGGCCAAAATATTGACAAAGGCTGACAGGGAAATACTATGAAGTTCACAAAAATAAGCAGGTGTGGGTTTGTTATGCGTTTTCATTACTGTTTGCACTTAAAGCATATTCAAATGGGTGAATAGAAACTATTCATGAAACTTATCTTCCCAATGTCATCACTAAATAGGCTCAAAGCATCTTGATCCGAATGCAACCCGAGTGTCTTCGTCTCACTTTGGAAATTCTAATTTTCGGCTCCAGTCATCACATCATTCTTACCTCATGCGAAAATGCAACTTGACACGAGTTTCATCTGTGATCTTGAACTCGTGGCTGGGAGGGTACCAGGTGTGAGTGGTCTCATTGTACAGGGCAAAAAGGTTATGGCACAAGGGAGAGATTGCTGAGAAGGGGAGGAGAAAAGAGGTAAAAAGATCAATATTCAGACTGCTGGAGTCACTTTATTCGCATAGCGGTCATTTGCAACTCATCCTAAGAGAGAGCACTTAAGAGAACAATCAGCTCAGGGCTCTTATACATCAAACCAAGTACACCGTATGCAGACAATTTTACAAAAAGCAGTCGCTGATTTTCTGAGAGTGTCTTGTTTAGGTCAAATGCAATTTATTTGCTGAGGAATAGATTTAAAAATGGAAGGCAATGATAATTGTTCATCTGGAATTTAGATCCAGTTAATAAGAGATAAAACACATTCAAAGTTAAGCCCTGAAAATTTAATTACCAGACATTCAAGATCTTGTTTATCTGCTGCTGAATAGAAAATCCAAATGATAGCTCATCATCCATTAAGACAGCTGGTTGAGGAGATCTTACAAATAGTCTGAATACTATGAGTTAGGTTATATAGTTGGGTTTCTGACATTAAAATGTTCCAGGAAGGGTAATGTTTTTAAAGAACCTCTTGTGATCAACGTTATCACCTCAGAGATTACAGGTGTACAGTATTGCAACATAACAAGTGGCATTTTAAACTAGGTTGTAAACCTGATGAACTGGTTTATCATCCTCTCCAACTTAACGATACACTATATTTACTGTAAAATATACCCTTCATTATTGCAGTAGGAGGAGATCATATCAATGAGTCACTCACCGCAGTATTTGGCAGCATCCACACAGAGCTTTTCAGCAGTGAAGCACCCTTTGAAATACTTTAGTTCGGTTAATCCCCGAATATAAAAGTGGATCTCCAGGCCTGAAAAGGAAACAGGAAGGGAGGAGGGTTGGGCCTTCCTATTTTTCCTCATCTTCATACAGAGTTGCCTGCTCAACTCCATCGCCCATGAAACTGGCATTCAGATCCTGGATAAGTGAAGTGAAAAACAGAAAGAGAAGTGAGAATGCAACATTAAACTTTAATCTTAAGGTACCGTATGCTGCAATGCTTCAGTTTTCATAGTTTTTAACTCTATTTTGACTGGAGTCAGCAGATGAAAGAAAAACTGATACAAAAACAAAAGCGTATGCATGATTAAGTCTCAAGGCCAGTAGATAGCAAGACCAAAGATGCCACAGATGCACTTATGTTAACCTTTGGATGGCACATATTTAAATGCTACATTATTTAAAGCTGGGAATAAAGTTGCAACATTGTTATAAGAACAGCATCACAGGCCAAAATCAATATCAGACTACTACTAAGTTTTTTTTTTATTTTCTTTCCCTTTCTTTTTTGTTATTTGGCTCAAAAGTACGTTCAGATCTGATGCCAAAATAAACATGTTTCGCTTTTGGCTGTTCCTTGGATAAAAAGAGACATTGGACAACTTCAAAGCTATTCGACCAGGGAAAAATGCTTTTCTACAGCAGCATTCAGTGTTGAGATTCAGGATTGAATTTACACTAGACTGAGAAACAAAACTTGCAAGGTTTAGTCCCTTCTGACACAAATAAAGCGCACCAACAGTGTATTCAGGATGTGTTTGAACATATAAGTAAAACTTAGGTGACACACGTCTGAGGCGCTATTTGGAAGAATGCAATCTGAGCAAATGTTATTTTGAAAA
Organism: Odontesthes bonariensis; assembly: GCF_027942865.1. Lineage (NCBI taxonomy): Eukaryota > Metazoa > Chordata > Actinopteri > Atheriniformes > Atherinopsidae > Odontesthes > Odontesthes bonariensis. The sequence goes on along the minus strand of NC_134520.1, from coordinate 27,498,678 downwards.
AATGAAGAGAAATTAACTAGAGCAAACACTGCTGGTGGGCAATGACCATAGAAAAAGTGCATATCCAGTGCTTTACTCGTTTTAAATTCACTGATTTAACAACTGAAAACATCAGATACTGTCATGCTTGCTTGTGAGAGGGACCTCGGAACAATATGATATTCAAAGAGCAAAACATGAGGGATCAGGACGGTCCAAATAAATCTACATATCATCATGGCCATTTATCAACTCTACAATCAGTGTCAGTGTACAACCAAACACATCGACAGCCTCAATTTAGTTCCCTGAACCCTGGATCCTGGATCCTACACATAGTAACTACACCGTATCAAACTGAAAAATAAAAAAGAAGGCTATAGGACAGATATCATTATTTTATTCTAACATTTAAAATATAGGTCATTCAACATATGCCTGTCTTGACTATAAATCTTGGGAATTATGTGAGCAGGTAAATGCCAATTAAAAAACACATTTGTCCAAAGTAGTCAGCATGTCAAGTGGACCATCTTCAAGCTGTTAGCATTCCAATGATCATTTTCACTGTAGCTGAATTTCTAGAGAAAAGACTTAGAGTGAGTCATCTTTCTGCCTCATAGAGTGACTAAGTCAGTGTAATGGTCCACCACACTCCACCTCTTACCAAGTAAAATCAAACTAAATACCTCTGAATGTCTCTGGTGGGTGTAAGATATGACTGTTAAAGAAAGACAAAAAATATCTTTCAGAAATTTGGTGCGTGCTGGAAAAAAAAGAAACCTTTAATAAATGACATGAAGACACTTGTCTGACACCAGTTTTACCAGAGCTACAGTCACTACCGTGTCCCTGCTGTGCATATGCCTTTTTTTGAGGAAGGGAAAATCCATTAAAAACAAATAAATAGAAGACACTGTTGCGCTCACTTTGCTTAGCTCTGTCTGTGAAGTTGCCGACATGCAGGTTAACATTCATGAAAGGAATATGACCGTGATCATTTCTCGTTTTTATCTGATTAAATCAAATTAAACAACAAAGTGTTTCACCTGGTGAAAGCTGCTGCATTATAGGAACGACCAAAAAAAAAAAAGGTGAAGGGAGAAAATATGCTGCTAAAGCAGTGATGTGACAGAGGCCATGTTGTTTGCACAAAAAAAGGTCAAAATGTGATCATTAGCATCCTTTGATGTTACAGATCAAGGCAAATGGCAAGTAGTGGGCTTCTATCTGCCCTCTGACTAAACTAATATCAAACTGCTAAAAACTTTCTACTTTTGATGCTACAGCTGAGCTCATTAAAAGAAAAAATATTTAACTGTCAGTTCTGGTTATCATTTGGGATTAAATGCATGGAATAAATGCACATTGCTCTCAATGTTCAAAGTCTGACAGTTCAAACCTAATCAAAGGGCACAGCTGAGAGGAACTCATTTTTTTCATTGCTTTAGAGGTAATTTCGGTATGTGATGGTAAGGCCATCGAATGGTTCACCGTCTCTGCCAACCTGAAACATACAAAGGCACTCACCCTTCTCTGATATACCATTTATTTTCTTTTTAGCAACTGATAACTGCTTTGATTGAAGGTCATTTTCATTTTCATTGTCAGTCGATGAATGTCTCGCTCTGATTTAGCCAACTCAGTGTCTGATGAATAGCAGCCGACAGTTGTGAGAAAGGCCAATCAGAATAATTCAGATCCCATGTTGACTTCTTCAAGTGTTTACTTCGACCAGCAATCCCAAACTCACCAAGAGTAACAGAGTTACCTCACACAGAAGACACATTTGAGAATACTCAGATCTAAAAAGATTAAACATGTCAATTTTTGCTTATAAATATTACTGCTTGGGACATTATATGATGAACAGACCTATTCTCTGCTTCCTCTGTCTATGTGATCAATTTTTACATGCCAGAACCCCCGTGTTGGATATGCATCTCTGTGTTCCAAGTGGTCATCTCAGTCCAAAATTAACAGATTTCAATTTTGTACCAGATGTCAAGACAGAGCCTTAGAATAGACCATAGAGTGTTTTCACTTTCTCGACCTCTAGTTTTTCTTCCCCACACAGCAGACTATTAGACTTAAAGTTGGAACAAATGGCTCAATCTAAACAAACAACTAATCGAAGCAGTCGATCGCATTATTCTAAATATTTCCTTCCAACTGTAGACTCGAGAAAGAGTGAAAAGTCCCGAGTACATTCAGCTAAATTCTTGAGAATACACAAACGTTCATCAACGCATCTTTACTGTGCCACTGACAATGGACGCGGACGCAGTCTCACACATGCACGCACCCACACACACACCCGCATACATGCATGCGCACGCACGCACAAATACATACACACACACTGCTCAAAAGTGGAGTGACATTCGTTAATATTAGCTTGTTAGCAAGTTAGTTAAATGGTCGAAATTAATGCCAGCTTATCACTTGGTAACCACAGGAAATGACAAAAACGAGTAGGTGTGTTTCACTAAGAAGAAATAAATTTGATGTTTTCGATGGAAAATGTTTTTACTTACCAAGCGAGCTTCGCCAGACAGCTGGCACGATACTTCCGTATCGTTTAGCGCATTTAGACACCGAGACCAAGTTGAAGTGCTTCTCGAGGGCTTCAATGTACCCCCTATCGTGAGTTTAGGTTAAAAAACCTCCTTAGAAGAATATCCAGAATCCAAACAGACAAGTTAATCCCACAATTTTCTTATGTTACATAGCCTGTGCGATACACGAAGTCCTTCTCCGTTCCAGCTAACATTTCCTGACAAGTCACCGCCCCCTTCCCGAAAACAACGCAGTGGAGTCTGTAAAGCAGAAAGCTGATTGGCTATAGAACCCATCACTCAAGATGACGACATTAACCCTTTAAGTCTGAAGACAAAAACATGGTTGTCTTAAAACGTTCCGACTTTCATCAGCAAGTTCTCTCAGCAGCAAAACTCTGTTTTAGCGTAACTTTTCTTCCCATAAAACAATTAAATGGAATAATGAAAAAAAATCTCAAAAATGAAAAACACCTTTATTGAACACATTTTTTTCCCACTTCATATAAAGAATTCCAAACTGTTACTAGGGCAATCCCTGGAGGAATCCAAACCCATTCCACAGGGATTAGGTACACAGTTAGACATTCAAGGTATAAATATTAAAAACCACAAATCCTCCAATAAGCACACAAGAAATTTACTTGTACAGTAAAAAGAAATTATTCCAAAAGTTACATTTGTGTAGAATTCAATTTTTTCCAATATAAACTGGAGAACAACGTGACATCCCCATATAAATGATATCCAACAAGATAAAAGAAATACAATACAAAATCATACAAAACATACATTCCACTAATAGCTTGATCTCAGAATATATTAAGAGGAGCAATAAATGCCAGCTCTGTGATTTGGGAGTAGCAGACAACACACACCTGTTCTTTGAATGTCAACACTCTTTTGGTTTCTGGAGGAAACGCAAGAAGCAACTGATCATCAACCTGTCAATTCTTTTGGTAAGATTGAACATTTACAGAGTCACGAAATCCTTAAGGTGGCATTGTCTATCGCTTAAATTCTCGGTCTATGATAGGCTTAAACATTATTGCTTGACTTCCATCCATCCATTTTCTATACCCGCTTAATCCAATTTAGGGTCGGGGGGGGCTATTCCAGCTGCCGGGTAAACCCAGTCCATCACAGGGCCATACAGAGGCAAATGAGATGCACAACCACCTGGAACCACCTTGAACCTGGAACCCTCGTGATGTGAAGCAATGGTGCTTACCACCACACCACCGTGCAGCCCCCATTATTGCTTTACTGATAGATCAAAACCAGTGAGGATAGTTTTTACTCAAGACCACAATGCAGAAATACATCAAGACAAACAGAATCCTAATAAGTAAAATAAGTATTATCAGCTGGATGATACTATCAAAAATAAGAGTACACTTTTATTAAATGGTTCATTTTAAAAAGCAACTTAAAATAAACTTGCAATCAGGCAGTTTGGATAAATGAGTCACACGGATGTGTAAAACCCTCCAAAAGTCCAAAGTTGTACATATTGGATTGATTTGTGATTTGAACTTAGTTGCAGGTGTGACTTTGAGCATTACAGACTGTCTTGGCCATGTTTTCCGCTAGCCCTGAACTATACAGGGCTATACAGGGCTATCCCAGCTGCCTTCAGACCTTTGTCAGCTGGGATTGTCTCCAACCTCCTCTGCCTACTCATTAAAGCAGGTATAAACAGCATAATACTTTATTTGAAGTCACACAGTTTAGCTAATAACAACTGTATGTCTACTTGAAGAGTTATAATGGCTGGCATGTATAAACAGTTCATAAAGCTAAAGTTGATCTATATTTAATTTAGTCCAATAAAGTGCAATTCCATCAGATATGAGCATCAGTTGGTAAAAAGCCACAGAAAGGCACCTAAAGTGAAATGTTGACGAGTTGGGTTATTTATTTTTGTTTTTTGCCATAATTCCTTTTACATTGTTCAAAAGGTAATACCCCTCCAAATGACACCACTGTCTACCTATCTAATCTTTGTATATATCTAATTTGGCAGCATGTAGGAATGGACAAGGACCTGTGCTGGCAAAAGAAAAAAAATCTACTTTCTCCCTGAATCAAAAGAGCAAGGACCTGGAAGTTCCTTAAAAGACCAAAAGGGGTTGGTTCATTGTAAGGGAGGGACTTACCACATGGCACATCCCAGCAATGACTACTGCCCTGCTTTAAGGGAAGTATGAAGAAGAGAATTCCCCATGCTCATGGACATTCATGGCACGGAGACTTTCAGATGCTGACAGTATTTAAACATATTATAGTGAAAATCAGTGGGCTTGAGTGCCAGCTTTCATTTAGAGAATAACTCTTTCCATGCAAGTACCCGCTTGACTTTCATAGTTCACTTACAACCATGCTTTGGCAAAAAGTATCTAGTTATGACACAACTCCGAGTGAGAGAAACACATGAATCAAGGCGAGATTAGCAGCCTGAGGTTAGAGGAAGACAAAAACAAAATATGCACTGTATCATGGGGATTTCCACAGAATCGCAACGGAGCGTACCCTTTGACTTAAACATATTATTGGCAGGTGCAGTGACCTGTAATCTATGACACTCGACTAAAGCGTGTTCTGAAAGCTGTTACTCATTACGGCGCACTTTCATCACAGATTACAGCATCAATAAGCTTTGATCTTTATTATGTTGATGGACATAAAGTCACTGTCACCAAAACAATTACTTAGCAACTCATAGTAAAATTGACACTGTCATAGAATGAGACAGGTTAGGTGGATCATGTTGAATTGATGAGTTCTGTTTCCATATCACTTGAAAAATTAAGTCCCCCGTGCTATTTTACTTAAATGATAAACCCCAAATCCCTGATATTGGAATTACAACAAATTGACTTTTCTTTTCTAAACTTCAGCAGCAACATTTTGTTGTTTAGGTTTCAGAAATATATTTCACAATACACTTAAAAAAGAAACTAAAGGTTTTGCAGATTCACCCACAAAGCATATTAACTTAACAATAGATCTTTAGCGCCCCCTGTTGACAACAATGTGGATCAGCTATTAAGGACTTATTTAGGGCAGTGCCCCATATCTGGAGCCAAAACACAGCTCCTTCTTTGGTTGTTGTTTCTTAGCGATTGCAACTTGATTGATGACTAAAAATGCAGAATTCATTTTCATAAAAGTAATCAGGATGCAGTTTTGAACTTTTGTTGAAACATTACATGGACCAAAATGAGCACTGTTGGGGTGATAAAATCTCAGTATATATAAAAATGAATCCTTGAAGGAAGAAGAGCTTAACTTTCTCTAAGCATCATTGATACTGTACACATTCATATCACCACATGTCAGGAACAATAAGAAATGGTAAACAAAGAAGAAAAGAACTAATGGGAAATGAACACCTGGAGTATCCATTATTAACTTTACTTACTGTTCAGTAGGACGTTTCTCTCTACTTGTAAAATATTAAATCTTAGCTGCTTAAGAATGATCTTAATTTAAATTTTTTTTTTCTAATAAATGTATTTATAGAGCACATCATGATAACAACAAACGAGATGAGCAAAATCTAAACTGGTAATTGTACTAACTTACATAGCCACATTACATGTCTGCAGTGATTGCATGTGTTTTCTTTTTATTTAGTTGATGTTGCTTTTGCTATTCTTCATATTCAAAAGAAATACAACCTCAAAAGAGGTCTTTAAAAATAATTTAACTTTAAGGCTGGCAGTTTGTTATGTTGCTTTGAGTCACTGATAAATGGCTGTTTGAACTGAGCGCTAAACACTTAATATTGAAAAGCAAAATCAATATTTCTTTAGAATGGTTTTGAGTTGAGCTTCTAATATTCCGGTGTCATAATGCACGGTTAGATTTAACCAGGTAAAATAACTTAACAGATAAAAAAAACCACATGGACTTTTGGATGTCCTGTTTAACTTTTTATTAAACAGAGACAGCTTTTTGTTTACACACTCATACTTCTCCACTTGCTCTTTGGTCCTCTGACTCTTTGGTCTGCCGAACGCGCTCTGACCGTTGCACCAGTGTCAAGTTGGCAGCCATCCTTCAGTTATCACAGTACTGTACCTTCGATGGGGACAGCATCAGCACTGTGATAACTGAACCAGGGCAGCCTGTCAGATCTAGCAGTTTGTGGCTTCAGTCCATTAGTCATCTGCCCTTTACGTCTGAGCTGCTGGTCAACATGTTGCGCAAAGATAACAATGTTTTCTTTTGCATTATAACAGTTCTGTTGGTGGTAACTCCTGCAAAAATAACCAGTATCCCCAGAACAGCATATGAGAAAATAAACAACATCCGACTGGTGAAAATGTCATATGTGATAAGAAGAACATGACAAGTCCTCATACCCTCGGTGTCCTTTGCACTACATGAGGTTGATAGCGTCTGAACAGATGCCAGAAAAATATACATTTTGGTGGAAGTGGATCAAATGAAAGAAGTGTGAGACGTTGCAGCTTTAGCTCCCACATACATTCACATCAGATACATTACAACTGTTTATTCGGTCCCTCAAAAGACATTCTCTGTTGTCATTTATATTGTGAAAATGTGTTTCTGGATGTCGTTCCAAAGCTATGAGTGCACCCAGGTCTTATGAAAAACAAGAAACAAACAAAGAAAAGGCCTAAAACATAGTTAGGTCCACTGTGACTGGTCTGATGGTGTGGACAACAAATGGACATCCATTTCATTTTGGGAATGTCTGTAAAACAAACAGTGATCTCATAATCATTTAAAAAAAACAGTTTTAAGGAAGCATGCTCAATAATTCAGAGGCATTACCATCATTCGAACTCAGTGATATTCTGGATGTAAGTCAGTGTAGTATTTCTTGTTTTTCTCTCACATGAAAGGATTGTGTTTTTCCTCCTGCTTCCATTGTGCTGCAGCGCATAAGGCTCGTTAATGTTTCATCTCATAAAACAGTTCAGAGTACAAAGATTTTCCTCCCTCGTCTCGTTCCTACTGGGACATTTTCGAGTGCTCTAGTCGAGACTGGCTACTGTATATTATTCATACCAACCACAAGGCTGAGTGATGTCAGACTTGTTATGATTCTCCTCGCGGGCTCCGCCCCCTCGACGCCAGAAGCCTCTCGAGCAGTCCGGTCTCGTCGCTGGCCGACGTAGCAGCTCCTCCTCCTCCTCCTCCTCCTCTCCAGTCCGCCCTCTGCACTTCATGTAAACAACTCCATTAGCTCCGACGCACAGGGCACTGGCCAAAAAAATGTTCGTGTCAGACGTGCGCAGCAAAGCAACATGTGCAATCACTGTAAAAACAACTAAACTGGGCAGACTACTTCAAAAATGCTACGCCTGTTGTCATCAGTGGCCGTAGAAAGAGTCCCTGTGGTGAAAGCGCGTCTATGTTGCGTAAACCCTCAATGTAAATAACAGGAAAATAATACCTGTCACGGTGGCAGGCAGCGACAGCCTGCAGATACCAAAGAATGAGCACCAACGGAAGGACTAAAAGAAGCGGTGCCAAAGCTTAAAACATGAACTAAAAGTTGGCCAAATATAAACTACACAGTCGTTTCTGTTACTGAAGAATAACGCGTATAATTGCACATAGCGCCCCGCAGACACTCTTAAAAGGGCGACTAAAAGCAATAACAAGGGTAACGTTGGCTTTGAATAATGTGCAGCCAAACGTTAACGCCCAGCATTACACACACCCCTTTTTCTGGGCAAAAACAAACAGCATGCGGTTGGATCCAAATATAATCATTTACTCCTAATTACACTCAGTCTGCACTGAATATACAACAAATGTTGAGCGAACTTACCAGCAATTTCCCCGTTTAATTTCCCGTGTTTACATGAATATTTTTAATGACGCAGCAAGACCACACAGAGCAACGTGATTGTCGCCATTTTTTGTTGTTATTGAATTCTCCAAAGCCATGTGACAAAAAACGCTCAGGATTTTAAAACAAGCTTCCGGGTGCGCAGGCAAAAATTAGTTTCGCGAGGGTAAAAAAAGGTTAATCTTCCGAGCTGTTTGTCTGATGGATTAGTCTTGTTGCTCCACTGACTGGACGACTGAAGGCTGTGCGCAATATTTGACAGCTCCGGGACGCTGCCGCCGCCGTATGGCTCGCAACAAGTACTTACTAGATTCCTGCCGTCCGCAAATGACAGCGACTCATGTGGTGTATTTTTTTCCTTCTTTTTCTTCTTCTTCTTTTTAAAATTTTTTTTTTTTTGATGTGCGCCTCCCGCCAGCAGAAAGACAGAATACATTTATGCATTTACGACGCATGAGCAGCTCCACTTAAAACATTGTCAACAAGTGGTTGAAATTCAAAATGAGTTCGCAAAATATAGTGTGAGAGGGTTTCCCATCTTCATTCGACTGCTGATCCGAGTCTTGAAATGTCAACTTTTGCGAAGAGCATTTCGACAAACTGAACAGCAGCTTAAAAAAATTGCAAAATAAATTCACTATATTTTAAGTAGGCTATTAATTGCTGGTTTATAGTTTCTGACCGGATGCGTTGTTTTCGGAAAATCCTTTCAGTAAAACCTGATGAGGCCACTGCCCTCGTTGACTTCTCTAAGTGTAGCCTATAAAAACTACAGTAACCAGTTCACCTCGCGAAGTTCACTCATCCGCATTTTTTCTGGATGATGTGTGCAGAAAAATAGGGCGTTGTGGAGACTCCCTCATTCATTCGTGGAGGAGAGTCTCTGCTCTTAAAGACGTGCGACAGGAGGGATAGAATAGAGAGAAAGGGAAAAAAAGGCATTTCGACTCCTTTCGCGTCAAAGGGCAGGACGGTCCTAACACGCACTGAGAGTGAGCTCCGAGATCCACACACTCCAGTGTCTCGCAAAAATTGTCATTTGCGGATTTTTTCTTTTTCTTTTTTTTCCCATCATTAACAATTACAACTGATAGGTGCTGAAGTAAGAAGTAAGAACACAAATAGGCAGAGTGCCATCTGCGCATTCTTAACTTTTTACAGTAGCAACCTGTGAGATATGGCCAAGTTATTTCGTGCTGCTATTATGGGTCCACCAGGATCAGGGAAAGGGACGATATCCAAGAGGATTGCGCAAAGCTTTGGCCTGCAATACCTGTCCAGTGGCCACTATCTACGCGAGGGCATAGCGGCCGATACAGGTAAGAGAGACATCTGTCAGTTGGCCAAACCTCAATGCTGTTTGGAACAGGAACAGGAAAAACAAACCTTTATTGAGGAACGTCATTTTCTGTTTTGTATTTGTGAATTTCGTGGTTTTTGTGTTTTCCTCCAATTAAGATCATTATAAGTGCAACAAAAAAACACAATCATTAGAGGAGGAAAGTTACAAAATGAAGCCCTTAAGGTGAATTTTCCGCTCCACAGTTGTTTCCGTGGAGTTCAAACTCTGCCCAAACGCCACAACAGGAAAAAAAAAAAGTCTATTTTGTTTGATTTCTTGCTTGTATAACTGTCAAATAGTGTGTTGCTTTATTTATAACTTCTCATCAAGGTTCATTATCATTGTTTCCTCCATCACTTTGAACCGTTGTATCCCTAACGTCCTCATTGCCGCTACGCAGTTGGAATCATTTTAATTCCAAGCATGTGCCAAGCTTAAATATAGCTACTTACAGTAAAGTTGAGTTCAGTGTAGAGAGTTTAAGTAAAAGCATGTGTGCTCTGTAACTGAAATGACTCAGTAAAGTGGAGACTTGCTGGAAAGAGTAACTACACCCTTTCCCCTTTTTGCCTTAGCCCTGTGAAATAAAGAGGTTAGTTTGTCAGATGAACTCTTTGACTGAGGGAATATTTATGTAATGATCCACAGTGGGTCTCACAGTTTTCAAAACTAAGTTTAAATGAATATCGGATATGAATGAATGAATGAATAACTAAGGAAAAGTCAAAGCTTTTAGCTAAGAATCTGCTTAGATGGTGACGCTGGATACAGCAGGCTCTGTTCTGTCTTGTCCTGTTTTTTTCCTTCAGTATCAGGAAGCAGAAACAAACACGCTTTGCCTATCTTTACCTGTTTGTTGTGTATTAGAGACGAGGGTGTTGGTGAAGACCTACATAGAGAGAGCAATGCTGGTGCCTGACCATGTGATGACCAGACTGATGCTGTCCAAACTGGAACAGCTGAGCGGCCACAGCTGGTTGCTGGACGGTAAGACAAGTAATGCTTTTGTTACAGTGCTTCTACTTTTGTATTTACCACATTGTAAAGATGCACAGAGTAAAACCAGAATTGTGTATCCATGCCTCCATCCGTTGCCTTGAATGTTTGGGATAAAGAAACTCTGCTTTTTATTATACAGCCCTATGGGGGTAGTGGGAACTGCCAGGCATCCCCTATATCTGATTGGCCAATACAGATGCCACCCCTCAGAATCCCACAGTTGATGGCCATGTTAGTGAAGGGCCATTTTTAAGCACCTTTTTACACTTCTGCATTTTCCTAAACAATTCCACTACATTTCATATGCATTACCTTGTCAAACTAAGCCTGAAAAAGTTTAAAGGCACACTCTGTGTTATCTTACAGTAGTCACAGATGCTTTATCTAAAATAAAGTCAAGACATCCTTCAAAATATTTTGAGACTTTTGTATGAGTGTCTGTGCTTGTTTTGTATATTTCCTTTCAGATTTTATAATCTATTCAAAATCAGTGTCAAACACCACTCAGAGACTATGTCAGCCCTAAGCGAGTGGAAATACAAATAAAGATAATTTTTATTTTGGTTCTCATGATGTTTAAGATAACAGTGATACAACACAAAAGTAATTTAGTCATGCAGTGCATGCCAGTAAATTGTATTTTTGTATGCACCACATAACAGAATAAATTTTGTTAAAACTTTACGTGTATACATATATATAAACTGCTTAAAAGAGTCCAAAAAAGATCACGAACTTGCTGGATGTACCAGAATTATTGTACCTTCCATGTTTTGACTGGAGACATTCACAGTGCATGGTGGCAAAATATTGTAAATTAAAAGACTTCCATGCAGCCTGCTCAGATGTTTACTGTACCTGCGTACAAATCTGCACAACAATCAGGAGGAAGTCAGGTTCCTCAACTAGCAATTATTCAACAGCCCTCTTGAGGTTATGAAACAGCGTCAGAATTGGCCATTACAAAAAATTTTCTTTGTCTTTTCAACTTTTCTGTTGCTTATTTACTTGGGTGTCTCGGGTCATTTTGTTCTTGCACCACCTAATCTCTTCAGGTCACAGCCTGCTGCCCTGACAGTGTCCTGTGGAATGTCTTGTCATTTTTTAATTCTAGGCCTTGAAGTAGCTCAACAGCCTCAAACCTTAATGCTCACACCACTATGCTTCACAACTGGAAATAAGTTTACATGTTGCTTTGCATTGCCACTTTTTCTTCCAAATATAGCTTTACAAAGCCTTCATAACACAGAATCTATCTACAGACAACCCAGTCTCGCAACAGAATGTGAAATGTTAGTGTTTATTTATCCTCCTTCCCTCATATAAGTGGAATTTGTAGCTTTTATTGAGGCTCATACAAGACATTTGTTAGATTTACTGTGTTACCTGCAAGTGGTTAAGGTTAGGAGTTAAAAGTAAAAGTAAAATTATTGTACGTGGTCAGGTTTAGATGTTAAAAAAGACATTGTCAGGTAGTTATAAAACCAGATTATATGGTTACTTTTTACAGCTTTTACTTGTCATAGGTTGTGTTTCCAGTTGGGTCAGTTGAATTCTGCTTTACAAAGAACAAAACAGCAACAAAAAGAAAAGTTTAAAAAAAGAAAGAAGTACAGTCAAGGGATGAATTGCATTCTTACAATTTACAGCCATGGAATGTGACACATCTACATTTTGTACATGTGGATAATGTACCTTTTATATGTCTTTGGGCCGCTTCAGCATGTTTTTCCCAGAAGGGCTGGAACATCCAGGTGGTCTTTTGAAAACTAGAGACATGCCTCAATGTATTTATTTATTTTTCTTAAGAGCAGATGTTACTTTTGAGGCGTCCACCATTCAAACAATTCTTATTCTGTGTTTTTCTTACAGTAAACACATGAAAAAAGATCTTCGCCATCTGTAGAGATATTTCTTGCTGTAATCTTTGAGTTCATTTTCAGCTCTTTCAGGAATTCACATTTTGTTCTTGGTACTGCAGACTCTCACTCCTGATGAGTGTAGCCATATTCTTACATTTTGTCTTGTTGTGGATTAATGATATGCTCAAAAATTCTCTTTACATTTCTAGCTTTGAGCATCTCTATAATATTCATTGTAAAGGCCTGCGGGAGTTGTGGTGATAGTCATGGTTCATACCAACCAGTTTTTCTGGAAAATGGCAAACTTTACAGGAAAAAATAAAGCTGTATAATATATAATTCCAGTTTAATCCCCTCAAATGTAACGCCTAAACAGAGGTAGCTTTGAAATAAGCTGTAAGCCCAGAGGTTCACTAAGTTTTTCTCACATTGATCTTCATAACTCAGTGTGTTGTATAAAGACATGAAATGTTATTCTGCAGATATGTCATTAATATAGTCAGACTGGTTTGGTCTGTAATCATAGCTTGGACAAAAATCAGAGAACATTTTAACGACACAACAATTTAACTTTTTTTCTCAAACTTTTACAATTGGTCATTTCTAAACATGTTAAGTTTGAGTCATTAGTAGCATACGGCTAGCCAAAAGCTCAATAAATATCCATCCATCCATTTTCTATACCCGCCTAATCCATTTCAGGGTTGCAGGGGGGCTGGAGCCTACCCCAGCTGTCATTGGGCGAGAGGCAGGGTACACTATGGACAGGCCGCCAGTTCATCACAGGACCACACAGAGACAAACAACTGCATGCTCAAACTCACTCTTAGGGACAATTAAGAGTCACCATTTAACCAAACAGGCATGTTTTTTGATGGTGGGAGGAAGCCGGAGTATATGTTAACAAAACCATTGGTTATTTTCACTGTTTTGTTAACATACAAAAAAATTCACCAGATCACAGGATCTGGACCGGTTTGTCAGGGTTAAATATTATCCACTATGGTAAAAAGAAATGGTAAACATTAACAAAACAAACTAGCAAGTGTGAAAGAGGTTTAAGCCTTGAAACATGATCAGTAAACTAGTAATTGAGAAAGTAAAGTGTAGACAAAAATTTAAGGTTACACACACACACAACTACAACTACAAACTTTTTTTTATCAGGGTCCATCATATCGCATGATTCTGATGAGCAGTTACCTTAGAGACGCTGATCACTTATTCTGCTGTCCATTATTTATTCTCTGACATTTCCACTAACACCACCATGAGGCTGAGATTTTACTTTTATAGTGAAATTATAAGCTAACAAATGGATTGCAAGTTGTTACAGATGTTTGTGGTCCACCGAGAATAACTTTTACATACCTTAGTGATCACCATGATTTTACTTGTAGAGGATCATTTCTATAATCCTTTGACTTGTTCTAATTTAATAATAAGTTCCCATCAACTTCAGCAAAATGTTAATGTTCAAATTAACTACACCAAGTGGTGACTCCAGTAAAGCATGTAGCATGTTGGAATTGCATGCTGATATTAGTTTTCAACCCTGAAACTATTACAGCTTCACAGAGCTGTTAGCATGGCTGTTGAGCCCCGTGTTGTTATTACTGCTGGTTGATCCATGCTGTGTGACTTCAAGCTTTGTTTATTCACTAAGTTCACTCACAAGTGCACAATCCTGTTATTATATCACAGCTACAGAACATTTTACTGGAAATCTGGAAACAATGTGAGTCCATGTTTACCATCTGTGCACTGCTGATAGCAACTTTTCAACAGGAAACAACACTGTCTGAAACTAATGAATAACATACAATTCATGTGAACTATACCTTCCTTTTGTTATTGACTCAGGTATAACCATAGCATGACAAATACAGACTTAAGTCTTGAATGTAACATTTAAATAAAGTTCATGTGTCATAAAACACAGGCTTTTCCTGGTTAACGGTTTCTCACACATTCCGGCTCCTCCTTCTGATATGTTTACAGGGTTTCCCCGCACGCTGGCACAGGCTCTGGCCCTGAATAATCTGTATCAGCTCGATTTAGTCATCAGCCTCAACATCCCTTACGAGACTCTGAAGGAGAGACTGAGTGACCGCTGGATCCATCCAGCCAGCGGCAGAGTTTACAACATGGGCTTCAACCCACCCCGAGTGCAGGTGGGAGATGTCTGGAAGTGGCAGTATATTAACAATATTTTAAATATTCTGGCAGATATTCAGATATTTTTGAGCCACTGTTTCTTCCCAACAGGGATCATGTCAGGGGATTTTGAAGTTGCAATGGATTGGATATCTTGTTCAGCTGAGTAGAAGATTGCCAAAGTGAAATAATTAAACCAAAATATTGCTGTATTATTCACTGCCCCACTGCAAAAGAGCAGTACTGTTGCTTCCTGTTATTTAACTTTACAAAGGCTTACAGTTACAGCCCATGCTTCACTGTTTACTTATTCTTATTATTTTTCTTAGTTAAGATAATATGAGGCTTTTTTAGTCTGTCAAGCCTTCAGACCAGACTCAGGAGGAGGAAACAGGGCTTTTCCAACAGTTCAGTAAGGATGGAGTGCTGCTGACTGTAGTCTGGGAGTGGGAGATATTCTTTAAGGATCCTCTGACATGGCTGATGCACATCCCGAAATGGAAGCAGATGTTGGGGAGTTCAGAGTAGAAGGTGGCTGAAGTAGGGAAAGTATATGCCAGGATACTGTGGAGAAGAGTCCTGCTGATAGTCAAACCCCAGATTCTGGTGGAGCATTGCTGTTTTTGTCCTGGTTTTGGAACACTGGACAAGCTCTTAATCCTTCCAAGTCTAATGGAGGATGGGCACAATTAGGCTTACAACTGTTTCCATGTGGTGTCTTGCGGGAGGTGTCTTGGTATGAAGCATCAGTCTCTTCTTGTGGTCCCTCTACAACCAGAGTGAGAGCTTGGTTGGCAATGCTGGAAGTTAGTACCACTTGTTTGTCACCAATTCTGTTCAGAATGTTTACTAAAAATTTTTTATGGTGCAGCCAATGAGTGTTTCCAGTTTGACGGGTTAAGAATTTAAATTTTACATGTTGCAGATGATGTTGTCCTGTTTGTTTTGTTGAGTGGATACCTAAGGTACACTTGATGGTTCGCAGCCAATTATGAAGCAGACATCCCCAATGTCTGGGGGTGGGAGGAAGGGGCTCGAAAACGTGAGTCCATGGGCCCAGGCCCATGGGCTCTGAGGCCAAGTCAGGCCCCGTGGCCTCTTGGTCAGGCCCCGTGGCCTCTTGGTCAGGCCCCGTGGCCAAAAGACTAACTGTGCAAAACAAACAAAAGGACTTGGCATGGCATGGGAATAAATAAAATAAATACTTAACTTTAAGGAGACGAGGAACATGGGAAAAACAGGTAACATTGGTGACAAGATTTGGTTAGACAAACAGGGCATGGATAACAAACAAAGAACCGGCGACAAGACAGGGGAAACTGCAAACTAAATAGGAACTGAGTGATAGGTGAGTGGGTGCAGCTGGTGGGGAACGAACAGGTACAGTGAATGAACTAATTAGCTGAGTGAGGTAAGTGAGGGAAAAAAACAATGGCAAAACCTAACGCATGACATGACTAAAAACCAAAATGTAACCTAAAACATGATAACTAAAAACATAAGTCCCATGGCGTGACACCAGTGTTGAACTGCAATCTTGCCGTTTACTTATTTATTTAATTGTGATGTAATTTTCTTTGCTATAAGATTTTTTTGTGCATTATCTGTTGTATCGTTGCATTGTTGTGACCTTGGCTTGCTGTCCTCAGGGTAAGGATGACATCACAGGAGAGCCTCTGATTCAACATGATGACGACAAGCCCAAAGCTCTAATGGCCAGACTGAGACACTACAAGGAAGTGGCAAAGCCTGTCATAGACTTGTACAAGTCAGTCAATACTTTCTTTTCATTGTGGGCAGTGTGCACTCAAAATGTTTAGCTGTGTATTTATTGGATAGGAGCCATTTTCTTAAAATCCCCCTACAATCTTAAAAAGTGTGCTTCTCGTCAGCAGCTAGTATCGTCTTTAGATGATACCTAAATAACATAGATGATATACCAGAGTGAAAATTAGATGTCTTCATTTCAATAACATAATAATCTTAGTAATATTAGCACTGAGGTGAGATTTTGACACTGAAAAGAAGTGTATTCATGGTAGTTTTGCACGCAGAAAATCAATCTTAAAAATCTTGAACCTCTAGGGTTCAATATTTAATCCATTTAATACTAAAACATTATAGTGGTCAGCAATAAACCCGTTTTGTGGGATTTCTTGCATAGTTGTCTGAGGTAATTCACATCTGTAGATAAAGATTCCCGTTAAGTGTAAATGACTCAATATTTGTCTTGTGATGATATCCCCATTTAAAAGGCATCTTATTTTGTTTTAATAATTCCCCTCAAGTAATAAGCAATGCCACTCTGGTCAAATAGCTACAAGTGTGAAAATGATCAAAAGCTCGGTTAGTTGAGTTGAAAATAAGAAAACTCCCCACCAGACTTGAGTGAAGTGATTCTCATCGCTGCTTCAGGTACAAAGTTAAATTAGCTGCTGCTATTGTGACACACCTGAATCCCCATCTGAGGGGCTGTCGATTGAGGGTTGGTATTGTAGGACGCAGTCTTTGTGTGTAATTTTCGGCTCTGCTGGTTTAATTTTCATCCTGTCCTCAATGAAATTAACAATGCAGTGTCAGACAGTTATTTGATACCCCATGATTCATGCAGCCGGAACCTGCTTTTCCACTTTCGCTCTTCTGCGTCTTCATCCAGGTCACAAGGAATCCTGCACTCGTTTTCTGGCACCGAGACCGACAGGATTTGGCCATACATCAACTCTCTCCTCAGCAACAAGATGCACACACCGCCACTAGATGCCCATCCAACCCAAACACCTTGACACGGCTTCAAATGCAAAGACCACAAGGAGAAAATGGGGTGACGAGAAATGCACTAGGACACCAATCAACACATTTGTGATTCATTCACGAGTGGGTTTTTTTCAAATTAAAGAATGTGTGCAGATTTTTCAACAGCTTTATGATTAAGATTGTGTTAACTCCTATAAATGAACCAGTTTTTAGTTCTTTATCAGCGCTGTGATTCTATACCCTGTTTCAGAAGCAGTGTGCACTGTATGAATCTCTTATTTACTTTGTTGATGAGGTGCTGCAAAACTGTTCTTGCCGTCTTCTTTAGGCAGAATGTGGCTGTGGCTGTGATGTAGACCAATACCTTCAATGTTACATTCCTTGAAATATACTCTAAAGTTTGCCTTAAAATTGAATCTGCAAAATGTGATGTCAGTTGTAATGTTTTTGTATTTTTAGTAGTTTTTAACAATGAAGAGTCGGAGGTCATTTTCTAGAATCTGATGTTGTCATAGATGTACGGGGTTTTATGTAAAGATTAGGAATGAACGACTTCTAAAACATCTAAAGTTGTAGACTTTGTTTTATAGCTTTTTATGATTCAAGATTGTTTGAGGGTTATTGTAACCATTTACCGCAGTAGCTTAAGATTTATTCATATTGAAGTTTATCTTTTGTAATAACACAGGCACAGTGACCAACATGAGCAGCAGACCAACCAAGAACAAACACATCTGAATTGTTTTTCAGCCCTGTGACCATGCTGGCCTTCCAATTTTTTTTAATTTTCTTGGAAACTTGAATCCCTTTAATTTGGTACAGTATGAAGCCTTTGAATAGCAGAATACAGTAATGCAGTGACTGACTATGGGGAACAGAAGATGTGTTTTTGTTTGTTTTTGTTGTTGTTATCTGGGACACAGGCATTGTATATGTTGGGTATTGTGCATCAGTGTATCTTGAGTGACATAGTGCTGATGGAGGACCAAAGAAAGGGAAACCTAAGTAATTTGATTAAATAAGAACACGTATAAGGAGCAGCTTACTTCTGCTATGGCTTTTGCTGAAAAGGACTGTATATTTTGATTCCCAGTGTGAGGTGTTGAATGAATGGTTGTGGTACATGAGTCTTAAGGTTACACACTGCTGTTACTTAACACTGCGGGACTTTTTTTGCCCTGTTTTCATATCATGCAGTTGAAACATGTTACATTTCAAAAACAATAAAACTACAGTCCCACGACTGCTTTCTGAACGAGATATCCAATACTTGTTTTGCAACACAGTACTGTACTGTAAAGCATACACTGATACTTTGTTTCTGATGTTAAATGATATTGTGTGAGAGGCTACAAAATGACTGATATTAATTTAATCAGGGTGAGTCCAGGCAGGTGATTTCTACATGCCTTGTCATTTATTTCTCTTCCAACATACAGAAAGTTAAAGGACAGTGCAGCCACATAAATGTTCTCAAAAGTTACTTTTGCAGTTCCAAAAAAACTTGCAGAGTATATACTGCAAGTAATGGCTTAGACAGTTTCTTTCTTTCTTTCTTGCGCACATGCGCACTGTTTGCATCTCCTCCCCATCTAATCCTGTCGGATTTGTAAATAAAGCTCATGTGCATTAGAGCTTGGGTGAAACTCTTACTCCACTGTGTATATCGGATCACAGTCTCATTTGCTGTGTTTACTGTTTGCGGAAGGTGCGGCGAGATTCAGATTTACTTGAAAGGTTTTCTCTCCTGCTTGAGAAACATGGTCCATCACATTCTGACTAAAACCTGAAATTGTGGTGTTGAAACAGGAACTGTCATGTGGCTATAAAGCCAGTCGTTTCATAATAACAATCAAATCTGCATGATATTGCATGCCACCAGTTTATCATTTATTGCAGTTGTATTGTGCGACATTTTATGATTGATCCAATCTCTCTAGTCCACTCCAGGTTTTCCCAATGCTGACAGGCTGCACTGAGCGGCGCTACAGTACAGATCCACAAACATCCACACCACTGGTGTTAGCTCGCTTACGCTTATCAACATCTTTTACAGATCTACCAATCGCAGTCTCACAACCTTGTTTGCTGATCATATGCCAAAATGTGATGATAGAAAGATGTCGTAGCCCCCCCACCGCCCCCCCGGTATACTTCATCTCCTATTACTGACAGGTTAACTGCTGGGGAATCCTCACAGGACTGCGTATCTCACGGGACGTTTAACGCCTTGACCTTTGACAAACAGCGAATGACAAATCAAAGGTCGGTGTCTTTGCACGGAGCCGGATTTCATCTCAGCGCATCTCCAACACGGCACAAGACGGCGCTCCTGGGAGAATGATAGAAAGCGCTCTGACAGGTATTGTCATCTATTGGGTTGTCTGTTTCTGTTCAGTAATTGTGTTTCATTATGTCTATTTTTTTAAATAGCTCAGCACCTCTAGCTCAGAAGGGATAACATTTAGATCTGTGCGCTGATGTTACATAATATCAGGCTACCTTTGCAAATCGTGACCATGTACAGTGCATCTGTGCTCGGTGGACGGCTGGGCTTTTATCAGCATGCACTTATTCCAAGAAGGCATGGTGAGATTTTTAAAAGATAATTTCAATTAGACTTTGAGATAAATAAATAAATATGTATTGTGTAAAAATCACAAACTTGTCTCTTTGCACGGGCCTGTTTGGGATGCGCACCCGCACAGTAGGAATGACATCATTTGGGGTATTTCTGTCAGACCGGCTGATTTTAACATAGTGCCCAATCTCATAAAACATCTTGTGCTTTATGCAAGAAAACCACCCCCACTGTCACTTCATCCTCTTTAATGATAGCATTGACTAGACTGAGTGAACAGTGTGAAGGCTGCCTCTTTGGCTTGTTGGATTTTTCTGTCAGTGGAGCATTTCGTTGACGGCATTTCCAGGAAACCTGGAAAAGATGAAAATATTCAATTTATAAATGACAAGCCTTGTTTCCCATTATTATTATTTGACAGAGGGGTTCATCCTTTTTTGTAAATTGATTTATCCGATTCTCCGTTTTTATCACCCAGGGACGACTCTATCTCGAGAGGACAGCTCCTCTCTTCTTGGCCAATAGCACGCATATTACATCACCAAACGTCACGCTCGTCACGTGAACAGCTTAAGGCGGCTTACTCAGTGACACACTTTTTGCACCTGGGGACATTCAGGGTGTAGTGCACTGAAATAGTCATCCAAGATCAACTATAACGTGATTTCTGTATTAAAGATTCAAAAGAAAGTGTTTGTAATATTTCCTATTAATTCGCCATAAAACCCACACACTCAAAGTCACACACTCAGCCACCAGTTCTGCATGAAGCTGATCCAGCAGATTCCTGGATTGTGTTTTAACTATTATGGGGATAATCATTAAACCTTGATCTTGAGGATGGTAAAAAACAGTAAAAAAAATAAATAAAAAATAGATAGATAGATAGATAGATAGATAGATAGATAGATAGATAGATAGATAGATAGATAGATAGATAGATAGATAGATATAAGGACACACCTTCAAAGGTGATGTTACAACCACAGTATGCTATAAAACAGTTAAAGTGGCACTCAGTAGAATATTTAAAGACTTAAAAGAAATGTGTCAAAATAAAGCGTAATAAAAGAATGCAGGTTCTTTGAACCCTATAATATACTGAAAGACCATAACCATTATGATATGAAGTTAAGGGACAAACTATAGAGAGGGTTGAGGGAATGGGATGAGAGAGTTGAGAGATAGAAATAATCAGTATGTGTGGGGGAGCCCAGGGATAGAGACTGAGAGCACAGGAAAAATAATGTTTGAGGGGAGGGTTTTGAGAATTGAGACAAATGAAGAAGAGAGGAATGAGAAATACTTATTAACAGTCACGTGATAAAAGAAGGTTTTACATATCAGGACATTTTAGAAAAAAAATCATCTGGTCGTTAACAGGTAAATAGATGAACAACACACATATTACAACGTGTCACTTATCTTACAAAAAACGAGACAAAATACAATATATGTGAACCCACCCTTACTATTTCAATAAGAAAATAAGAGGTAAGCACCAGCCAGGTGCTGCAAATCAAATGCACTTGAATTTATCATCAGTTAGTGTGAGCACCTCTATAAAAGCAGAAGTTTTGCCAATAACACAATGCCAAGGAGGGAAGACATCAGCAATGATCTTAGAGAAGAAATTGTTGCTGCCGTGACTCTTGGAAGGTTTGTACGGCCATTTCCAAACAATTGGAAGTCCAACATTCTATAGTAAGAAACATTCCTCACAAGTGGAAGACATTCAAGACAGTTACCAATCTTGCCAGAAGTAGACATACCAGCATGGCAATCCCAAGGACCAACATGATCCTATGGATATATAAATAGTATGCCACTTCTGACACTTTTTGTGCATTCATTTGCATTATAAGCTTTTGGCATGTCATTTTACACTGTTAGAATAACACAACAAATGGATAGGATTAGGGGGAAAAGTACAGGGCAGGGTGTCGTATTCTCACAATTACATGATGTATAATATCAAGCAAAACTACAATAATGCGTAGTCATGATAGTAATGAAAAAAAGAATTACAAAATGCCCGAGAGCTAGATCTGTAACTCAACAGGCCGCAGCATGTTAAATGTTATAGTTTTTAACAGTACAATTAGAAAAGGACTCAACAAATCTCTTACTTGAAACATTACAACCTTAAAATTGAAAGATGGTGCACTTTCATCTGTACCACCACTGTAGGTATGCACAGGATATTAACTATTAGGTTGACTAGCAACTGGTCAATAATATTTATGGGTTTAAAAATAGCAACTTTGTGGACAAAAAATGTATCAAATCAATATTTACCTTTCTAGAGATAAAGTTAAAAGGAATTGGGATGATTCTGGTGAACTATGGTAGTTATCAAAATAGTCCAGGGAAAAATCTGCACACATTGGACAGTGCTGAAAACCATAACTGGGCCCAATCCCCAGGGCCTCAGGCAACACTGAGCTATAAACTAGGACTTTACTGTGTTGTAAATCATTGCATGGGCGTGGGAACATTTCTATAAAGTATTGTCTGTGAACATAATTTCTCTATCTACAGATGTAAGTAAAAAATACTAAAAGAAAAAGAAAACATACAAATAAGATGCAGAAATATAGCCAATGTTAGAACTATAAAAGCTATAATCCAGATGGCATCTTTTCCACTGAAGGCCTTGCTTATTTCGCCAAGACAATAGGACAATGCCTAACCACATTCTGCATGTATTGCAACAGCATAGAAAGAATAGAAATAGAATAGAAAAATACTTTATTTATCCCCCAATGGGGGAAATTCAAATTCGTCAAGTAGCTCAACATTTTTTTTTTAATATTTACAATGATTGAATTAACAACCATAAAACAACAATAATAATACTACTACTAACTAAATAATAATAAATGTCTAAATGGCAAAATAAACAAATAAATAAAAATCAATCAATCAATTTGAGAAGAACTCAGCAGTCACTGTTATAAAGTCTTATGGCTGTGGGAACAAAGGACCTCCTGAACCTCTCAGTCCTGCAGGGCAGAGAGATGAGCCTCTCACTGCAACTGCTCCTCTGTCCTGTCAGGATACTGTGGAGAGGATGTTTATTATTCTCCATCACAGAATCTAACTTCCTCCTCATCCGTTTCTCCACCACAGCACTGAGAGGGTCCAGCCTTCTGCCTACAACAGAACCAGCCTTTTTCACAAGTTTGTCCAGGCGCCCACAGTTTCTGTCTGTAGTGCAACTCCCCCAGCAGACAGCATCATAGAACAATGCACTCTCAATGATAGTGTGATAAAACATGCACATCATATCACTGCAGACATTGAAGGACCTGAGCCGTCTCAGGAAAAAGAGACGGCTCTGGCCCCTCCTGTACACTGCGTCCATGTTGGCAGACCACTCCAGTTTATTATCCAGCACCACCCCCAGGTATTTGCAGGTCTGAATAGTCTCTATCTCCCCTCCATCAATGCAGACTGACTGGTATGGGGTTTTAGATCTCCTGAAGTCCACCACCAGCTCTTTGGTTTTGGTGGTGTTCAGGAGAAAACAGTTCTATTTGGTCCAGTCAGTAAAGGCCTCCACAAGGTCCCTGTACTCCCTCTCCTGTCCACCGCGCACACATGCCACAACAGCCGTATCATCAGAATACTTCTGTATGTGGCAGGACTCTGAGTTGTACCTGAAGTCTGATGTGTACAGGGTGAAAAGAAAAGGAGCCAAAATAGTACCCTGCGGAGCCCCAGTACTGCATTCCAGTGTTCCAGAAACACATTTCCCCATCCTGACATACTGTGGTCTGGCAGACAAATAGTCTATAATCCATGATGTCAGGGAGGGGGCCACACCCATACCGAGCAGCTTGTCTTTCAGTATGGGAGGCCGTATGGTGTTGAAGGCACTGGAGAAGTCAAAGAACATGACTCTCACATATGAACCAGGCACATCCAGATAAGCATATGCCGGATGCAACATGTACAGAATGGCGTCTTCCACTCCTATGTGTTTCTGCCAGGCAAACTGGAGGGGGTCAAGAGCCTCAGCAACCTGCAATCTCATGCGACGAACAAGAAGTCTCTCCAAAGTCCACCGGTTGCCCTAATTTGGGCACTGGTATGAGACAAGAAGTTTTCCACAGCACCGGGACTTTTTCCATCTGAATGCTCATATTAAAGAGCCTCTGAAGAGGGACTGCTAGTTGACCAGCACAGTCCCTCAGAAGCCTTGGACAGACTCCATCTGGGCCTGAAGCCCTCCCTGGCTTAAGTCAGCTCCAACCTCCTCTATAGTTAGACACAGAGGTTGTAGCGGAGGGATGGCGACAGGAGTGATGTTGCTATCAACCATAGAGATGGGGGTGGGGGTGCAGCTGGACAGAGGAGGGCTAGTGGTGGGAGCTGCTGCAGAGGTGGAGGAGCAGCTGGACCGAGGAAAACATTTATACATTATACATAACATTTAAACATTTTCCTTTTGACACATTTGCATGTGTCAAAAGGAAAACAGCCCGGGTACTAAACTAGTCTACCTGCCATCCAGACATTTGTTCCACAGAAAACATTTGTTGCATTAATAAACAAAAAGTATGCTAATGGGGGCCAGCAACTATCGAACAGTTGAAATCTTATCAAACAAAACTGGGATTTATTTTTGCTTTCATATCTAGTCTTCTCAGTTTGCCAGCGTTTACAAGGCGTTGTTATACATTTAAGTGATGGAGCATAGTGTTAAACCTTTACCAAAATTTTTTGTGGCATTAAATTAAACGTTAGCACATATTCATGTATACAGCATCCCAATCTTTTTGAAAAAAGTGTTGTAAAAGCAGTCCTGGTGAGTCATAATGAGGACTCACCAAATGTCACTTAAAATTCCTCATCAATATCAAAATCAGAAACAGCACACATGATACAGGTCATTGAATAGGTTTCTGCTTTGTTTTGTACATAAAAGCAGCTCAGATAAACCCGTTTTGTAGTTTCCCCGACATCAGTGGAGGTCACCAAGTGCTGCCACAGCTTTATTATTAGCATTTTCTTTTTGTTTTGGGTCGTTACCCATATTCACGCAACAGCTGCCTCGCATTCATGAGGGTTAAATTTGTCTTTCAATGTAAAGATGTTACTCATTTTTTAGTTGTCAGACATACTTTTTTAATAGCTACTCATCATATCAAGAAGATGGAATATTCAATAGGTTTTGTCCGATCAACAGAAAAAAAAAAAGACTAAAGATGTTGACTGTGCAAAGTAAATCAAAAACCAACAACAAAAAAAACACAGAATTTTCCCACTCTGAGAAACTGGAATCAGTCAATATCTAGCATTTAGTCATGCTCTGACATGGATCTTGCAGTGCACCTGCTGTGTCTGAAACACACAGGACATCAAGGGGTAAATATTCGTAAGCACGATTAAGAACCAGACAGGAAGCAGTGGCAGCATGTTGCATCCGGTTATGGCGAGCGTATCTTTCCTCCCTTTTGGACATTCCGTTCCCTCTGTGCTTTGAGCTCCCGTCTGCTCTCCTAAAAGAGTTTCCCAGGCCCATGTCCTCTTTTCAGAACCATGCAGGATTTCTGTTGCCAGGGGACAGAGCAGAGGAAGGAAGCATGCCATCACTGGTCAGAGTTTTGTCCTGCATGGACCCGGGGTCAAATCACAAAAACTACACCTAAAATGACAAATTTGGAACTAAAATGACTGACCTAAAGAGGGGGATGTTAACATCCAAACCTTCTTCTTGTCAAGCATAGATAGATAGAATATTTCCTGTATGTGACTGAGTTTCCTTTATCTGACAAAACATGATGCTGTTATCATGCAGACTGACTACAAAGCTCCTGTTATTTCAGTCTCAGGTTATAAAAAGACCAGGGACCCTTTTTTTTTTTTTTAGAGCTGAATTAAAAGAAATTTGCTCTATTATGTTCTCAGTCTCATTCTTATTACTCTCATAATACTTATAAAAGCAGGTCGAAACAAGAGGGCTCTGTTTGAATTCACCCAATAGGTCTTTGGAATCTTAATAATGATTACACTAGAAGCTTATAAACACACTAAACCATGAACATCTTTACTTGTTTACCATGTACAGTCATTGTTATTGCAGTTGCCATGGTAAATTAAAGTCAGTTTTTTTTAGGCAAAAAGGAAAGCTATTTGAAGTTGTATGCAACACTGTGATTTGTCTCAGTTTTTAAACATGTTATAGACCCATTTAGGTGGCTAATCTGCATATTAGGGTCATAGATAAGGGAAATATAACTAATACTCATGTATTCTGAAAAAACAACAGACAGGATGCATGGGGACCATTTCAGTGTATAGTGATTCCAGCTGGCTTTAGGAAGAAGACATTTTAACAAGATAATATAATGAACAAAACTGAGCTCCTGTTGAGTAAAGTTATTGTCTGTGTTGACACAAAAAGCAAGTCCGAATCTTGACTTTAAACTACAATAATATTTTTGCATTATTGTTTAATCCACTAACTGACTAACTGCTTTTAAACAATCTTGGTTTTAGCATATAATATTCTTTCTCGTTTTCAACTGGAGGACATTTACAGTGACATTGTTTCTAAAAGAGGCATCATTTGCATAAAAAAGTCTTTTGAAGCCCTATTTTTAAAAAAAATGGACCTTAGTCACAGCTACCGATCATGCGAATAATGGATGCAGCAATAACAGAGGACTGTGAGTTGGGGTGGATTTCCCTTTAACTCAGCCTGGGACTACAGTGGAAGGCAGCAGCAGCGTCGTAGTAAAATGCGGCGCTGACAGAAGGAGGAGGCGATACAGAGAGAGTTAGCAGACTAGCCGGCTGAATTTTCGATCCTCAGGAAAACAGAGGAGACCGGTTGTCCTCCCCTCCTCTCCCCTCGGACATGTGGTGCACCCAGCAGCAGCAGCAACGCCAGTAGCAACGCAGCCTCTTGCGGCGGCGGCGACGGCACAACGTAGCCTACACGTCTTTGGGGCTTCTTTTTGTCTTTTAATTTCCATTTCGTTGTCCTTTGGTAATGAGCTTGCTAGGGGCCTACAAGAAAAAGACCAGTTACGATGGCTATGAATGTTTGCAGTTGGTCGATAGCGGCGGAGATAGATTCAACATCGGCAGGGGGAGCACCAGCGGCAGCGGCACTTTCGGAGGCACCATAGCGGCCACCCTTGGACCAAAGGCAGGCCCGCTGAAACAGGACGACTGCAGCACCATGGACAGCTCAGGTAAGCGTCCTCCCGGCCCCCGGCCGCCTGGGTGGCGATTGTCTGGTGACAAGGAGCGTGCTTGAGTAAAAATGTGATGACTTTACACAATTTTCACCCGCCATGTAACTGTTCTGGTGGAGAGACAGTAGCCGGAAACATTATATTAGCTAACAATAGTGAAAGTGGCCTGTTCAGTGATGCTATTTAGATGTGCTCCAGCATGGACTGTCATGTCTACAAAAAAATAACTAAACACAGTTGGTTTTCCATCGGATACTATTCCAGGGTTCATGGTGGAAGATTATTCAATTAAATTAAATTTTACAGCCGTGTTGAGGGATATCAGCCATAAAAGCCACATTTATTTACTTTTATACATGGTTTAAGTGTGAAATTATATCCATTACTGTACAAGAAGCCTCTAATATGAATAACTGAGAATAAATCCTGTACTAGATTCAGGCTGCACTAGCACAAAATAATCAAGTTATTGTGAAGGATGGATTATCATCCAATTTATCAAACTGAATACTGTAAAACATGACCTTAAATGAGTAAGGTTCTTAGAAGTTTACTATTAATCAGATTTTTAAATACAGTCTTATTTTCCTCACTAGGATGAATTGGGACCTTTATAAAAGAGCTTCTAATGAAGTAAAATTTATTTTGTGATAACTACCGCTGCTGTTTCCTCCTCTTCAGATACCTTAGCTATAAATGTAACTGCTGTTGCTACAATGCTAATTCAATTTTTGTGTTATTCTAGACATCCGGTTCATTCTGTGTGAGGTTACAGTCTAAGTTTTTAAATACATTTCGATCACGTCTACTTATAAAACCAACAAGACAACAAAGTGTGACTCACACTTCTATGTAAGTTCAAGTAGCATCTTTATGTGATTTTTCTCAAATAAACTGACTGCATATCAGAGGAGTAAAAATAAACGTTACAAGCTTCAATTTAATCCTGATATAGAGCATTGTACTGTGAGAGGAACCAAGTGAGTAAGGTCTGATTCTGCCCTGTTTTCACCTCACTGCAGTGGTGTGTGGGGTTAGCCAGGTTCCAGGGATGAACATTTGTGTGAAACAAAAGAAGCTGGAGGAGGAGGATGGGAGGGTCAATGGAGAGAGGGGAATTGGGGGTGGGGAAGGGGTAGGGGTAGGGGTAGGGGTGGGACTCCCGTGTCAGATGTCTGTCTGGACTGGTAAGCCTTACCCACTCTCTTGTTGTCAGTCTCTTTGATGTACATGTGTGAACGTGTCTGTTCATATGTGTGTGTTTCTGTATCCAACTGCCCCATTTTCACGGAGGCGGATATTGAAGGCTAAAGGTTGGCCCTCTAGAAAGAGGGAGGCACATTCAAACAAGCCATTGATCTTCCTGGCAAAGCCAAGAGCCCTCTGTGCTGTTGAAGTCCAGCTCTGTCTCATTTCCTGGTGGCCGAGCTCTCGGCTGCTGTTTTACCTGATAGAGTTAGTATCAGAGCTTCCCCTGGTGTCTGCATTAGCAGTGTTTATCACTGTATCTGGCTCAGCAATCTGCACACTCCCACTTCCATCTGGACAGAGAGGCAGAGTGACTAACTAACAGAATAACATGGAAGCAAGACGTAGATTCAAGCAACTTGCAGGGAAATAGAGCAGAACAAGGTAAAGGTACATTTCATTGCCACTATAATCATAATTGATCATAAGCCAACAGAGTGTACGAAACAACATAGGGAAAACAGAACAGAAAGTGTTCTGCTCAGATATGCAATATATATGATTTTCTAACTTTCCTTAATTCTTAAAAATATTTCTGTCTCTAAACCAATAAATACTCTGTAATTGAATGATGCCAGCAGTGCTGGTTACTGATTGGATCCTGATTATCCAATCTCTTTGGTCCTCCAACAACAAAATGAATCCATTCAAGTTGTTCAGAGAGAAAGCCATTTGTTTGGTGATTACATCTATGATTGATTTCACAGCATATTAACATATTTTGTCCTTTGGGGCTGAAAGCACGCTCAACCTAATTTGAACAAGTCAACAGCCAAATGAGTTAGAAAAACACTTTAACTTTTATTAAAAGCACCTAAAGGTGTGCAATCCCACCTTGTGTCTCCAAAACAGTTGTGGCCTCTCAGGGGATGAACTCAGGACATGTGGGGGTGTTTTTTGTTGTCACTAATACTTTAACAGAAACCCTTTAGTTCCTGTGATATGTTTATGCATTTGGCAGACATTTTTATTCTTAGTGACTTCCATGTTCAGTAGGCAGGTAGCGTAAGGGGGTCTTGCCTAAGGACTCCTACTGGAGATAGTACCTTTCATCCAGGTCAGGATTTGAACTCCTGTCATCTGCATGAAGGGCAGTAATCTTACCACTACACTATCCAGTCGACATGTGGACTGGGGGCATCAATGATTAAGAACTCATTCTGTTGTGTTCCTCATGCTACCTGACATAACCTGACTGCAGTGGTACATCTGTTTATGTACAGTGACTCGTTTGTTTCTTGTGTTTGTCAATGCAAATTTATCAGATTGGCTATATTTGATAGTAAATAAATGCCTTTACTTTGACACTGCAGGTTCGGGACAGCACTTTTGCCAACATGCATGTTAGGTTAATTTGTGTCTCTAAAATTGTCCTTAGGAGTGAGTGTGAGCATGTGTGTGGTTGTTTGTCTCTGTGGCCCTGTGATGGACTGGCGACCTGTCCAGGGTGTACCCTGCCTCTCACCCGATGACCGCTGGGATAGGCTCCAGTCCCCCGCGACCCGACCGAGGGATTAAGCGGGTATAGAAAATGGATGGATGGATATTTCAAAACTAGGACCAAGCATTTAAAACAGGCAACATGTGAAGGTGCAGATATATGCAACCTTTTTGAAAATTAAATCCTGTTTGCCTGTTCAAGTGACAGCTTGTGGCCACTATTTTTAAAGCTCTGTAACTGGTGTTTCATGGTTTCTGTAGCTTGTAATAGCATGCTTATCATTCTAGAATACACCTCTTGTTAATCTGTGTATGAATCATCGTAGACTTTTTGCCTCATCAGCAGCATCTATAACTAAGCAGATTAGAGTTTGGTGGATATCACATTCATTCAAGTGCAGGACAAAAGAAGGTCCAGCAATGTAGCAGCTCTGAAATTGAATGCAGAACAGTGTTTGCCTTTCAGGCTTTATCATGCGCATATGTGACTGTCTGTGTCATTCACCCCCAGCTGAGAACTGATGGAGAAAGATTTTAGGCAGTAGCAGGAGGGTGACATATTCAGACAGCCCACGATCCCGCTGGACATAACTTGAATTTTTCTCTTTTCCGTCCTCTGTCCTCAGTCATGTCTCTCCTCCTCTTTCTGTTTGCTCACCCTGGTGAAAGCTACATTTGTGGCTGTGGAGGTGAGGAGGAGTTTGCTGTAGGACACGTGTTGTTCTTGTGGAACAGCTCTCACTGCTTTGAGATTTGGTTGAAGAATTTGTGTTCCATCAGCATCACTGCTGCCTCTCTACCTGTCCAAGTATGAAAACATGATTGGCACATCCAGGTTGAATTCACTTCGCTTTTGATTTCAACATGAAGCAGGTTCCTGTTCTCCATGGGTGGGAGATACACAGTAAGAAGTCTAAAAATAGGCCAAAGCTTAGTGGTGAAATGACAGCCTTGCTTGAAGTAAGCACAGGGAGCTTTTCAGTTTTTATTTATCACTATAGACATGACATCCATGGTCACCTTATAGTCTCATAGAAGTTCATGAAATAGGCAAAGCATTTATTCTACTGATTTGTGTACGGACATGACAAAACACAATTGTTTTGGGATGTTGTTTGAGAATCATAAACATAATTTTTACATCATTGCAAGCCCTGTTCAAGAACTTTTTGTGGATCATTTTAGTGGTTGTGCCTCAGGCAGTAGAGCACTACTTGCAGGCTAGGAGGTTTGATCCATTTAGCTAAGTGTATTACCCCTGTGGAATCTTATAAGTTAGCTTTATTATTATCTATATCTTTTTCTTTTTGTCTTACTTGCAACTAAAGGTACCACCTGATAAGCAAAAAAAGTACTCTGGCAGTATGTTCTTTATCAAAAGGTGGTGCAGAAATAGAAAATTTGGTCTGGTAATATTCTTGTAAATAGCTACACAGAGCCATGGTAACTGCTTCCATTTTTGTCTTGTCTGTGGTAAGGTAATGCTTCAAATCTAGTGGAGCCTTCTCCAGGTGTACAGAAAAATAACTCTTTCTATTCAATTATGTTTAAGTGCCGAAGTACACTATACAATGATCTCACTCTGCAAGAAAGCAGAAAAAATATTATTTTCAGAAGTTTTGACAGGAACCCCTAAAATAATAAATCAACAAATTATTTATTGTATGAAAGAAAGAACTGATTAAGCAATAAGTGAAAAAGGTAAGAGGTTAAATCAGCCAAAAAAAGGATGGCTACTCAGTAAACATGTTTATTTTTCTAAAGGGTGAGGCCTTCGCTCGATGTTAGCCTCTTTAGTTACTCTTTTTGATGTCTCACAAAAACAGTTCTGACTGTCTGTAGTGTGACAAAGATGAAACGCCCAAAGTACACAAAAAAAATTCACCTCAGAGAGCTGAATGTTGTACATCTGTGCAGTTACCAGATAAAATGAGGCATGCTGTCAGATAAGGTTGCACATTTTAAAGGGGCAGGTGCAATAAAGTTACCTGTGTAGTGTTCTTTAATATGAAGCCTTGAAGCTTGTGTTTTCATATGTACAATCAGTGTAGTAATTTCTAATTACTTCCAGAAGCTGATTTTGGGTTTATTTGGAGTATTAAAAATTCAAGCAGGCAAAACACATAATAAGCCCTTTTTAGCACTAGTATTTTCATTGCCAAAGGCACTGTTCCTTTTGAGTTTTTGTGTTGATCGCATAATGAGTTCAATAAGCAAGAGCCTTTTTTCTAAGTAGAAAATAAATCCCTGTAACACATTTCAGGCTCCTGAAGTCAGAGTTCAAAAGTTTAATTTTGGAAATCCGTGAAGATTCTGAATAAATATAACGGATGCTGTGAATGAATTTAAAGCATGTTACTCTATGGTCTATCTAATTCTGTGTGCAGCAGCCAGCATTTCTCCTTCCACAGGTTACCTCAGAGATAGTGTTTATATTTGGGTGTAAGAATATCTGCTCTTAAAATAAGTCTGGAACGGGCCACTTCATTGCATCACAAGTGAAATATGGAAAAATAAAAAACTCCTTTTTTTTGTTTTGTTTACCTAACTATAAAGTCATTTTTCAGGAATCTAGCTTTTGCAATATTCTTACATCTGCTTTCCAAGCCAGTGCAATAAACTATGTCTTTCCATTTTCCTGTTTGGCATAACAAACAGACAAATAACGTAATGATCTTCCTATGAAAAATAATTGTTAACAACCAAGCTCAAACTCTGCATGGTTCAAACCCAACCCCGAACTACTGAAGAGTCAGACTCGATCCTCAAGAACTGCTGCTTGAGAGAGCCAGTTCACCAATATAAGAAGGGAAAGCCTCTGGATGGCTTAATGCAGACAAGAGCACAAGTTTTGATAAATTTTGGTGGAGAGGAGATCAAATATCCAGTAGAGGGTGTTTATCTGCTATATCGAGTCTAATATCTGTAGATTTGTCAGCACTGATAAGTTAAATATCAAGTGATGATAAACTGGTTGCCATGTGTAGTTACAGTACATGAAGGAAGAGAGATAACAAGAGACAGAAGAAGGGAGAGGATGGAGAGAAATTCTCAGATCACCAGAGGGGTGCTGATTCAGATATACCACTTGGGTACTTGAATCTCTTCTCTTTAGACTGTACACACACACACACACAGAGTTCCAACAGTGTTGTGTAATGACTCCCCATCACTTAAGTTGAACAGAAATCTTTAAATTCCAGCTCCCATTAGAACGAATACCTTGGCTTTTATTTTAGAAAACACACAGCACAAATAGAGTAAGACAGAACGTTTCTGTGGGATTCCATATCTTCAGTCTGTGTGTATTTGGCTTCTCCAAAATTAATCTTGGCTAAATCTTTTTTTTTTTTCAGATATGGATGCTAACTATGGTGGGGGGCTACTGGACATGGTAAAGGGAGGAGCTGGGAAGTTCTTCAGCAACTTTAAGGACAACTTGAAAGACACGCTGAAGGACACTTCCACAAAGGTCATGCATCAAGTCGCCACGTGAGTAATTACCACTTTCATGAATTGTAGCGGTGGAATATATGTTTGGTGTTCAGTTTAAGTCAAATTCTGGTTTTAATGTCAGCGATTTGGGGAATTTTTTTGCAAAGCCCTGTTTGTGTTCATTGAGTACATCCTTACATTGCCACTCTTCAGCAGCATTGATACAAGCAGAACGCAAAAATATACCATGACAGTAAGGGTGGTAGAACCCTAACAGTACATGCACACGCTTTTTTAAAATTTAGTCAAGAGGCAGGGTGCAACCAGGACGGGTCACCAGTACATCACAGGGCCACACAGAGACAAATAATCATGCATGTTCACACTCCTCGGGACAATTTAGAGTCACCAATCAACCTAATGCATGTTTTTGGATGGTGGGAGGAATCTGGAGAGAACTCACACATACACGGGGAGAATATGCAAACTCCACACAGAAAGGCCCTGGCTGGGATAGGAACCCTCTTGCTGTGAGGCGACGGTACTAACCACACATTTCATAAGACTATTTACACTCTAAGAAAACCACAGACAGATTTTTTTTTTGTATCCAAGTAGTTGCTAGTTAAAAAAAAAACTTCCATCAAAGAATGTGTCAAATCAATGTTGCCTTAAGAAAATGAGCACAAAGGTTTGACACTCCTGCACTTTACTCCTTGTTAGTTTGCTTAACTGTTACTGAAGAAAATGTTAGAAACTAGATCATATTAGTGCTCATCCACAGACAGTGTATCATAACTTAAGTACAAGCCTGCAAAGCTAATTAATGGTATCTCAGCTGGTTTGCTTGTCAGGCATAAGCATATCCTGCAATAATAGGAATGAGGGAAGCTTATATCCAGCTGATGTTATGTTTGTATAATGTATTCCGATATTTATGATTCCTTGCAAGAAAGAAGATATTGATTTTCTAACCACCCAACCTACTGTTTTTACCAGTTTTGTTGAGTCCGAGAAGTGGTGTATTGTAGACTATACCGATTACATACACTTATTTTTCAGTTACAGCTGAGCATACCCCCATTAAACCCTCTCAGATCTGCATCATATACACGCAAGTCCTACTTTATGGCCTCAGACTGCCTAGTGTTTGTTGCCTTAATTTGATGTTGGCTAATTTTATGCATGAGCTGTGATGATTGGTTGGAGTTGGCATAAGCCAGTTTGAAGCAGAATAGTCATGCATGCTTAAAACTCAGAGTGTTTCTTATTTGCTGTACAAGCTACTTCTTCAGTCATCTTGAAATGGATGAATAGACTCAGAAGGGAAGATCTGAAAGTCTGAAGATGAAGAGAGAGGTTAATCTAAGAACCTCAGTGTGATGCTGGTATGATCAGCTTAATATAATGGAGTGTACACTTGCAATGCAGCAATAGCCAACAGTACATTTATGAAAAACAAATTAGGCTACAAAATTGGATATTTGGTCCACATTCTTATTCTTAACTCTGTTTGTATGTTTTGCATGTCAAATGCCTCATATTTACTATAGACTGACATCAGGTACATCTTACACAGGGTGATATCATGTAACATAGTAAAATTGTTGTTATCATTTCACACCATGCAGGCCAGGTTGCTGCTTACTTTAGATACACTTTATTTTTTATCCATCCATCCATCCATTATCTATACCGCTGAATCCGTCGATCGGGTCGCGGGCGGGCTGGAGCCTATCCCAGCAGTCAATGGGCGAGAGGCGGGGTACACCCTGGACAGGCCGCCAGTCCATCGCAGGGCCACATAGAGACAAACGAGACAAACAACCATGCACGCTCACACTCACTCCTAAGGACAATTTAGAGATGCCAGATTTTATTTGTTTTTTAAATTTTATTTGTATTTCATGAATTGTGACTCTTGTCAAGAGTTTTTAAACAATTACTGTCATAAATGGGACAAACCCAGGTTAAAGTTCTATAAAGTACTAGCATTTAGCATATGTTCATGGATTACACCTGCTAGCTCAATGCTGTTTTGGCTGGTGATGACAAGAAGACTGACGTGCCTCCAGCAGCTTTAAAAGTGAAGCAGTTCAGTGTGGACGGAGGAAGGTTGCAGAGTCTGGCACGGCTCAGTCGTCCCAGTGTGTTTGTGCACAGGCATCTGCACAAGGCAGCACAAAGGGGCCTCTGTGTAGTCAGAAACACACACATGCTCCTCTCACCCTTGACTCAGCAAGTTTGATCGTGTTTATTCCTCTCTTGTGTCTCCCTTCCTCTGCCTCTCGCTTGTCCTGTCATTCCCTCCTGCTTTCATCTCAGCTCCATCTTTCTTCCACCCTCTTTGCTGTCTTTTTGCTCCTCTTCTGGTTGAATTATTCATGGTAGTCCATTGTGCCAAATGGCCAGTGAACTGCTGAGACAGAAGGATTAATTTCATCAGGGCCTCGTGTGCAGTGGTGTGTGTTTGTTGGGACTGTATAGGCATGTGTAAGTGGGTGGTTTGGATAATGGGGCAGTGGGAGCTACCCTGGCAACCGACTGAAACCATCGGGAAAGAAAGTTAGATTGGAATGAAAGAAAACTGTTTATGTTTTAGAAATGCATGGTCAAGTGTTGACATTGCTGCTGTAGCAAGCTTAGGTGATGATTGTGGCATTGTGTAAATTAATGAACATCTTGTATCTTTCTTTAGACATGGTTTGAAAGAAAATCCAGATTTTCTTTTGGCTCCCTCTGTGGCTTGCTGTATGAGGGTGAAAAAACAGCAATTAATTGGAGCGATATACTGAGATCTGCAGGATCTGATAATTTATTCTTTGGACATCTGCTACTCTCTTCACTGCAGAAATGGGGAATTATTTCAGTATGATAAAATCTTATTTTTCTCACCAAGACAAATGATGTCTTCCACTCCCATTACGTTACATTAATAATATGACAAGATCATTTCTGTCTGCTTTTGATTTTTTGTAAAATAAGGTTTAAACTATTTTATTTGAGTCAAAAATTTGAAGGATTACATACATTTCTTTTTCACAACAGACACCAGGCTAAAAACTGTCCAAGGCAATATCCACAATCACAAGTTACCGCAAAGTTTGTATGTATATTGTTATATTAACAATGGATCAAATGAACATGTAGAGAATTGACACCAAATTTTCACTTCCTCCATAGTTGTGCAGTGGGTTTTACTCATAGTTCTGGTTTTTCAAACCCACAACTTCAGTGTTCGGATTCACACTAACAAACAAGGTTTTTTATGAAAAAAGAAAAAAGAAAATAGACATACTTGCCTAACAGCAGACAGCATAAAGACAAAGTAATCTACACGTTAACACAATCTCCTTGGTCTGCACCCAGACCATTAACAGAACATAAACTGTCAGTGTATCCTGTGAAAAATCAAACAAACCAACAACAGCAGAAACAACAACACAATTGAGGTTGAAAAAAAATCAAAGAAATTGTAAATTAATTGAATTCTAAAAACTATTTTGTCATCTTTTGTTTTGGCAGCAAACGAGAGAAAGAGGTTAAATCAGGACCCAATGTCAGAGCTCGAGTTCAAACATTGAATGCTCTTAATTTTTTAACCTATGAATAATGAAGAGGACAAGTGACAAAACAATCCATCTCAAATATGAAAAGAAAGAATTTTAAAGAGCAAGGAGGCACCGCCGGCAGCCCAAATCTAATGTCCACTGGGATCTAACCCACTTACACTGTCTGTTTGAGTGTTTGTCTGAGAGTGTGTGAAGTCATTAAAGACTGCACCTCCCTGCTTGTGTAAAATGGCTGAAAAAAAGTTTATGCTCCGATGTTTACTTTCTGGTAGGAACATTTAAGCATAAGGCCCTGTGTTGGTGCCGCTGCCCTCATGGGGTGTATAAACACACAGATGTAAAGTTGGCCTTTCAGGCTTTCACTCATGCATAACCGTACAAAACCACAAGTCTAGGACAAACAGCGGATCTAATTTTATACATGCAGTGGTTTTTTTTTTTTCTTTCTGTGTCAGCACATCAGAGGCAAATGGTTTTAGGTGTCTAATCCAAGGTTTCTTGACATATGAAGGGACTGGGGATTGAACTATGAATAAACTCACTGGTCTGTTTGTCTTTTTAAAACCATTCATAAATGTATTGGGCAGCACTAGGCTCAGGTTGCAGTGGGCCTCTTCAAACTGCGGACAGAGGATTATTTGCTTGGTGTAGAGTAGAGAAATTTGACAGCAACTGTTGTGAAAAAAATCTTTGTAGATTGGAGGTCGTTGTTGTTTTTCCTAGCAAGGTGGATTTTAAAAATGGTAATACGAAAGTTTGACAGGTTGAAATATACAGTCAACAGACATAGTGGATAAACACAGGTGTCAGTAATGACTTGAATAAAGACTGTGCTCAATTTAATTACAAAGCCTTAATCGGTTTGTTTTATAACCCCCGCGATTACCTATTATTTTATGCTTTATGAAAGAACAAGCAGGTTTTTTTTAACCACTGTTGACATTTAAAACCTGCTTTCTTGCCAAAAATCTCATAACACAGATATGAAACTAACAGGTCTCAAATATTTCAAACCACTTTTTCACTATCAGGCAAATTTGAGTGAATTTATAATTTTAAGTGCTGATTTACAAAAAAGATATGCATGATGAACTCCCTCAGTCATCATCCGTTGATCAAAACGCTGCAGTTAGACTCAATACTGGGACAAAAAGACACAAACACATCCCTGTGGATGTCTCCCTGAGCTGGTTCTCAGTTATATTTTGTCATGATTTCAAAGTCTGACTGCACTCAGACTTATTGACCTGGAATGTTCCCTCCCGACCACCTACAGGCCTTTTCCATTAGAGCCCCCTTTCTATGGAACTCTTTTCCCACTGAAATGCAGCTCATCACATCTCTACCTACCTTCAAATCATACCTTCAAACTTTCCTCATGGAGAAAGCCGTTGGCAATCTGTGATACATTAATCACACATTTTAATATCGTCTTTTTTGTATCATCAGAGCTATTGTGTTACCTTGAGTTCAGGTTTAAGTTTTTGGTTATTTAGCATTCTTGCTGCTTATCTTGGACTTCATTTGCAAAGACCAGCAATCACTTTATGAAATTTTGTCTTTGAATGCAGTTTGCAAAATTTCATAATTTGATGAGTTTACAGTTGGACTTCAAGTCTCACTCATGGTGATTGAAACTTCTTAGAATTTTCAAGAATACAATGTCCTGAGTATAGTCCAACAATTGTGGTGTTTTGCATTGAAATGGGGCTATGGAAAGCCATCCCACCATGAAATTATACAGCTGACATACAGTATATTCAGGAACATCTTATTGTATCCATTGTAGTGACTGGATCTCATATTTACTGACTAATATTCTTAGAAAAATTACAATTCCCAAGTGCAAGAATTTCCCTTCTTTCCAAATCTGTCCTTTGGCTCACTCTGTTCCACATCTTGCAGTGGATTTAAATTGGCTACAACTCTATCCTGAAGAGGTCAGGGACACTGCTCATTTGTATACTGTAGGGCTATTGGCCATGACCATTTAAACCTGACACCTTATCTGCTTCTGTCCTCTAATGACTGACTGTTTATTTCAGGACAGCCGCAGGTAACAGATTTTCACAGCACGTTAACACTATCCGGTTGACACTATAGAAAAAGATTTGTTATGTTATT
The DNA here is from genome assembly GCF_027942865.1 of Odontesthes bonariensis. Taxonomy (NCBI): domain Eukaryota; kingdom Metazoa; phylum Chordata; class Actinopteri; order Atheriniformes; family Atherinopsidae; genus Odontesthes; species Odontesthes bonariensis. Next base: position 27,459,583 of record NC_134520.1, on the reverse strand, counting down.
TATACATTCCTCATTCCTGCAAGATGATAAATATGTTACAGTATCTCATCTGAAGTTAAAAAGAAACATTTTGAATGGATGTATTCAATTTAACTGTATAATCTGTTGTTTTCTTTCCACATCACCTTTTTAGTGTTAGTCACACACACACACACACACACACACACACACACACACACACACACGCACACCTCTTGGATAGTTTTACCTCAGCCTGTTTATACAGATTAACTGCTGTCTGCTATACCCCACAAATAAGATGCATCCCGTTTTATTTTTTAAATGCGAGAGGGACCATGCATCCAACTGGAAAAATGCTTATTCTATCATTTGCAGTTTGAGGGAAATCCTGCAACACATTTAGCTGTATCTAAGTCTTAGACAGAATAGTTGAGGAGTACAGCGTTACATAACCAGAACTCGGATTGCATCAAGGCCATATGGCGCTGCTCCATAACCACACAGAGCTGCTTGTCCCAGATCAGTAGCTTCCGGGATTTTCACAGCAGGCAATAGATCGATGCAATTTAACACACATTAGCCTACAAATATGTCGTTTTCTGGCGCTGTCAGTTACAAGAAAGAATGTATATATGTATATACTCACACCTGCTTCATATTCTTAAAATACACTGTTGCTTTGTGCGGAAGTAGTGAACTACTTGTTTGTGTTTGTGCACTGCAGCTGCTCCCAGTGAGAAAAAAGAGAAGCCATATGGAATGGCTAATTGTGGCAATGAAAGGCAATTATGCTCATTTGAAGAATACACATATGGCACCCCTTTGATCCCTTTCACTACACCATAGAGTGGTTTGCTTGAAAAGAAAGGAAAAAAGATAACTTCCCCACAGCCAGACACAGGGAAGATTCCGGCTCCAAAGGAGTTTTTGAAGTGCATTGTGCCTTTTTTGCTAAAACAGTCAACATGTTTTATGAACATTTCTTATCTGAAGTAACATAATGCTCAGAGATACAAAGAGGGGGATTTTGTGTGATTTATCAAAACTATACAAAACACTTGTGCAGGTGCTTGCTTGCAGCTTCTACTTGCATTTGTGTCTTCTTACAGCCATGATTTCTTTCACATGCTCTGTTTTCAACCGCATGGGACTTTGTCTATTTCAGGTACACAAAAGGAGAACTGGACATTGCTTACATAACATCAAGGATCATAGGTAAAAACATTTGGTTGTCGATAATAGATTGTGTGTACATGTATGTGTCTGGACACTTAAAAAATGCCACAAAAATAATGAATCAAGAAAAACTCTGTCTGGATGACAATGTTCAAATCTCATACTGAAAACACAGTAAAGCATTTCAGTGTATTTTGTTCAGGTACTCGTGTCTAATTCTGAGATGTTTCCACATGCACAGTTTCAACACGTGCAGATAGAACAGATGTCTGTAGCTTTAGCTGACCTCCCCATGTACAGCTGATTTGCTGACAGCATCACATGATTAAGAGTGCGGCGCAGCAGCATTTTAGATGACACAGGCAGCTGGTCAATTGTTAACAGAGGGTTTTACATTATGCGACCTCTGATAATCATCATTTGAATGTGGACCCATTCAACTTTCAATTTCCAATTCACCGTTTTCATATCTGCTGTCCACAGTATCAAATGATTTGGTCATACTCCATCTATATCAGCTATAAAAAAAACATAAAAATGCCTTAAGATTTATTTTTTTCTTCAGTAATGACCTACCCTGCAGAGTCAGTACAGATTGGCTACCAAAACCATGTCGAGGACATCCGCTCCTTCCTTGACAGTCGCCATGCTGACCACTACACTGTCTTCAACCTGTCACAGCGTAACTACAGAGGAGCCAAATTCTCCAACAGGGTGAGTGGGATTATCTATCTCTTGCAACCACGGATAAGGCTGTTGGTGGGTGTTGCACCACTTTCCCTCCCTTCTTTGTAGCAGCACTGGAGTGACATATGACTTCATTCACTGTTTAAGAGAAAGTGAAAGTGATGCTTTGTTGGTAGTGCTGTAGTGGTGCTTATGGAAACTAGTCCACTGTTATTTCCAGTCCATATTCTAAGACAGAATGTTGAGCAGAAAATCGATTTCTTTTCAGTTAAAACAGTGCGCTGTTTTTTTTTTGTTTTAGTTAGTTTATGACTGTGTCATTGTTAATTGACATGAGGATTTCTTTCTGCAAGTGGGCCTCTTAGTGCTCCTGATCCAGAGTGCTTCAAATTTGAGTGTTCCTACTTACCAGAGACAAAAGCTTAAAAGAGGCCTCAGAGAAGCGTTTGTCTCTGGGAATCTGAGTTAGATACTGAACTACTCATTAAGCAACTTTAACCTAGTATTTGTCAATTGAATATTGAAGCTGCCGTTCAGCATATTGAATTTATATAGTTTAAATGGACGTATAAAACTGATTGGACCAACTAATTCTGATTAACCTCTGCTGTCCTTTGAATCTGCAATTACAATATCAGCTTCAGAACATGCCTCCATCTCCCATTTCTCTTCGGCTCTTGATTTATCTTTTTCCTCCCTTCATTTGTCTCTGTTTTTCTTTGGTTTTCTCTCTCTTTCTCCTTCTCTTGCTCCCTGTGTCAACCCCTTTCCAGGTTTCAGAGTGTAATTGGCCATCGCGACAAGCTCCCAGCCTCCACAACTTGTTTGCTGTGTGTAAGAACATGCACAACTGGCTCAAACAGAATCCCAAGAATGTGTGTGTCATCACCTGCTCGGTAAGGAGACACTCACATACTTAAATCAACATCCATCATCCAAATTGATTTAGTTTTTATTGATCGTTTGGACTCTGATTGTTTTCAAAAGAGGATTTGAAATTATAGGAAGATTCTATAATCTTTCCTGGATTTTACACATATATGTCACTTAATTGTGAATAACAGGTTCACATTGATGGACTTTTGAAGTGACCGGACTTATTTTTTATTGTCTCACAACACATCCAAATATTATTGTAGCTGGTCTTTGTCCTGTGACCCACTTTTTAGTCCAAACACAGTGTATGAAAAATGCTGCCAGAAAACTCGCTGAAACATACCAAACAAAACCTTTGTAATTCTTCTCATCGAACAATCTTATTGTATAACTGTCTTATTGCCAGCATTCAATAATTGTCGCTTTGACTTTTGCATTAAATAGAGAACTTTTCAGACACAGATCTAAATAAATGTCTTCTAAAGAAGTTCAATACTTTAAAATGTGGTTGTTTATTGATTAGAATCTCTAAGCGGCCATCTTAAATTTTCTTCATAACACAGAACTTGCAAAGTGATCTTCCCAATCTGTTATATGAAGGCACTGATACCACTAGTTGTCATCTCCTGTAGCCAATACTGGATGCAGTAGTATTGGTGTGTCTTGTTTTCAAAAAAAAATGTTGGAACACAGTTTAAAAAGCTGATTGTATTGTTTTTGGTCAGTTCTATCAGTTGTCAGTTTCTCCATGTGTATTCTTGCTTGGCAGCTGAAAACATAATTAAGTGTCCTTGATCAAGAATCATTGAGTCATTCTGTCTTACTTTTTTGCCATGAAAATGTGGACCCGTGTCACATTTGAATATGCAGGTTACAGAGTTCAATTACATAGATAGCCTTGTAATCTTGAATCTCTTGAACTTTACTTGATGCTTTTGTGTTTGATGAAAGAGATTTTACAGTGAGATATTGCTTTTGCTTTTGTCTAACGAGTGATTGGAAGTTTGGAAAACTTTCTTTTGCAGTGTGAGGCACCACAGTCTTAGGCACAAGTTAGGCATATTTCAAGCACAACCAGCAACCCATATACTCAACTCTGCAGTTCAACGACCATCAGAGTAATCAGTGAAGCTGTCTGTTCTAATTCAGTGACAGCAGTACAGTACGCTGGCAGGTGGTGGTGCATGTTATTGCCAAGTTGTTGCGGTTTGGCTGTGGCTTGGCAAATTCCTTCCTGCATAATCACCACCAAACAGCTACTTTTTAAAAAAAAAAACAGTTCTCACCGCTTAAGATCACAATAAAGTTTTTGTTTGCCTGCAACCTGGAATGAACTGGAATTAAATTTATACTGTTGCAGTGAATACATTTAGAAAACAAAATAAGTACACCATTAACTGCATCTATTTGTTTCCCATTTGCTCACTACTTTCTGGGTCATCTGAAATGCTTTTAAACTTTCATACTGAATAAACTAATAAGTAAGCAAAAAAGCTTTCTCTTTAACATCATTTCCAGAAGAAAATGTACTCCAGCGTGCTTTCACCAAAGCAAAGATTAGTGAAAGTGATCTATAATGATTTCATAAAATGTTTTAGCATCTGTCTTGTTGCGTTGCTACAGGATGGCCGTGCTCTCTCTGGTGTTCTGGTCTGTGCCATGTTCTGCTTCTGCCACCTCTTCAACAACCCAATTCCTGCCATGCAGCTCCTCAGCGCCAAGAGACCAGGTTCTGGCCTCTGGCCTTCACACCGCAGGTTTGTGTCACAGAACACTGATGTGTGACAGGGAGTAAGAAAAAGACCACACAATGCTAAATTCTGTTGTTTTTTTTCCATAAAGTAAGGCTGTCAGTGTCAGTAGACAGCAAACATTAAGTTAGGCAGAAATAAGTGTCTCTGTATGTGTCTTTTTGTATCCACAAAATTGTTCGTTTGTGCATCTTCAAACAGAAAATTGTCATTTAGACTGCCCTTGTCTCCATGCAGATATATTGGTTATGTATGTAGCATGGTGTCAGAGAAGCCCAGCCTTCCCCACTCTAAACCCTTGGTGATCAAGGCCCTCACGATAAGTCCAGTCCCCTGTTTCAACAAGCAGCGTAGCGGCTGTCGGCCCTTCTGTGACGTCCTCATTGGAGAGACCAAAATTTTCTCCACTGCACAAGACTATGAAAGGATGAGGTAAGTAATAGTAATGTGATAAACAGTTAGAAAAAAGAGCAAATTGTCTTAATATGAGTCTTATTATTAGAGTTTTTAAAAAGTAATTGTAGTTTTTGTAGTTGTATTGCAGAGTGGAATTCTATTTGAATATGTAGAGGTCTCTTAAGCACAAAATAATGTAAATTAAAGTATAATTAAAATAATGAAAATAACATAAATAATGAGTGTTATCATGTATTTGTTTCCCTTTTGCTCTCTGGGATTTCCCCCATTATTCTCACTCATTTGTGACCCTATATATTCTTCTCTGCCCTCACCCCTGCCCTTAATTGTCCACACTTTTTCCTTCTATACTCTCTGCATGCCCAGAGAGCACAGGATCCAGGAGGGAAAGGTGGTTTTTCCACTGGGTGTAAGTGTACAAGGAGACGTAGTGGTTTCTGTCTACCACATGAGATCAACAATTGGAGGACGTCTGCAGGCCAAGGTAGACTTAACATGCCACAGCTGCAAGATCTAACTCGAGCACAGTGACAATGTTGGCATAATCATTGTGATGCAAAAACAGTTCACAATCTAAATTCTACCATAGTTACTTGGGCTACTTATGTTACTTTCGATGTAGTAGTTTATTATTATAGATAGTTAATATTGCTTTAATAATTTCAATCGTAAAGATTTTAAGGAAGAGGAATGCAAAGCACACTGCCCACAGTACATCAAGATTTCTAGATTCAGCTAATTTCTGTCATGTTTTGATTCATCTAATGCCCTTTAGCCTCATTGTCAAGAACTGTACAGTGAGTCTTGTATGTCGTTAGCCCAATGGCATAATTGTCTAAGTCTAAGGCATTCAAATACGACTATCGTTAGGCTGACGATGTACTGTATATCAGTGTCACATCAAACATCCAGAATCGGAACACTGGCTTTAAAATGTCCCACACTTGAAGTTAAATCTAGTCCTTAAATCCACTCTCTTTCTGTTGCTCTATGTTGTACATTTTCCATCTTTTCAGCCTGTTAAGTTCCGGACCTTACTAGTGAAGTAACTATAGAAACAGAGGGAACAGCGTTGTGATTGACCATGCTTCAGGAGTAAATGACCATTTTTCATTCGTAGATAGATATAATGGAGACAGACAGAACTTAAGGAGTGCAAACCCACAGTAACCAACAACACAAAAATTAGATAATTACCAGTGACTACTAATATTTGTAAGTGACTTCAAAGAAAAAAACTACCCTTAAAAAAGTTGATATTAGTGAGCAGACCTGGCGACTGTGAATTTGTGGTCTCTCAGTATTTTCTGATACAGTTTTTACTGTGTCCAGTTATGCTGATTTTCTTACCTTATTATTTGATCTTATTTGAATATTACTAACTTGTATCTATCCAAAGGTGAGTTTTTTTAAAGAACTTAATCTTGTGTGTGTGTGTTTTTTTATTGTGCTACAAATAAAAAAAGTCATTTTTAAGTGGATAAGTAAAGTGTTATTATCAGGAAAAAAATGTTGTCCTGCTGTTGTTAGGTTTCCAACACCCAGATCTTCCAGATTCAGTTCCACACTGGCTTTATTGCTCCAGGAACCACCATGTTGAAGTTTAACAAGTAAGAACAGTCTTTTATATAAAACTCACAAATGGAAATGATCTGATTGATGTCATAGTTTTTCAGTATGTAAACAATTGTGTAGCCTCTTTCTATCTCTTACAAGCAAATTTTCTCTTCCACATACCTTATTTTTCCTCCCAGACCAGAACTTGATGCCTGTGACTCGCCTGAGAAGTATCCCCAACTGTTTCATATGATGCTTGATATGGAGGTAGAAGGAGTGGACAAGCAGAAAGACCTGACACCGCCATGGGAGCAGTTTCCCTGTAAAGACCTGAACCCTAGTGTGCTGTTCTCCTGTCATCAGGAGCATCAGGATGCACTGGCTATAGCAGGTAATGGAGGCAGCTGCAATAAACAATAGTATTTAATCGATACTGTGCATCAAATTTAAGAAGGAACACTACAAGCAAAGACATGTTATCAGTTATGAATGGGACGCCTGACGACTAAAATTCCAGTCCAGATTCAAAACCGCTTCACTTATCAAAACTGGACTAGATGATATCAGGCAAGCTCAAGACATTTAAGCTAAATGTGGAAAAAACACTACAGTAGGTTTCAAACAATATTCAGACATTATCAGCTACGTTTGAAGACGTTTTACAGCAAAAGGTTAAGAGAAAGCAAAGTTAACATCACTCTGAACTGTTGACTCAAAGGCTAATAAAGCATTATGTAGATATTTGAAAGTGGGCTAACAGTTAAATCTTTATTGAATTGGGAAATTTGACAAACTATAGTAGTAGCAACAGTCATTAAGATAAGGTTATAGAAAGAAAAGCTGTGTCAAGTTGTAGCTCACAATACCAATGAACAAACAACAATTAAAGAAAATAAAGTGGGATCTCTGTGCTAGCTGGTTGCATATATATGTCTTGTTTCAACCTCTAAAAACAAACAGTCATTTTTAAGAAAACCTTTTTTATTTATTTTTTTGTCTTTTTTATCCCCCTTCTGAATAGTTTCAAAATAGTTCATTGTTGTTTGTGAGCTATATCGATTTTGGGTTTATGTAACTGCTAACAAAGGCCTAAAACAAATTATGCTACTTTAACCCTTAATTGAAATACCAAACCCCAACTAACACTAACACAAATTTAACCCTCAGCCAAAAATGACTGACAAATCAGACGGGTTAAAACTGCAGAACAATGGAACAATGTCATACATATTGGCTACTATATGAACATGCTTACAGAAATGCACTCATAATGTAGGCTAAACACACAGTGCGAACAGTTGAATGAATATTACTGAAATACCAGTAGAATAGTGTGCAAAAATACATTTACATACTTTAACATGCAGACATGGAAACCAACTAATGTGACTCATTTTTATCCTTGCAAGATGAGATGGAGGGCTTGGATCTGGAGGGTAAGACAGAAGGAGACCACAGATCTGTTGAAGGAAATATACAGTGAACTGAACTGGGTTGGTTCAATTCAATCATATACTCTCCCCTGAAGGAGATTCAAATGTTGACAGATCCATTTTCTGTAATTGTAAAATCCAACTGGCTGTTTTTATTAATGACCTTCACTGATTGAATTGAAATTAAACCCACCCTAGTTATACAGTGATATATCACCTTGGTGGAAATTTGGGTCATAATTGATAAACTTTTGAGGACTTGAATTAATTAGCATACTTACTAAATTCTTTAACACACATCCCTGATATGTGACACAGGCAAATATGTTTTTTTTCTGTATCCAGAGACATGATTTTAAGATTTTTTTGTCAATCTAGAAAACAAGGAACACACCCAATCCCACTAAAAATGGCTAAAAAGGCAAACCTAGCAGCTTAGATAAATTCATAATGTTCTACCAAGGTGAAATATGGCTTTCAATTAATTGTAGTTGAGGTCTACCATATATACACCCCACCCCCCCTTTAAAAGCATATAGTTTGTATGGATTGGAATATTGTCAAGAGAAATGTATTACACCTACTCTAAATAGATAAAAGCTACAACAACAAAAGCTCATTTTGTGAGTGTGGAACTATAAGGCACAAATTATAAGGAGAATACGATGCTTGTAGCAGTTATGACCTCCATAGACTCCCATTGTTTTCTACTTTACTCTCGCTCCTTTTCCTTGTAGGCCTTCGCTGTGTTTTTGTCTTCCTTTTGCCCAATTAATGCCCTGTGTCCGCTTTTATCTCATCCAGTCTATTCTTTGTCCACTGTGGATGCACCTTTCTCATTTCCATCTCCAACCTTCTTCATTCTGTTTTTATCTTATCCGTTTATAGAACCAAGCCGGCCCCACGGAGGCCCAGACGGTCGGAGCCACTGCGAGGAGAGTGAGCCCTCGGATGATGAAATGCTCTCGCTCTCCAGCCAGCGAAGCAGCATCAGTACAGCCCCGCAGAGACCTGAACCCCCTGCTGCCACGCCAGCCACACGTGAACCTACCGGGGAAGTGGACCTTCTTGGCCTGGATGGTGAGGAAATCAACCGCTCATGCCCCTCGTCTCAGCCTCCGTCCTCAGCAGCTGCAGCCACTGACCTCCTTGGAGACTTGTTTGGGGCTCCACCTCAGCCATCCAGTGGACCCTCATCCACCCAGTCCACTCCACACAAAGTAGCCCCAAACACTTCCTCACCATGTCCCTCCCCTGCTCCACCAGGTGAGATCATTTTAAAGTTAATTTCATGTTGAACAACCCGAAAAAACACTTTAAATGTTTTGGTGCACAAAGCACTCAAAGATCACTTGATATTCATTTGGGCAAATAGCAGTATATGCTATGTGGATTTGTGTGCTTTGAGCCACTGTCTTGTTGCGTCACCCACTCTCTGCCCTTCAGCTCTTGAACTGACAATGTCCTGTAACATTTCTTCATACAATTTGAATTAATTGTTCCCTGAGGGAAAGTGCAACTGTTTGAGTGTTATTTGTTTAGTCAAAGTCCATTTCTATGCACTTTATCATGCAACTGAATTTTGTGATGCAAAAGTGTGAAATAGGCAATAAAATAGGTTCAAATGAATAATATGTCACATAACTCCTTGCAAACCCAATAACACTGGTGATTGTTTTTGGCTCCCGTAGCGTTTGATCCCTTTGGGAGTGGTCCCATGCCGAAGCCTCAGGACATGATGGGTTCATTCCTCGGACCAGGTAATGTGGGGCAGACAGACCCTTTCCTGCATGCTGCTCGCTCTCCATCACCCACCCTGCAGCCTACAAGCCTGGGTAAGGCGTGCTTTTGTTGCTTTTCTGAGGCGTGTTTTTAAGTTTTTGCAATTCAACCATAACGCATTATATACACTGATTGTATATCTGTGCACTCTACAAAACTTATATAGAAAGAATGCTTGTTGGAAAATATAGACTGCTATGCTTCTTTTAACCTTTGGTTTGCTGTGCAGTAAGTGTCTTTTTTGAGATTTCTACTTAGACATATACTTTTCAGTGATTGAGTTTGCATGATGTCTGTTGACTGTTTGCAGCTCATGCGCAGCTTGATTTTGCAATCCAAGCACCATTCATTCTGCATCCTTTAACAATATTTTCTCAAAATACATTGCTATTATTTCAACTTCACACAGCAAGGCAATTATTTTTCTATTGATTTTTTTGATTAAACTAAATCTGGCTTGAAACCAAAAAGTTTAATAAACTTGTTTATTTAAAACAGCTTCTACTGATACTCAGCTATAATTTTTTCTCTAGCTGTGTTGGTTCTTGTCTCTTAGTTGGCATTCCTTGTGTGCTCTCACCGTTACAAACTTTTATGGACTTGAACAGGTCGGAGTTCACCTGTCCCGCCCAGCACTCCAACTGTCAACATTCAGCAGCAAAATGCCATGGGAGGATGGGACTGGAACAGACCTGCCAACGCAAACACAGGCACTCACAGGCACACACACAGAAAGCGAATACACAAACACACAAAGCACTGAATGTTAATGCGATACCCTCTCCTGCGCTACTGTCTGTTGATTAATTTATCAGGAAGCTTCAGTATGGGCAGTCGGTCAGCCACTACCAGTCCCACAGGCTCAGTCCACAGCACCCCCACCCACCAAACCAAGCCAAACACCCTGGATCCATTTGCAGACATCGGCAACCTGGCTGGAAGCCTCGGAGGTCTGACAGTTACCATTTCCTTAAATATTTGCCACTATGCTACAGCCTCACATGCCATAATTGCTGTCTTTTTCACCAGGAGGCTCTGGCTTCTCTAGCAAGCCCACCACTCCCACAGGAACAGCCCCTTCGTTCCCATCAATGGGTTCTCCTTCACGGCCTCCGCCATCTCCCCAGCATGCAGGAGGCTGGCAATCCCACACAGGAGCCAACTTTCCCTCATGGCAGCCTGGCAGTGGAGGTGGTGCAGCGTGGCAAGCCCAAGGACAGGGTCCTACCCCACAGTCAAAGCCCAGCCCTAGCCACACCTCCATGCCTCACACTTCCCCCCAAAACCGACCAAACTATAATGTCAGCTTCTCTGCAATGGGAGGAGGTTCTCCCAGTGCGGGGGTCAAAGCACAGACTGGAATGGGTGAGAAGAAGATGTGGATTGAGACAGATATTGATTGTTATCTTGTAAATGTTTAACAGGTCATTTAAATGTGACCTTAAATTCCACTGTTTAGCATTTAGGCAGTTTTTTTTTGGCATTTTTAAAAAAAGAAATGAACTTTTTAATTTTTGCATGCCCTTAGTACACTGCATCAAGGAATATAATGATAAGTGTCAGAGTAGTTTAAAAAGTATGTTTTCTGTCTTTGTGTTTTGTGTCAGCCTCGAAGCCCAGATCCTCAGCTGCCAACTTTGATGACCTGCTGTCTGGTCAGGGCTTTGCAGGCACCAAAGAGAAGAAAGGGCCCAGGACTATAGCAGAGATGAGGAAGGAGGAGATGGCCAAAGAGATGGACCCTGAGAAAATAAAGGCAGGATGAGTTTTCTGATTCAAATGAAAATAAAGTTTAGTTTGTCACTGTTATTGTTTGAGAAACACCACCATGTTTCAATGACTTTTGGTCACAACATCTCGGTATAATTAGGGCCTGGTATCATTTCACTTGGTTTTCATTGTCTATTTATTCTTTGTAATTCAGTAGAAACAATTTTTTTTATTCCCAGAAGTAGTATAGTCTGCTTCTCCCATGACCAAACTTTGGTTAGTCTAATCACTTCTTTAGCATTTCACTGTAGCCAAAATTTCTCAATGCATTTATGCTAATAGTTGTTTCAAATCTGGTCCTCGCTGGTTAATGGTTCTCCATGTCTGCCTCCCCCTTTGTGTCCCAGATCCTGGACTGGATTGAAGGGAAGGAGCGTAATATCCGTGCCCTGCTGTCCACCATGCACACTGTGCTGTGGGAGGGAGAGACCCGCTGGAAGCCTGTGGGCATGGCTGACCTTGTTACTCCAGAGCAGGTCAAGAAGGTTTACCGTAAAGCAGTCCTGGTGGTTCACCCAGATAAGGTGAGACAGATAATGACTGATCAACTCAAACTTAAAACAGTGAGAATCTCTTTCTCTACTGATATACAAGCAACAAGAGAATGGGGGACTTTTCTGGTTCTTAACCAAAGTGCTCTAGTGGGTACAAACTAAATTATTATATCAAGCGATATAGTTAATAAAGAGGCAATATCTAAATGAATTAGTTATCAGGACATTAACGTTTAAAAGCAGCAAAATATTTTTCGGCTGTCACATTACATTTACCGCATTGTGATATTTCTTTGAAAAATATTTTTTACCTTAATCACATGTATTGTCTCTACTAATTTCCATCTTTTAAGTGTGCGACCAGTACTGTAATGAGGCATGCCCTATTGGGATTCAATGAACTTCTGTTTTGTAACAATTTCACAACAATGGCTTCAATGACTGCATGTAATCTCATAGTGAAAGAGCTACACATATCTTCAGCCAAGTTTACAGTAGAGAAGTGTCTTTAACTTTGTTGTTTGGCTTTGCAACTTAACTTTTTGGTTCACTACTATCTTTAGCTTTGTATAAAGTCAAAACAGGCAGCTTAGATCATCATGTGTTTTCTGCCCAGCAACAAAAAGCCAAATGACAAGTTTAAAAATTAGTGAAGATAATGAAGTATTTCAAACTTACATCAATCAGTTGGAACAAAGCACATTCTGTTATTGTCATTTATTTAGATTTTTGCTTTGATACTTTAAGGCAAGCACAGATACAACACAGTAAATAGATTCTTATCACAAAAGCATTACTGGAAAGAGCAAATGAATGGAAATATGTTACAATTAAGTCCATTTAACACATGCACTGCTGTCCTTTCATCTGATGGCAACTTAATGTGTTGGTGCTGTGTATGAAAAAGGCCCTTATCTTACACCTCACTGGAGTTTACCGTCTCAACCATTATCTGTGCTGTCTGCTGTGGATGAGAGGAGACGATGTAGCCAGATCCAAAAAAGAGATTATTCTTATTTTTTTATTTATTTAGTTTAGATTAAGTGCTATAAATAAGTACATATATTGGGAAGCACTGAGGTCAGACTGGGACTGCGTTGAAAGTGATCTTTAAATGTCCCTAAATCTGACATTTCTGCAATTTGTATTGGAAAAGTATCCTGTTGCTATTTCAGACACGACGCCAACACATTGAGTTGCTGTCAGATTAATGGAAAGGGGTGCATGTCTGAAAGGGGTCCATACTTTTGTTCCCCTCTTTGAATTTAAGAGAATAAAATTTTGTTGAAATTTAAGGTCAAATTATTTTTGCAGGACATGAAAAATGTATTATTTTGCTTTACCTCAGACTGAACAAGATCTTTTTTACACATGAAACACAGATAGACAGGGACATAATGCAAACAACCAAAATAACCAGCACCTGAATAGTGTGATAACTGAGGTATCCAAAGGCAGGCTTTAAGAAGTCAAGCACAGAACTACTATCCTGGTGAACAGCAGCTGCAGTTTCATGAAGGTGGTTGACTATCTCAGTAATTGTAACATTATTGTCAGGCACAAAGGTGCAGCATTCAGAGCCGATGACCGCACAGGTTCCTCCCCTGGCAGCTAAAAGAAAATCCAAAGCTGCTCTGTTTTGTAAAGCCAGTAGTCTAACAGAAGCGAGCTCATTCGAGATGAGCATGAGAGCCTTTCCAGTTAGGTTAGCTATAACTTCTACTGAATGAGACAGATCAGCAATTTGATCTAACGCTGACATAACTCCATAAAACGGAATAAGAGGACCAAGGGCATTCTTAAAAGGTGATTGATGATGTGTCCCGAACACATCTGAAGCTCCACGTCGTACTCTGTTACGAGGCAGTTTATTTGGCAGAGAGTGTGTCACTCTCATAGCTGGAACCACGTATGCCAAGCCGCAGCGACCCTTGTAATCCACCGGAAGATATGGATATGCAAGATTCCCACACACCCAGTACATGCCTACAGGAGAGGAGATCGAGCAGCTGGCTGTACGGTGAGCTAAAGCATTGAGCCGAGTGTCTCCTGCTGCTTCCAAACACTGGTGAGGAGCAGAATACAGAGACTTCCACTCAGTCCTGGTCTGTTCAGGACTCCATTTAAATGTACTAAGGCAGTCTGAATGCCCCACCGATGTCTGGCCATCATTCTCGAGACACCAAGTGAACTTCTGTGGAATTAGCAGTATGGGAACTGGTTTTGGTGTTTGGACACACCTGTTGCAATTTCCATGTCCGTTAGAGCACTCAAGTGGTCTCATTTTAATGTTGGGGCAATCAGAATGAGAATAAGGCTTATTTAGGTGAATATGCATCAGGTGGCAGGTGTCACAGTCAGAGGCTGGCAATGCCATGAGGGGTAAACCCTCTCCAGCCGTGTAGGGCATCAGACCACAGACATAGCAGCTGGAGTTAGGACGGAGGTGGCTGGCTACTTGCCACGCCATAGTTAGGAAAACATTGATGTCATCTTTTTTTACATTTGTGGTTTTTGTGGCCTGTGGAGTTGCTGTCACAGACTCAACTACGATCAGTATCAAGAGATGAAGGAGATGATACATTCTTCTCGTTTAAGTGACTATTCTTGCTCTCCGTTTGTTCAAAGTAGCTGTTTCATGTAAGAGTAATTTCCAGGCAGGAGGTGGACATCACTGTCAGCAAATACAGTTTGAAAGCCAGATTATACAGAATCTGTGAAATACATAAAGTGAAGGGAGAATTATTCACAGCTTGAGAGAGGAATTTCTATTGGTATCTCTATCAGTAACAAAATCAGCATTTTAAAATCTGGGTCTTTATATCTTCCAGTAAAATGTCCTTACCTGTGGTGTCAGCTCTGGCCAGGCTTTCTTTTTGCTGCCAAATCTGTCATGAAGTACCTTTACAAGAATCTATGCAGGAAGAAAATCCAATGGCTTTCATCGGTTCTCCTTTTTAACACGACGAGAGAGCAGGCACCAACCACAATGTAGCCAATCACGCAGAGTTTTAGTGACCCTATCACAGGATCAATACCCACAAATCAATTACTGCATGACAGCAGAATTTTAATCATTATCAAGACTTGGCGGCAGCTTTAGGTTACTTAACTTCACAAAATCAGATCCATGCAAATTCCACTAACACATCAGGGAGTATGGATTATAAAGCAAGCTAATGTATTCAAATAAGACCCGTAACCCTCTAAAAAGTATTTGAAGCTTTAGAGCACAAATACTTACGATGTCTCAGAACAGTTTTTAATGTAAAGTTGCTTTTTTTAATTGTTGATTTTTATTTCTACATGAAAAGCCTTTAAGTCAAAGAGTAAAGAATAAAAATAAAGCCAGACATATTGAGATTTTAGGAAAATGAAATTAATGAAATAAAAAGACAAGGCAGTCTCCCCTCCAATAAAACACATCAGTTTCATTCATATTTTAGTGAAGTTTCACATTTCACAGATTTTTTTTCGACCTTTTTGACTTTTTCTTTGAGTATGTTTTGCTTTGTTGGCTTACTGAGGAGTCAACCTTTGCAGTTCTATTGGCTCCTCAGACATCACCCCTCTTCTTGTCTTAGTCTTTGTCACATGTATGTACTTGAGCTGTTACGTGTGCAAACATGTGTCCTTGCCGCCCAGTCTTATGAGTGAATCAGCACTAAATTTGAACCAAAACCAAATTACACAAGAGGAGAAAATGCTGCCGCATTGTTTACTGTCAATTGAATCTGAGGTTATGTTTCTTTTGAGGATTTCTATCTTGTGTTTAACGTCAAAGCATCTTCTTTGTGTTTGCCAGAAGAAAAAAAAACACAACTTTCTCATATAGAAACACTAAAAGTGCAACATGGCTGACAGTTTTTTTTTAGGTGTTTAACTGTGTGTGCTTTTGTTCTTTTTTCACAGGCAACGGGACAACCATATGAACAATATGCCAAGATGATTTTCATGGAACTAAATGACGCCTGGTCAGAATTTGAAAGCCAAGGACAGAAACCTCTCTACTAAAAAAGACAAATGAGAGGAAAACTTGTGACGTGAGGATGTTCCTGTTGATTCTGTCATTTAACCCTAAAAATGTTACCACTCCTGGTTGGCATTTGACAGCCTCACACTGCAACGACATTTGCCTTTATACCTGCGCTTTGACTCATGCTTAACATCCTGGCCAGAATCAATGACAAAAGGCGAAAGACTACAGAGCAGAATGTTAACAGTGATGCTGAACAGATGGACCCAGATGTACCCTTTGTATGTATGTGGTGCAACACTATCCGTATTTTAGCTCTTTGCCCTGAAAAAACCCAACAATCAAAGTCACCGAGATGTCTGGGGAACAGATCAAAAGAGAGCAAGAGACAAGGGTCTCGCGAGATAAGAGAAAAACGTATCGGGGAGTAAACTGAGCAAACATTTTACAGACTTCTCTACATTGGTTGTTCAGAGCACTAGATTATCTGTAAGGCAAAAAAAGCATTTAACAACATTCAAGCCATTTGGAATTTAGATGTTACTTTATTTAATTTGGTCACATCAAATCCATGTTTCATGCAACTTAAAGTTGCCAGTAATAATACACAAAACAGCAGAATCCAGTTACGAATTGAAAGAAGGAAAGCCTGTATTGCATAACAATTAGGCTTTTTGCATTAAAACGATCTAACGTAGTGTTGCGAAAGTTAAAATAGCATGAAAGCAAAGTGCAGCTACTTGTTTTGATACAGACTCAGTTACAAGTTGGCTTTCATTTCTGTTAATTTGTGGATAACTAAAAATGAGCAAATAGGGTTTAAATGGATTCTAGGAATAAAAATAGAAATGCAACATTTCATTTTCAGGCTTAATATTCAAAGGACAGTTGAAACAAAATAATGTTATGTTGAGTCACTAATGGTCAGTGTGTCTGATGTAATGAAGCTTTGTGTGTTTCCATGCTTGCTGGGAACTGGTGAATGCATACTTTAGGATCAGCACATGTACAGTTCTTCACATGAAGCTCCTTGAGGCCTCATGCATACTCATTCATAAAGTAGTGTGATTTTGCGAAAGAAGATCAGCTCTGTGAAAGCACAAACATTATTTGGTGCAGCTTTGAAGGAGGGGCATATCTTATTGTTTTCATGAGTAAAAGCCTGCGAAATTCTTATCTTATCAGCTTACATAATGAGGTTCAGGGTTTTCGACACATGTTTAAGTCAACAACTTATTATCATTATCGGTCTATGCTTCTTCAAATCTTCCTGATTTTACTCTTTGCTCATATATATATCTGCTGTCATTATCATATCTTCATCAAAACAATAATTTACATCTACTGCACATTGTTTTACTTTTAACTTCTTATTAATTAAATTTAGTTCTGTAAGCCATTTCTGTCACTGCACTGACACTTTTATTTATAATCAGCATGTACTGTCTTTGGGCATCAGGCACCATTTCATATCAACACCTTAAGGGACAGGACACTTGGCTCTGAGGAGCTGTACATCCTGCAGGTGCTGTTTATAATAAATAAAATCCAATCTAATGGATGTGAACTTATTTCTCTTTGAGGTCCAATAATAACTGCTGAGATTCCTTTTCAATATGATGGTTCTCCTTCTGCGTTTGGTCCATGTTTTCGAGAAAGTTAGTCATAACACTGTTTTCTTGTGTAAAAAGTCTTTCATATTCCTAGAATGTGGTTAATGGGTAAATGACAAATATATGCAAAATCAATTTCTTTTTTTATTTTATTTATCAGCTTCCTTTAAGGAATTTAAAGGTTTTTAAAGAACATTAGTGCACCCGTCTAAAATCTCAGAACTTGTAGTCCCATTTTACTTTGGTGTTACGTACCATATATAAATCCCATTACTGTGCACAAACTGAGCAGATTTTCTGCCACACACATTTATATACCATCAGATGTTTTGCACCATATCCTTTCCCATTGTTGTGCAGTTTGCTCTACCGTAAGATTTCAAGTTGATTTCTCTGCATTAAAGATGCTGATTGAATTCTTACCAACCCCCCCAAAAAGAGGGACTGCTGTAATGCAATGTTTCTTTCAAAATGGATCACAAAATTGGGGAAGGTTTGTGTCTCATGTCTCTTTAAAGACACTGGGTCTCAGGCTGAAAACATTGAACTTTGAAGCTACTGATTTTTTTCTGTGACTTATGAGATTTGAGAGGTGTGTAGTCTCTGCTCTATTCACACTTAAGGACCTTCATGTTAAATAACCCTGATGAGCTCCCTCGCTGTCTGAATCTGCAATCTTACAGCTACAGTATGTTCAAAAGCTAACCTCTATATTGTAGTCAGTGGATGTGCGTTGTTTGAAGTTGTGGTATGTATGGATCAAATTTGAGTACTGTATGTCATGTGTTTGCCTGTCTGCTATTCAAGTATTACTAAATTGTGTAAAGATTCTGTTCATGTGTTTCTTTTCAGTTCTGTTTACAGTTACAGGATGTACATAATGAACAAGTGCAGTGCACAACAATAAAGAGTAAACAGAGAAAAACAGAAGAGCCAAGCTGCATTGCTCACGTTTAAGCCGTATGTTTTTTGTTCCTGCTTTTAAACACAAGGGGGCAGCAGAGTACAACACATACCACACTGTTGCCAGATGATGCGGTGTCAGTGTGCTCTTACAGGTGAAGGGTGGCAGATTTTTTGTTTACGTAAAATGCCCTGTACATATATCTAAAACTACCACATCATGTATAGATGCGTTTTAGGTTCCAGTTTAAGAAGAACAAAAAAAAAACAACAGAAAAAATAAGTTAAAATAAGTGAAATTACTTATTTTGCAGAAAACCACTGAAACATTCAATGTTGAGGATTCGTTAATTCATCAAGGCATTTGAATAAATAGTTCCGCACGTAATGTACAGCATCTTCCTGGCAAGAGGATGAGGGTTGGAGAATTTTGATAGATTTTATTGGCTTTTGTATTTGCATCTTAGAAACATCCACAATATAATAGGAGGCTGCAACCAGACTCATGACAATGCTTTTTGAATAGCTAAAAAGTGTTTAATTTGACCTCGCAGTTATAAAACTGCCTATAAAAGGGATCTATTCTAGCACAGAAACATGATAGTTTCAACATCTTTCTGTCAAAGAAATCTCAATACCTCAATTAAACGTAAATTTCATAGCTGTTAATAATGTTACGCTATGTAAATGAGTAAAAAGACAGAAAATGTGATGTGTAATAACACAGCATCCAGTCTTTTACTTCAAATGAATGTTTGATTATGTTACTTTTAACAATATGCATATATTTTAAGTATATTAGAGTATACTAGATAAAAATCTAAGTATGACCAACTCAAACGTAAAAAATATTAAAAATAAGGAAGGTCCCGAGGCAACTCTGCTGTAAAGTCATGAGGGAATACCTACAGCCTTTTGTTTTGCAAACACCCAACCAAGTTTGCAAAACAAAAGGCTGTTTGGGATTCCCTCATCACTCTCCCCTTCCCTATTGGTCAGCCAATCTATGTCCTGGTCACATGACCTTATGTGATTTCCTTTTAAAACACACCTGTGATGTTTTTCACCTTTACACCTTGAAAAAGACTCCTGTGAGTCGAAACGCGTCAGTGCGTGTGAAAAAATAAAACAAAGGACTTTACAGCAGAGTTGCCTCGGGACCTTCCTTCTTTTTGATGTTTAAGATGCCCCTTTTCCCTTGAAGAGCACCTGCACTGCACATTTAACGGAGACCCAAGGCAGCGCTCTCCCATCTCTCTCTTGTAAAAAATATTAAATCTAATTTTGTTTTATGAATATACATATACATATACATATATATATGGGAGTGTGTGTGTGTGTGTATCATGTTATACAGCACCAAATCACATCTATGTCATAACAGGGCACTTCAAATCTATAGCCCATCTGAAGCTAATTAGAATCCAAGTCAGTCTCATACTAGATAGCTAATAGCTAGACAGGTTCTTTGTGAAGCACACAGGTTCAAAGACAACAAAGACAACAGATTATTGGCTAAATTACAATAAGACTGAGTTGCTCCTTATTTGAGCAAGGGTAATTATCCTTGGATATATGGCGGTGAATGAATGGAATCATTGGCACAAAGCGTGTCATACCCCGGTATGATAGGTGGCGCTGTACCCATTTCAACTATTGCTAATAGAGCGACTTCCTCTTGAACTCTTCACCACCAACAACAACAACAAACTCAGGTATTCGAGAAAATGTTGAACGAAGAGCAAACTCTTTGTAAAATGCAAATAAAACCAGAAAGATATGATCTTAGAACTATTAAAAAGTTATATCTAATTAGAAATAGTACAAGTTCGGTGCAATCTGTTGGTTTCCTTAGCCAGGAAATGGTTTTTTAATTGCTCTGTATGAATGAATTGGATTATGACAATGAATGGAACTCCAATTGGCCTGAATTGGACTTTATCATTTAAGTGCCCTGAGATGACATTTGTTGTAATTTGGCGTTGTACAAATAAAACTGAACTGAATTGAATTGCAAGTGAAACATATCAAATGTGGAAAAAGAAAAGTTTATTTTGGCAACATTTAAAAAAAAACTGACATTATTCTGTCTTGGAAAACACTGCTGGTGGAAAACATGATACTGGCTGCTGAAAAGCTGGCCGAATTGGACCTTCCAACGTGACAGTGGCAGGAAGTATTCATCTGAAGTCATCCAGAGATTAACAGAGAACACAAATCAACATTCTGGAATCTGGACTTCAGTTCCATCCAGAATCTGTGGTTGGAACCACAGAACAGAAGAGACGGAACTGAAGCCTTCAAACCTACAGATCATCCCAGAATAAGGTCCAAATTCTCCAGTGGAGGCATGAAGAAAGCAGTCGTGAGTACCATAACATACAATTAATACATTAAAACCGACCTGGACGATAAAATTTTGAGATGGACTGAGAACAGAGCGCCGTTGCTCTTTTTTACTCATCACAAAATCGTGATGTCATCACTAATGATGTCATCACTGATGATGTCATCATCAGATGCACTGTGACATCACAATCGCTCTGATCTCTGCTCAGATCTCTATCCCCAAAGTTTATAAATAGGACCTACTTGCTCCTTTTTCACAGTTCATCAGTTTATCTGAAGAAACACGTCGAGTTTTTCAAGCATCTTTGAAAGTCACAGCACAGTTTTCACATCGCCTAAAACAAACACTTAATTACTACCTTCAACAGTAATTTTGACAAGTACTTAGTAACAACGCTTACTTATTATCTTAAAAAGTCATTTTGATTTTAAGTACTTCAAGACAAGCAAAATGAGTCAAACCAAGATATCATCTCCTCCACTTCAGTGGTGCGACATGGTGGACGACGATTTGCCCGAGGAGTTCTACAACTTTACCATTACTTTTGGCAGTGACAAAAGTAATGAGGAACCCACCACCAACCTGTTGGAAAAACAACCGTCCCAGGTCCCCGAGGATTCCCCGTCTCCTCAATCATCAAAGGACGAAGTGGAAGAAACATCCCAGGTCCCTGCTCCAGCTGTTCCTCCTCACGTCGAGGAGGTCCAGCTCCTGCAGGATCATCACCAGGCCTCCGTAGTTCGTCGCGTCAAGACTCCAGTTTCCCAAACCGAGGGGATTCCATCTGACGCCTCTGCTGCCGACCGAGATTACGGATCAGAGGAATCCCACAACTCTTACCAGCAGAAAAATGACGAGATAAACTATCTCTACCATCAGATGGATATTCTAAAGGCAAAGCTGCAGAAGAAAAACTTCTTTCTGACAAGAGAAACAGACAGAAGAGTCGCAGCAGAGAGGGCCCTCTTCAACACTAAGGAAAGGCTAATCATGACCGAGGAAAAGCTAAACAACCTGGATATTCTAAAGACAAAGCTGCAGAAGAAAAACTTCTTTCTGACAAAAGAGACAGACAGAAGAGTCGCAGCAGAGAGCGCCCTCTCCATGACCGAGGAAAAGCTAACCATGACTGAGGAAAAGCTAACCATGACTGAGGAAAAGCTAACCATGACTGGGGAAAAGCTAAACAACCTGGAAAACTGTTTGACCTGCGAGCGTCATCTCCGGCAGAAGTGCGAGCAGGAGCTCAAACAGTGCAACCAAGTTATTGCAGAACTGAGTCAACCTTTAAAACCAGCAGTAGCAGAAACTGAATACCAGGCAGTTCTGAAAGAGGTCGAGAACCTGAAAGAACAGACTGCCGCCAACATAAATCAGGTTGAGAACCTGAAAGAACAACTGAGAGAACAGACTGCCTTCAACATTAATCTGGCCTCCAAACTAACATCACAGGAGGAGGCAACAAAGACTCAAGAGAAGAAGGTGGCAGATCTCATGAAGGCTGTTATGCAATCTGTCATCAACAAGCCAGAAGAACAAAGAGAGCTGTACATCATCCCACAACTCCATTTAGATCAGATCAGTGTTCCACCAAAGATCCCAACTGTAGAAGAGTTGGCTTCACAAGAAGTATTGAATCTAGAAGTGGAGGAAGTTACCCAAACAGAACCACCAAAGATCCCAACTGTAGAAAAGTCGGCTTCACAAGAAGTATTGAATCTAGAAGTGGAGGAAGTTATCCAAACAGAACCACCAAAGATCCCAACCGTAGAAAAGTCGGCTTCACAAGAAGTATTGAATCTAGAAGTGGAGGAAGTTACCCAAACAGAACCACCAAAGATCCCAACTGTAGAAAAGTCGGCTTCACAAGAAGTATTGAATCTAGAAGTGGAGGAAGTTATCCAAACAGAACCACCAAAGATCCCAACTGGAGAAGAGTCGGCTTCACAAGAAGTATTGAATCTAGAAGTGGAGGAAGTTACCCAAACAGAACCACCAAAGATCCCAACTGGAGAAGAGTCGGCTTCACAAGAAGTATTGAATCTAGAAGTGGAGGAAGTTACCCAAACAGAACCACAAAAGATTCCTGACGAACCAAAGAAGAAAGTTGCACCACCGAAGCCTCCGCGAAAGAACAAGAAGACGCCAGAAACCATCGTGAAGAACAACGAGCCTGAAATCATCCAGGAGCAAAGAGACACGGAGGACATTCCATCACCGATCGATGTCCAGGTACCAAAGATCTCCGAACCCGTGGAAGACACAGCAGTTCCAGAACAACTCGTGGACCAATGTGAGCCCTCAGAACAAAGACCAGATGTGCCTTCAGCGTGGAGAAAATTTAAGAAATTCGTGACGCCAAAACGCCACCGCCAGTACAAAAAGGAGTGGCAGCTATTTCTTGATCAGGATTACTAATCAGTCCCAGATCATTTCAATTTGTTAATGTGAGCCCTCAGAACAAAGACCAGAGGTGCCTTCAGCGTGGAGGAAGTTAAAAAAGTGCCTGACGCCAAAACACCGCCGCCAGTACAAAGAAAAAAACATCGAGAGAGGAAGACACAGCAGCGTTTAAAACTTGCACACAACATCAACAGCTTGTCAACCTCAAATGAATATAAAACCTTCTCCATACATCATATTATAACATCAATAAAAGATGATTCAAATTCATATAACTTTTGTTCATCTGCATCTTTTCATCCTGAACAACTGCCTGAAAGCATCAGTGCATTGTTCTCTCAGCTGTTAACAGTATTAATGTGTCATTCAGATAAGAACATGAAGATATGTTCCTTCACTAATCATCATTGCATTGATTTATGTGTTTAAATAGAATAAATTATAAAAAAAACTAAATTACACAATTGCTGTTATCAAAATAAGGTTAAAAGGTGATTTTCTTTAAACAAATTGAAATATTGTTGATATCTGATGTGAAACTTGAATATCTGCAGTATAATTCTTACTTGTTATTCATGTTATGGTTATTCTTTCACTTTTATACATCTACGGTTTGTATTTACTGGTCAGATATGTCAGATTACATTCTGGTTGTCTGGATTAGATTTAGATTTTAGAAATTAAACTTGTTACAAAGAGAAATCTATGAGGAAGCATGTTCCAGGAATCCAGCCTATTCAATAAGAATAAAAATGTATTTGTGGATATTTAAAATCCATAACCCCACGCATGGCGGCAAAAGTTCTTCCAAGGACAAATAAGGTCATGGTCAAGGTCATGTTTATTTATATAGCACCTTATAACAACCTGGGTTGAGCAAAGTGCTTTACATAAATAAATAACAATAAAATCCAACAGATATGTTTAACAAAGAAATTCAGCAAAAGGTAAAAAAAAAATATGAAATGAGTATTTTACAGGGCTGATTTGATGTTTATCTGCGTTGCATATCCAGCATCATCACTGAGAATGATCACTTTTTTGGTACATACATACATGCCTTTGTGCACTAATATAAACATGTAATTACATACATGCCTATGTGCACTAATATAAACATGTACTTACATACATGCCTTTGTGCACTAATATAAACATTTAATTACATACATGCCTCTGTGCACTAATATAAACATGTAATTACATACATGCCTTTGTGCACTAATATAAACATGTACTAACATACATGCCTTTGTGCACTAATATAAACATGTACTAACATACATGCCTTTGTGCACTAATATAAACATGTAATTACATACATGCCTTTGTGCACTAATATAAACATGTACTAACATACATGCCTTTGTGCACTAATATAAACATGTACTAACATACATGCCTTTGTGCACTAATATAAACATGTAATTACATACATGCCTTTGTGCACTAATATAAACATGTACTAACATACATGCCTTTGTGCACTAATATAAACATGTAATTACATACATGCCTTTGTGCACTAATATAAACATGTAATTACATACATGCCTTTGTGCACTAATATAAACATGTAATTACATACATGCCTTTGTGCACTAATATAAACATGTAATTACATACATGCTTCTGTGCACTAATATAAACATGTACTTACATACATGCCTTTGTGCACTAATATAAACATGTAATTACATACATGCCTTTGTGCACTAATATAAACATGTAATTACATACATGCCTCTGTGCACTAATATAAACATGTACTAACATACATGCCTATGTGCACTAATATAGACATGTACTAACATACATGCCTATGTGCACTAATATAAACATGTACTAACATACATGCCTATGTGCACTAATATAAACATGTACTTACATACATGCCTCTGTGCACTAATATAAACATGTACTAACATACATGCCTATGTGCACTAATATAGACATGTACTAACATACATGCCTATGTGCACTAATATAAACATGTACTAACATACATGCCTTTGTGCACTGATATAAACATGTACTAACATACATGCCTATGTGCACTAATATAAACATGTACTAACATACATGCCTTTGTGCACTAATATAAACATGTACTAACATACATGCCTCTGTGCACTAATATAAACATGTACTAACATACATGCCTTTGTGCACTAATATAAACATGTACTTACATACATGCCTCTGTGCACAAATATAAACATGTACTAACATACATGCCTTTGTGCACTAATATAAACATGTACTAACATACATGCCTTTGTGCACTGATATAAACATGTAATTACATACATGCCTCTGTGCACTAATATAAACATGTACTAACATACATGCCTTTGTGCACTGATATAAACATGTACTAACATACATGCCTTTGTGCACTGATATAAACATGTACTAACATACATGCCTCTGTGCACTAATATAAACATGTACTAACATACATGCCTTTGTGCACTAATATAAACATGTACTTACATACATGCCTCTGTGCACAAATATAAACATGTACTAACATACATGCCTTTGTGCACTAATATAAACATGTACTAACATACATGCCTTTGTGCACTGATATAAACATGTAATTACATACATGCCTCTGTGCACTAATATAAACATGTACTAACATACATGCCTTTGTGCACTGATATAAACATGTAATTACATACATGCCTCTGTGCACTAATATAAACATGTACTAACATACATGCCTTTGTGCACTAATATAAACATGTACTAACATACATGCCTTTGTGCACTAATATAAACATGTACTAACATACATGCTTTTGTGCACTAATATAAACATGTACTAACATACATGCTTTTGTGCACTAATATAAACATGTACTAACATACATGCTTTTGTGCACTGATATAAACATGTACTAACATACATGCTTTTGTGCACTAATATAAACATGCACTAACATACATGCTTTTGTGCACTAATATAAACATGTACTAACATACATGCCTATGTGCACTAATATAAACATGTACTAACATACATGCCTATGTGCACTAATATAAACATGTACTAACATACATACCTATGTGCACTAATATAAACATGTACTAACATACATGCTTTTGTGCACTAATATAAACATGCACTAACATACATGCTTTTGTGCACTAATATAAACATGTACTAACATACATGCTTTTGTGCACTAATATAAACATGTACTAACATACATGCTTTTGTGCACTAATATAAATATGTACTAACATACATGCTTTTGTGCACTGATATAAACATGTACTAACATACATGCCTTTGTGCACTGATATAAACATGTACTAACATACATGCCTTTGTGCACTGATATAAACATGTACTAACATACATGCTTTTGTGCACTGATATAAACATGTACTAACATACATGCTTTTGTGCACTGATATAAATATGTACTAACATACATGCCTTTGTGCACTGATATAAACATGTACTAACATACATGCCTTTGTGCACTAATATAAACATGTACTAACATACATGCCTTTGTGCACTGATATAAACATGTACTTACATACATGCCTTTGTGCACTAATATAAACATGTACTAACATACATGCCTTTGTGCACTGATATAAACATGTACTAACATACATGCCTTTGTGCACTAATATAAACATGTACTAACATACATGCCTTTGTGCACTAATATAAACATGTACTAACATACATGCCTTTGTGCACTAATATAAACATGTACTAACATACATGCCTTTGTGCACTAATATAAACATGTACTAACATACATGCCTTTGTGCACTAATATAAACATGTACTAACATACATGCCTTTGTGCACTGATATAAACATGTACTTACATACATGCCTTTGTGCACTAATATAAACATGTACTAACATACATGCCTTTGTGCACTGATATAAACATGTACTAACATACATGCCTTTGTGCACTAATATAAACATGTACTAACATACATGCCTCTGTGCACTAATATAAACATGTACTAACATACATGCCTTTGTGCACTAATATAAACATGTACTAACATACATGCTTTTGTGCACTGATATAAACATGTACTAACATACATGCTTTTGTGCACTAATATAAACATGTACTAACATACATGCTTTTGTGCACTAATATAAACATGTACTAACATACATGCCTCTGTGCACTAATATAAATATTTACTAACATACATGCTTTTGTGCACTAATATAAACATGTACTAACATACATGCCTCTGTGCACTGATATAAACATGTACTAACATACATGCCTTTGTGCACTAATATAAACATGTACTAACATACATGCCTTTGTGCACTAATATAAACATGTACTAACATACATGCCTCTGTGCACTAATATAAACATGTACTAACATACATGCCTTTGTGCACTAATATAAACATGTACTAACATACATGCCTTTGTGCACTAATATAAACATGTACTAACATACATGCTTTTGTGCACTAATATAAACATGTACTAACATACATGCTTTTGTGCACTAATATAAACATGTACTAACATACATGCTTTTGTGCACTGATATAAACATGTACTAACATACATGCTTTTGTGCACTAATATAAACATGCACTAACATACATGCTTTTGTGCACTAATATAAACATGTACTAACATACATGCCTATGTGCACTAATATAAACATGTACTAACATACATGCCTATGTGCACTAATATAAACATGTACTAACATACATACCTATGTGCACTAATATAAACATGTACTAACATACATGCTTTTGTGCACTAATATAAACATGCACTAACATACATGCTTTTGTGCACTAATATAAACATGTACTAACATACATGCTTTTGTGCACTAATATAAACATGTACTAACATACATGCTTTTGTGCACTAATATAAATATGTACTAACATACATGCTTTTGTGCACTGATATAAACATGTACTAACATACATGCCTTTGTGCACTGATATAAACATGTACTAACATACATGCCTTTGTGCACTGATATAAACATGTACTAACATACATGCTTTTGTGCACTGATATAAACATGTACTAACATACATGCTTTTGTGCACTGATATAAATATGTACTAACATACATGCCTTTGTGCACTGATATAAACATGTACTAACATACATGCCTTTGTGCACTAATATAAACATGTACTAACATACATGCCTTTGTGCACTGATATAAACATGTACTTACATACATGCCTTTGTGCACTAATATAAACATGTACTAACATACATGCCTTTGTGCACTGATATAAACATGTACTAACATACATGCCTTTGTGCACTAATATAAACATGTACTAACATACATGCCTTTGTGCACTAATATAAACATGTACTAACATACATGCCTTTGTGCACTAATATAAACATGTACTAACATACATGCCTTTGTGCACTAATATAAACATGTACTAACATACATGCCTTTGTGCACTAATATAAACATGTACTAACATACATGCCTTTGTGCACTGATATAAACATGTACTTACATACATGCCTTTGTGCACTAATATAAACATGTACTAACATACATGCCTTTGTGCACTGATATAAACATGTACTAACATACATGCCTTTGTGCACTAATATAAACATGTACTAACATACATGCCTCTGTGCACTAATATAAACATGTACTAACATACATGCCTTTGTGCACTAATATAAACATGTACTAACATACATGCTTTTGTGCACTGATATAAACATGTACTAACATACATGCTTTTGTGCACTAATATAAACATGTACTAACATACATGCTTTTGTGCACTAATATAAACATGTACTAACATACATGCCTCTGTGCACTAATATAAATATTTACTAACATACATGCTTTTGTGCACTAATATAAACATGTACTAACATACATGCCTCTGTGCACTGATATAAACATGTACTAACATACATGCCTTTGTGCACTAATATAAACATGTACTAACATACATGCCTTTGTGCACTAATATAAACATGTACTAACATACATGCCTCTGTGCACTAATATAAACATGTACTAACATACATGCTTTTGTGCACTAATATAAACATGTACTAACATACATGCCTCTGTGCACTAATATAAACATGTACTAACATACATGCTTTTGTGCACTGATATAAACATGTACTAACATACATGCTTTTGTGCACTAATATAAACATGTACTAACATACATGCTTTTGTGCACTAATATAAACATGTACTAACATACATGCCTCTGTGCACTAATATAAATATTTACTAACATACATGCTTTTGTGCACTAATATAAACATGTACTAACATACATGCCTTTGTGCACTAATATAAACATGTACTAACATATATGCTTTTGTGCACTGATATAAACATGTACTTACATACATGCCTCTGTGCACTAATATAAACATGTACTAACATACATGCCTTTGTGCACTGATATAAACATGTACTAACATACATGCTTTTGTGCACTAATATAAACATGTACTAACATACATGCCTTTGTGCACTAATATAAACATGTACTAACATACATGCTTTTGTGCACTAATATAAACATGTACTAACATACATGCCTATGTGCACTAATATAAACATGTACTAACATACATGCCTTTGTGCACTAATATAAACATGTACTAACATACATGCTTTTGTGCACTAATATAAACATGTACTAACATACATGCCTTTGTGCACTAATATAAACATGTACTAACATACATGCTTTTGTGCACTAATATAAACATGTACTAACATACATGCCTCTGTGCACTAATATAAACATGTACTAACATACATGCTTTTGTGCACTAATATAAACATGTACTAACATACATGCCTTTGTGCACTAATATAAACATGTACTAACATACATGCTTTTGTGCACTAATATAAACATGTACTAACATACATGCCTATGTGCACTAATATAAACATGTACTAACATACATGCCTTTGTGCACTAATATAAACATGTACTAACATACATGCTTTTGTGCACTAATATAAACATGTACTAACATACATGCCTTTGTGCACTAATATAAACATGTACTAACATACATGCTTTTGTGCACTGATATAAACATGTACTAACATACATGCTTTTGTGCACTAATATAAACATGTACTAACATACATGCCTCTGTGCACTAATATAAACATGTACTAACATACATGCTTTTGTGCACTAATATAAACATGTACTAACATACATGCCTCTGTGCACTAATATAAATATGTACTAACATACATGCCTCTGTGCACTAATATAAACATGTACTAACATACATGCTTTTGTGCACTAATATAAACATGTACTAACATACATGCTTTTGTGCACTAATATAAACATGTACTAACATACATGCCTTTGTGCACTGATATAAACATGTACTTACATACATGCCTCTGTGCACTAATATAAACATGTACTAACATACATGCCTTTGTGCACTAATATAAACATGTACTAACATACATGCTTTTGTGCACTGATATAAACATGTACTAACATACATGCCTTTGTGCACTGATATAAACATGTACTTACATACATGCCTTTGTGCACTAATATAAACATGTACTAACATACATGCCTTTGTGCACTGATATAAACATGTACTAACATACATGCTTTTGTGCACTGATATAAACATGTACTAACATACATGCCTTTGTGCACTAATATAAACATGTACTAACATACATGCTTTTGTGCACTGATATAAACATGTACTAACATACATGCCTTTGTGCACTGATATAAACATGTACTAACATACATGCTTTTGTGCACTGATATAAACATGTACTAACATACATGCTTTTGTGCACTAATATAAACATGTACTAACATACATGCCTTTGTGCACTGATATAAACATGTACTAACATACATGCCTTTGTGCACTAATGTAAACATGTACTAACATACATGCCTTTGTGCACTAATATAAACATGTACAAACATACATGCCTTTGTGCACTAATATAAACATGTACTAACATACATGCTTTTGTGCACTAATATAAACATGTACTAACATACATGCCTTTGTGCACTAATATAAACATGTACTAACATACATGCTTTTGTGCACTGATATAAACATGTACTAACATACATGCCTTTGTGCACTGATATAAACATGTACTTACATACATGCCTTTGTGCACTAATATAAACATGTACTAACATACATGCCTTTGTGCACTGATATAAACATGTACTAACATACATGCCTTTGTGCACTAATATAAACATGTACTAACATACATGCTTTTGTGCACTAATATAAACATGTACTAACATACATGCCTTTGTGCACTGATATAAACATGTACTTACATACATGCCTTTGTGCACTAATATAAACATGTACTAACATACATGCTTTTGTGCACTAATATAAACATGTACTAACATACATGCCTTTGTGCACTGATATAAACATGTACTAACATACATGCTTTTGTGCACTAATATAAACATGTACTAACATACATGCCTTTGTGCACTGATATAAACATGTACTAACATACATGCCTCTGTGCACTAATATAAACATGTACTAACATACATGCCTCTGTGCACTGATATAAACATGTACTAACATACATGCCTTTGTGCACTAATATAAACATGTACTAACATACATGCCTTTGTGCACTAATATAAACATGTACTAACATACATGCTTTTGTGCACTAATATAAACATGTACTAACATACATGCCTTTGTGCACTGATATAAACATGTACTTACATACATGCCTTTGTGCACTAATATAAACATGTACTAACATACATGCCTTTGTGCACTGATATAAACATGTACTAACATACATGCCTTTGTGCACTAATATAAACATGTACTAACATACATGCCTTTGTGCACTAATATAAACATGTACTAACATACATGCTTTTGTGCACTGATATAAACATGTACTAACATACATGCTTTTGTGCACTAATATAAACATGTACTAACATACATGCTTTTGTGCACTAATATAAACATGTACTAACATACATGCCTCTGTGCACTAATATAAATATTTACTAACATACATGCTTTTGTGCACTAATATAAACATGTACTAACATACATGCCTTTGTGCACTAATATAAACATGTACTAACATATATGCTTTTGTGCACTGATATAAACATGTACTTACATACATGCCTCTGTGCACTAATATAAACATGTACTAACATACATGCCTTTGTGCACTGATATAAACATGTACTAACATACATGCTTTTGTGCACTAATATAAACATGTACTAACATACATGCCTTTGTGCACTAATATAAACATGTACTAACATACATGCTTTTGTGCACTAATATAAACATGTACTAACATACATGCCTATGTGCACTAATATAAACATGTACTAACATACATGCCTTTGTGCACTAATATAAACATGTACTAACATACATGCTTTTGTGCACTAATATAAACATGTACTAACATACATGCCTTTGTGCACTAATATAAACATGTACTAACATACATGCTTTTGTGCACTAATATAAACATGTACTAACATACATGCTTTTGTGCACTAATATAAACATGTACTAACATACATGCCTCTGTGCACTAATATAAACATGTACTAACATACATGCTTTTGTGCACTAATATAAACATGTACTAACATACATGCCTCTGTGCACTAATATAAATATGTACTAACATACATGCCTCTGTGCACTAATATAAACATGTACTAACATACATGCTTTTGTGCACTAATATAAACATGTACTAACATACATGCCTCTGTGCACTAATATAAATATGTACTAACATACATGCCTCTGTGCACTAATATAAACATGTACTAACATACATGCCTCTGTGCACTAATATAAACATGTACTAACATACATGCTTTTGTGCACTAATATAAACATGTACTAACATACATGCCTTTGTGCACTAATATAAACATGTACTAACATACATGCTTTTGTGCACTAATATAAACATGTACTAACATACATGCCTTTGTGCACTAATATAAACATGTACTAACATACATGCTTTTGTGCACTAATATAAACATGTACTAACATACATGCTTTTGTGCACTAATATAAACATGTACTAACATACATGCCTCTGTGCACTAATATAAACATGTACTAACATACATGCTTTTGTGCACTAATATAAACATGTACTAACATACATGCCTCTGTGCACTAATATAAACATGTACTAACATACATGCTTTTGTGCACTAATATAAACATGTACTAATATACATGCTTTTGTGCACTGATATAAACATGTACTAACATACATGCTTTTGTGCACTGATATAAACATGCACTAACATACATGCTTTTGTGCACTAATATAAACATGTACTAACATACATGCTTTTGTGCACTAATATAAACATGTATTACTCATGAAAGCTTTTAAAAGTGCTGCTGTGACCATGTGAACTCCTGCTGGAATCTCCTGTAAAGCTGCAAAAACCTTAAAATCTGCCTGTTTTCCTTTGTTTAGCAGTAGTAGTCATAGAAGTAGTAATAGTAGTAGTATAGTATATTCAACTATAAAAATCTAACTGTTGCGAAATGTTCAAGTCTCCAGGGAAATGTCTTCGGTCAAGGCACTCATTAAGAAGTGTGTTCTCACTTGGCCCTCTCCACTGAGTGATCATTAAAAGAAGCATTAAACATTTGTGCATTTGTTTGGCAAGTGTTCTGCTTTAGTTGATATATAGTCACATGTAAGACAGGCAGCAAACACAGTTTTGCAGAGGCTGACAGGAATATCAGCAGCTTTGCCGGTATCTGGTAATAACCTCAGTTGTACAAAACAAATATTTTTCTTGATTATGAAACCTACCCTCATATGATGTGCTGGAGCAGGAGTTTGAGGACGCAAATGCAGAATTATCAGAATGAGGAGCGGACTAGCAATGCCGTAAAACAACAGAGTCTATTACAAAAAAAAAAAACTTATGGTTCAGTCATGGCATGGGAAAATAACTGCAAACAAAGCTAAAACAGAACTGAAGAGAGATGAGCCGACAAATGGCAAGAAAAAAAAGATACGGAGGAAACAAATTACGGCAGAAAGCAAAAACAACCTGTTTTCAAACATACCTACAAAGGCCTGGCACTGAAGAAAGGAAAACCTGCAGCATATACACTGTTGGAGGGATTAACAAAGGAGGAACATGTGTGGCAATCAGAAACTGAGGAAAAACAAGAGAGGAAGTAAACTCCACAGAAAACACAAATGAGGAAGGTAAACAAAAAATATGAAACAGGAAGCAAGGAAACTATATAACAGAGATTTGACTCAAGTACAAAAAAAAAAAACATGAAATAGAAACTAAGAAGCCAAAACACAAAGACATGGACCATGACAAGTAAATGGATCAACAAATTTGTCAGGGTCTGTTAGGAGTGGGGTTTTGTTGGAATACATGACAAGACTTTTTTTTTCTTACACCTAGCTCAAGATTTCTAACCAACAGCTTATCAGTTGGAGGTTTCTTTCATTTTTTTTTTGATCAAATTTTTATTTTATTTTCATTCAAACACAAAACAAATAATGATGTACAGTCACTGAACATACCGTTACATCAATCCCCCCCACCCCCCACACAGACACAACTATAATATGAAAAAAATAAAAATAAAAAAAAAAAAATAATAATGCGGCTTGAAACAAACAACAATAACAAGAAGAGAAAAACAAAAAGGGACTACAGGGACAGTTAATATAGACTTGCTGAGTGATTCACGGTGCTAAGTGAGGTAGATCAGATAAATAACGGACCACAAGGATCAGAGTGAGCCCTTCAATGTTTCAGCTGTAGTGTGCCACATATTCACATTTGCCTCTTTAGCCCCATTTATGCGGGCTGTCGATAACTCCATATACACAACATCAAGAAAAGTTAGAACCCACTGTCGGATGGTCAAAGTGTGAGGGGGCTTCCAGCGTACTGCGATCATCTTCTTAGCAGCTGTTAAACCTGCTAACAATACACGTTTCTGACATTCAGGGGCTCGGAACGCCGAAAGATCATTTAATAATAACACTGGTATGGTCACAGGCACTGTCTCCGATATGAGTGCTGTCAGCTCAGCGGCCACACCTTGCCAAAAACTAGCAACGGGGGGGCATTCCCACATCATGTGGAGGAAAGTGCCAGGGGTTCCCAATGCACACAGGGTGCATGAGGGATCATTGATAACTTTCATAAGATGTAGCTTACGAGGGGTCAGGTAGGTCCTGTGTACGAAGTTATAATGGATCTGCTGGTGGTCAGGATTACGAGAGGCGAGTTTGATATTGACCCACACCTTATCCCAATCAAAATCCTCATCCAGACCGGGGACATCGCCCCTCCACACCTTGTTTACTGGGAGCGTTTTATAGGTGGCCTCAAGCAAGTATAAGTATAGAGTGGATACCATTCCCCTCGCAGCTCTTTTAGTAACAATCAATTCATGAAGTGGATGTGTAGGCAGCGGGTGCTGCCAGGGTACCCCGTGTGCTTTAAGGGCTGCCCTCAGTTGCAAATAAAAAAAGAAGGACGTGCCTGGCAGATTGAAGCTGTTCTTAATGTCTTGAAAGGAGCGTAAACCATCTAAGTCGAAAATATCACCCAAAAAATGTACCCCTCCCCTTTCCCACTGAGAGTAGGTGACAGGTCTCCCCCCAATCAGTAAACCTTTATTATTAAAAATCGGAGACTGCAGGTGCCATCTGCAAGATATATCACAAATTCTTTCCGCTGAGCGCCAGACCTGGATCAGATGAGTCACGATGGGGCCGCAACGTAATTGACTTTGCTGTACAGAAATATTCGCAAATAAAACGTCTGCCAAAGACCATGGGTGCACCATCCTTTCTTCCATTGTACGCCAAGAAACTGCTGTCTGAGAGTCAAACCATGTGACAAGGGGTCTAAGAGTGAAGGACCAGTGGTAAAGTTTAAAATTGGGCACCGCTAAGCCCCCATCTAATCTCCTGCGCTGGACAGTGGCAGATCTAAGACGGGGTCTCTTCCCATTCCATATG
Organism: Odontesthes bonariensis; assembly: GCF_027942865.1. Classification (NCBI taxonomy): domain Eukaryota; kingdom Metazoa; phylum Chordata; class Actinopteri; order Atheriniformes; family Atherinopsidae; genus Odontesthes; species Odontesthes bonariensis. The sequence goes on along the minus strand of NC_134520.1, from coordinate 27,423,318 downwards.
AATTTCGAAACGGCCGCATGAAGCTTACCCCAGTATCCTGCAGGGGGAGAGAGGGGGACCATGGAGCTGACAAAATTTATTCTGGGCACTACGTTCATTTTGACAATAGAAATGCGTGCCTGGAGAGAGTTGGGCAGGCTGGCCCATCTTCCTAAATCACCCAAGACTTTGTTCAGTACTTCAGTATAATTGTGCTTCACAATAAGATGTAGAGAGGAAAATATTTCGATACCCAGATATTTAAAATGTGGAACTGAGGGAATGTTGGAGGGCAAAGGAGAGGTCTTGGCCGCTTCATTCAATGGCAGCAAAGCTGACTTTGACCAATTGATTTTAAACCCTGATAGCGCACCAAACTCATCCAACATTGATAAAAGGTGGGGGGCAGACTGCAACGGGTCTCCCAGAAAGACTAAAATGTCGTCAGCATAAAGGGCCAGGTGATGGTGTGTGTTATGAACAGTTATGGGTTTAATAACTGACGATAACCGGATCATCTGCGCCAAGGGTTCAAGCGATAGAGCAAACAGCGTCGGGCTCAAAGGGCAGCCTTGACGAGATGATCTAGACACTGGGAACAGAGCGGAGCAAATGTTACCTGTAAGAACCATTGCAGATGGGTTTGAATATAACAACTGTATCATTTTTATAAAGCCTTCTCCAAAACCCATTGCTCCCAAAACCGACCACAAAAAGGACCACTCAAGGCGGTCGAACGCCTTCATCGCGTCTAGGGATAAAACAGCTGCCGGAGTTTTGAGATCTGTTACTGCGTCAATTATATGCAGCAGTCGGCGGACATTGTCAGAGGCCATACGTGACTTCATAAAGCCAGTCTGGTCACAGTGAACTAGTGATGATATATGAGGTTGCAGGCGACGGGAGAGTGCCTTGGCATATATTTTAACATCGGCATTCAACAGGCTAAGGGGCCTATAACTACTACATTCTGCTGGGTTTTTATCTTTCTTCAGTAGTAAGCTTATCACCGCTATGTTGACATCCCTAGAAAAAGCACCTTTCTCTATTGAAAAGTGGATCATACTGAGAAGCAATGGGCCAAGGAGGTCCCAAAAAGCTGCGTAAAATTCTGGTGGTATGCCGTCAAGCCCGGTGGATTTGCCCCTTTGCATACTTTGTACAGCCTTTTTAAGTTCCTCAAGAGAAATCGGTTCTGCTAAATCATTTGCCTCCTCCACCGCAAGGCGAGGTAACTTTAATTGAGCCAAAAAATCATCACACTTGTCTTTGTCGAGAGATATATCGGATTTGTACAGGTCAGAGTAAAAACTACGAAAAGTGTTGTTGATCTGTGTCGGATCAGTGGTGATAGCACCTGACTGTAATTTGACTGAAGAAATATCGGAGAACTGCTCATTTGACCTAATCTTCATCGCCAACAGGTGGCTGGGCCTTGATCCATGAAAATAATACCGTTGCCTGGTCCTATGGATTAAAAACTCTGACTGGCGTCTGAGGATGATGTTAATGTCTTTCCTGACCACCTCACGCTGTGAAACTATCTGTTCCGATAGATTAGCAGGTAACACAGATTCTAGTTTGGCTAGTTTGCTTTCCAATTCATGTAACTTAGAGATTTGGGCCTTGCGCTGGTTGGAGGCAAACAGAGTGGCGTTACTCCTGATAAAACCTTTAATTGCATCCCAAAGTATTCTTGGATCATCGACCGAGCCAACATTGAACTCCAAGAATTCCCTGAGCTTCTCCGTAAATTGTGTCCTAAATTCTTCCTGTTTCAATAGAGACGTGTTGAAACGCCATTTTGGTGCGCGAGGGGAAGCGCTATTGAGTATCGCAGTGCAAAGCACACCTTTATGATCAGAAAGGGCTATGGGAAGCAACAGTACATTGTGAATAATTTTAAAGAGTTTAGGGGATGCAAATATGTAGTCGATTCTTGAACAAGATTTGTGTCGAGCTGAGAAAAAGGAGTAGTCACTGGCTGAAGGGTTCAACGAACGCCACAAATCTGTGAGACCCAGACTGTTAGCCCATGCCTGTAAAGCTGCAGATGCTTGTTTCTGATCCCTTGTCTCAGATTTGCCCGTCCTGTCATTAGCTGCCTTCCAAACCGCGTTAAAGTCTCCCCCCACAACGAACAAATAATCACTCAGTTCCAGCATCTTATTTGTCAAATTGTCGTAAAAGACTCCATCAAAACAGTTTGGTGCATACACTGATATGAAGGCTATTTTCCTGTTACTAATTTCTGACTTAACAATTGTCACCCTGCCTTCTGTGTCAGACCACGTGTCTTGGATTTTAATTTTAAAGCTACGTCTGGCTACGATAGCCACACCCCTGGTCTTCGTACCAGATGTGGAAGAAGCTATCACATGATAATGTTTATCGGCCAGTCGTCTAATATCAGCAGCCAGGAGATGCGTCTCCTGTACTAATGCAACGTCAATTCTCCTCCTACGTAATAAACCTAGAGTGCTAATCCTTTTGTGGGGACTATTCAGACCACCTGTATTCCAACTCAAAACATTAAGCTCAGGCATAATTTAGAGTATTGTCCCTATAGTGAATGCCGCCAAGACATGAGAACAGCACCCGTGACCATATGAAAAAATGAACCCAGATATGTAACTTACTCCAGTCAAGCCCTTCTCCTTCCATACAAAAGAAAGTAACACAAAATCCACAGTGTGAGCCGCTCCACATAGAAACAAATAGAAAGAAAAAAAACAGAAAAACAAATGATGTTTTAACCCACCCCCCTCCCAGCGCAACCCCCCAAGAGAGCAAAAAACGTGCTCTAACTATTAACCCTCCCCTATTACTTGGCTCCGTGACCATAGTCGGAAATTGGGCGGCAACAGGACAGTAGTCGCCAGCCCCACCCCTCCCCAAATGAAATTACAAAGCAAAAACCCTTCACCGAAGTCATCCCTTCAATGCTTAAAACTGGATGCCTAAAACATACAGTGAGGGACTGCGTATACAAATGTATTCCTTAAGATGTCTGAAATATAAACACAAAGTATGGTATAACTGTGACTTCAAGTACGAGACTATGGTAGCTGTCTTAACATTATACGCACTGACTGTGCCAGAAGTAAAACTAAAAACTGCTCCATAGTGTGAGGCAAGCTCTTAAAGTGTAAAAGCAGAAATGCTCCTCACGTAAACCTGTATTATAACATAAAACTGTTGATGGATCAAAACTACCAGGAAATTGCTGCAGTGAAAAAGCAACAGTCAAGTAGATCTAGGAAATTAACGTTGCACAGTTATTCCGTGACCAAAGATATCACCTTATGACAATAACCGCAACTCGTAGTGACTAGGGATTATCTGAAATTGTGATGAGCAAAACAAAATAAATAGAGCAACTCAGGCTATCAATGTAAAGCAACAAGAGATCCTAAGTGCGACTGTATCATAACCTGGGACTAAACCTGCAACCAGGAAGATACCCAGACCTGCGTCTTAACAGTCACTTTAAACATACGGTCAAAAAAAGGCAGTAAGGTGTTATGTGCACGTTACCTTATTTCAGCGTCCATTATAACGCCCACTACTCGAGCAGGCGCTTAAAGTCAGAAACAATAAATGTGCGTGAACGAGAAATCAAAGATCAGCCACCGTAGTCCGTTGTGGCATACGTCGCGTCAAAAAGGGAAAGTGGCTGAATGCCAGGTGTGAAGACAGTTCGTGGCGACTCCAAGAATAAACGGAGAGAACGACATCTTAACCAGTCCACGAACTAACTTACTCCATGAAGATTATACGTGAATGAGTCTCATATCCATCCAATAGTTGCGGTTCAATACCAGAGTGATGATCAGGGGCTGTTACGGGTCCTCCGCAGCCGCCTGTGTGGTGTTGGCCCGTGTGTGCCGGCTGATCGCCTCGCTCGCCGGAGCCCGAGGGGACCTCTCCTGCGCCATCAGCGGTCGGGAGTTGAGGAAATCCTCTGCTTCTCTGGGGTTGCTGAAAACACGATAATCCGGCCCATCTTTGATTTTCAGAATCGCTGGGTAAAGGAGAAAAAATTCAACTCCTCTTTCTCGCGCGGTGTCCATCGCTTGGGTGAAGGCTTGTCGGCGCTTGACTGTGTGATTGCTGTAATCAGCGGCAAATCTCACTCTCTTGCCGTCAACGGTGACCGGGTCCTTCTTCGCAGCTCGGAGAATAGCCTGCCGTGTCGTGTAGCGGAGGACGTTGAAGATGAGCGTGCGTGGCCTGTCACGGGCAGAGCGCCCATCGTAGATCCGGTGTGCCCGCATTATCTCCGGCTGCTCAGTCTGAAGAGACGGGAACCACTCTGGCAGTGCCCGGTTTAGATATTGCACACTGTTCGATCCCTCGGCTCCCTCTTTCAGGCCGATGATACGAATGTTGCAGCGTCTATTCCTGTCCTCCATGTCTGCTAGCTTGAGTTCAAGTGTATGCAGCGCAGTCTCGTGGTTAGCAACTGCCATCGAGTTTTCTTTGACAGTGCTCTTCAGAGCCTTGATATCTGCTTTCACCACACCAATACTCGCCGAGAGCGAGGCCAGATCAGATTGAATCGTGTTCAATTTATCCTCTGTGCTTTTTCCCATTTCGTGAAGTTGAGCGAACCGAGGCTCTAGATATTCACGTTGTTTCTCCATTAGCGTGTCTGCCATAGCGTCCAGCTCGGTAGTACGAGTTCCTCTGTTTGACTTCGCGGAGGCTCCGCCTGCGCTGTTCTTTTTCCCAGATTCAGTCATTTTTGTCTCAAGCAATTAAAGGCGTCACAAATATCAATACAAAAATAAATTTGAAGGGATAAACTAGCAAAAAACGGGGAGGATAGGGGGAGCGCAAAAAGCCTAAGCCGCCATCTTGTCCGGCCGGTCACGTGACCGGAGGTTTCTTTCATATGTCTGCGTGTTGTTTCTGTCCTTTACAGATGGAGAAGGATTGGTCACACTATAGGCTATAAAAAAAAAAACAGACTTGTAACATGAAGCAGGTGTTGTGAGAAAGAATTGAAAAACTTGCTAAACACACACATTATGCTTATGCATTTGGCAGATGCTTTTATCCAAAGCGACTTCCACTGGTAGGGTAAGGGGTTCTTGCCTAAGGACCCCTACTAGAGGACCTTTCATGCAGTGCCCAGGAACCTAGGTCACCCACATGAAAGGTGGGAATCTTACCTCTACACTATCCAGCCCCATCCATACATCCATACAAACAGAGAGAGAAACTTACACACATAGAAAACACACACATACATGATAAAAAACTACAGAGAACCATCCATAAATACACAGAAACCTACAGACATACAAACACACTTACAAAGAGAAAGTCCAGACCCGACTTATTAGAATACATTTAAGTTTTCCAAAAAACCTTTTAGACACTATTTGTGTGACAGATTTTGTCAATTTGTTATCTTCACTTGTTTCAAAATAACCATCAACATTGTGTAAGAAGCGAGAAGGCTTCTATTGCCAAAAATAAGTTTCAACATTCTAATCAGAGGGAAAGTTGAGTTCATGTTGGGATTTTTAAGTGTTCTCTGGCCTCTTTGACTTCAGTCCTCAGTGACACTGTGTTCACTGACCTGCATGTTTAAACAATGCTGCCATTACAGACTGAACTGTCAATGCTTTCACAGATTTTTATACACTAGGCTGTTTGTTTGTGGGCTATTCTTGCTTAGCTAGGAGGCATAAACCCCCTACAGATGAGCAGTTTCAGATTCAGAGCTGGGAAGACATTCAGTGGTGTTCCCACTATGGAATCCATAGTTGGATTAATCAGAGTGAAGCTTTGAACTGTGATTTCACACACACACACAACCTCTCAATAATGATATTACTACATTCCAAAGCAGCACATTTTATATTTGAAGAGCTGAAAAGGCTATTATATGATTCATGCACTTGATTTAAAATGCTCATACATGGAAAAAATATATATTCATATGCCTAACTATTGCACATGCTTGGAGTGTGAAGAAGACTCGAACACTGACAGCAGTAATGAATCAAAGCAGAGAATCCTTCCCGTCACCATTTTTTCCTTGGACTTATCAACAGTGTGTCCCTCTGGCTCTTCTAGACTAATTCAAACCTCCTTGTAAAAGTTCTCTTGATTCTGTTCACAAAGCTTCATAGATCCACCTCGTTGTTGAATTTGGGTTTAGGTTTATTTACCTCCCTAGATGAGTTCAGATCAGTTCAGATCAGTTTCCACCATATTGTGTTTTATGAAAGATATTTTTCCTGTAGCCTGTGAAGAATGAAAAGAAAGATTTTAGAGGCCATGGCCATTTTCTCATGAATTTCTGCCAAAATTGGCAAATTATTCTTCCAACCAAGACTTGTTATGATAAAGATTTTTGTTTTTTTTACATCCTTCATCTGTTACTGCCAACCAAAAATTAATACAAAGCTGCCAAATGATAAGCAAAGTAATACTTTGATCTATCATAAGCAAACATTGTATGGGGTGTGAATCTCATTTTGGGGAAGCACAAAGCATTTTTGTGTGCACGTAGTTCTTCACACCAACTGAAGCGACCACTTTGCTGGATTACACTAAAAGGCTTAAAAATTATTCACAGGCCACACATTTTTTTCTTAACTGAAACAAAATGAGCAGAAGTGAACCTCCAATATCAATAAGACCAATAATCTACTTTTACTATCAATGACTACAACTACAGTTAACGCAGTCAGATCATGCCATGCCGACCGTGTCTGTCTGAATCCTCAATCGTCGCTTGGAGCTATACTTATGATTGTTTTATTACTTCTTCCTTGTGCTTAACTGTTATTCAGTTCATTTTCTAAATTCTTATCATTTCAAGCACCAACTTGATAGAAGGAAACATTTTACAACTTGTCCTCTCTGATGCTAGAGGAATGTAGGAAATTGCGGTTTGACTTGAGAATGTGTGTTTGTAGGTTCATGAATAGGAGTTGGTAGCTGTCTAAAAACCTGAGTACTTGCAGTGTGGGTTTGCGGTTTACACACATGAAACAGAAACAATATTTGATTCTGTCATCATTATTTCATGGCATTTCCTGTTTTTTTTCTTCTTCTAGATAGTAGATACATGTTGGTACTGTTATGAGAACTCAACAAAGGCTGAACACAGGTTTACAGACTGGCAGATTGGGCAGATTGGGCAGATTGGGCAGATTGGGCAGACTGGACGGCAGAATGCTGTGCAGGAAGACTTGGCTGGTAGGCAGGGCTCACAAATTGGCAGAGAGGGTATTGTCCTGGAAAAAACAGGGAGGACCAGGAGTACAACAGGTAAATGGACCATATCAGATTATCTTGTAGTTATAAACAGAAGAAAACATCCATTCACCTGTCCATTTTCAAAACCCACTTCAAAACAGCCCTCCTGTTCAGAGTCACAGGGGGGCTGGAGCCTATCCCAGCTGCTATTGGGTGGGAGGCAGGGTAAACCCTGGACAGATCGCCAGTCCATCACAGGGACAAACAACCATGCATCCTAACAGGCCTAACCTAACATCCATTTAACCCTTTTGCACCGTAGGAGGAAGCCAGAGTTACCACACATGGATGGGGAGAACATATAAACTCCCTTCAGAAAGGTGACAGTGCATACCAGCACACCACCCCAGAGGTAAACATTCAGTGGTAAACAAAAACTGGTTCTAAAGAGTCTCACCACATTTTTATATGAAAAAACTTTTATTAAACAAAACTAAATCTGCTGCAATGGCAGGGAGTCCAAAGGGGAAACAGAGCATGGCAGGAACAAAACTTTAGACAACAATCTGGCAGAGGATAAAGACCTAGAAGAATATACTGAGGGAGGTGATGATTAATACAAAACAGGTGAATCAGTAACTTACCCTAGTTGTAAGTTATCTGCAAACAACACCATTGTGGTACCCTGTGTGTTGAGAACCAACAAGATGGACTCTGGACCAAGTGTCAGAAGTCTAAAGTACCTATTCATTACTTCTGTTGCACATTGAAATCTGTTTGGTCATTTTGAGACCAGATTTTGAAATTTTTTGTCCAATTTGACTTTTCCTTTGCTCTTTGTCTGCCTGCCATTTGGAGCTGAAATGTTTGTCTGCAGTGGAATTATTGAAAGCTTGTTATAGTTTATTTTAGTGTCTCCAGGTGCAAGCCTTAATACTGAAACAAGGGAAGCGCAGAACAGGATGAGAATGTTGTTAATGTTGATCTGAGAATGCCTGTAATAGCATCTTTAAGTTTAGTGTGTTTTCTCAATGGTGGACACCCTGTTCTAAATAAACAGACTTTGAACACTATCGTGTTAGAGGTCTGTTCCCATGTCACTGATAAAGAAACTTGCTTGGCCTGTTCTGGCAGAGCATGGGTCAGCAAGTGTGCTACTGTACATGACTTTAAATTGCAACCCAACTGAAGCTTTTATTGGTGTGAGAGGAATTACGTCACTTGTAGCATGCAGATAAAAAACATACACACAGAGAGAAAAAAACTTTTGTGCTTAATCTGAGGGAAAAGAGGGTTACCAATACGTTTTTATTTCTTCAAGTGTCCATGAAATCCCTTTGTGACAACCCCTTTAAATATACACATCTACATGGACATAAATTAAATTAGACATGGTTTCTATCCAGATATCATGCCAAACATCTCATTCACATTTCCACTGCACACACACACCTGTAGATTAACACAAACACATTTACAGCACTGCACACAGGCAAACTGTGTGCAGTGTTGTGAAAGATTGGTCTGTATTCTGACACCATGGATCAGAAATAGCACCACATGCCCAGAGACACATAGCTCCACATAAAAAGCTGTCCCTACTGGACTTCAAAACATCACATTGCTGTTTGCTACTACAAATGTCCGGGATATTGACAGTGAGGGAAACCTATTTTACATGCCATATTTCCGAAGGCCTGTTGGTATGAGGAAGCTGGTGAGTGATTTTTATTATTTTATTATTACATTTATAACACAAAATAAAAGATGTGTGACATTGAAAATGCTGTGAACTTGCTTATAGTTTCTTAGTCTTTAATCATACTCCAGTCTTTTTTTTTTTTAGCCTTTTCTACCTTTGTTATTTTGTACAAATTCTTCCTAGGTCTGTTGTTACTAGAACATTTGATTTTTTTTTTTTAATCTCTAACCCTGAGCATATTTGTATCAATATCTAACCACAACCATGTATTTTTTATGCCTAGCCCTAACCATTTGGGAGTGACTGTGAGTCAAAAAGTGAAAAGTAACAATAAAGACAATCCTGGGTCAGAAGGGACTTTATCTTGTGTGACATGCTGCACCACCATAAATACCCTTATACCTTGTTAAAAACACTTTTGAACATTTATTAGTTATGCGATAGGTGTCATATTATGATTTTTTAAAAGCAGACATAGGCATTGAACAATTTTTGATTTTTGATTTCTGAAAATCAAACCCAGACAGACAGTATATCAACCTTAACATATTGGAGCCTTTATTTTCAAACTGCTACATTTAGTGCTTTGGACCAACGCAGGTATGATATAATTCTGGTGAAACTGATTTACATATTTATATTCACAACTGCATTTTACCCATTTTACCTGAAAATGTAAATTTAATTTAAAACTATACATTGAGCTCATACTGTATTTCCAGCCATAAGGGCTAGGTTTATCATTTTTATTTATGGGCCCAAACTCTGGTAGTTTGTGTTGTGTATCTGTCAGCCTGTCTGACTTCCGTCCTGTGAGATATTAGCTGGTTATTTTTCATTCACAAACACTGCATGACTAATAAAGCATGTTTTAAGCCTCTGCATATTTTACCTAACTTTTTTTTGTTTGTGGTTTATGATAATAATTATTCGAGTAGTGTTGCACAACAACTTTTTTCCAGAAATTAATACACAACCCAATTTATACTTATGGGAAAATAATAGACCTCCGGCAGCAGTATGATATTCTCCATTTTGGTTAAATTCTGTGTGTTTGCTTCCTTTCCACTTCTCTTATTTTCTGTCATTATTGCAGTCCTCATCATTAGTCCTACCCGTACACCCACACAGTTCATGTTTCTTTCCCACTAATTCCCTCTTTTAGGTAGATTTTTGCCATTCTTTTCTTTTCTTTTTTTTGTTTCTGATGGAAAAACTAGATTTGGCAAAAGCCTGATTGACATTTCAGAAAACAATAACATTTCATCACTGTACTTACTAAGTAGTTGTTTGTGGCCTCTTTTGTGTTCCATATAAGTATTTTTCTCAGTTTTCAAAGTTGAAACATCTGCTCTGTAAGTCCCAAGAACAAAAAAAAAAAGCTTGGTTCACAAGAAAATGACATGAAGTGAAATTTACCAGTTACTTCTGGCAACATTTACAAACTGTGTTTGCTCAGAAAGATTTGAATAAACAAAAGGGGACCTGAAAAAAGCAGATAGAGTGCTTTCATTCAGAAAAAAAGTATAATAGGAGAATAAGTTACTTAAATGGCCCATGTAAGCCTGCAGCTTTATTTGCTCATGGCTTTCATGAAAATAAAGAAATCAAAAGCATATTTCAACAACTCAAGGATGACTCGTTAATGGTCCCCAAGCTGCAGGGAGAATGCCGGGAGACAATAAGGTTGAGAGTATGACCAAATCACAAAACCCCCTGAAATTTCATGCGTACTGTTTGAGTGCCGTAGACTGTGTCAACATAAGTGCATTACGAAAACATCAAACAGGCGTAAGAAGGTCATTGGGAAGTTGTGAGTGCTACGTTAAATTCTTTGGAAACCATGTTGCTCCTGCGTTGACTTAAAGCCCAGTGCCTGTGATTCTTTACTGACAAAAACAAACTGCATTAAGTGCAGTCGAACAAGTTGTGGTTCTCAAAGACTGTAAAGACTTTTGAGCAGTTCAGCACTTTATTCAAAAACTTAGTTTTTTTTTATGTTGCTCCATTCATCACTCCAGTTATACACTAAGATTCCTGTGTTGGATTTAGGTTGACTAAGGCCAAGTTCAAACATGCAATGTATTTCAAAAGTCAGATTTTTTTTGCCCCTACTTTCGTTCTCAAAGAGAAAAAAAAGTAACCTGCCCTCACAACACTGTTTAAAAGAATCGAGACTGCCCTCCACTCAAATATGTTCCCATGGGGCACTTGTTCATGCACGTTCATGCAAGCCAAACTGATGATACTTTTGTTTAAAGAAGCAACCTCTTCTGGTTGTGTGAGATACTGTACATGAATTGTAAAAACGGCATCCATGAAGGTTACAGTTGCCTTGTTAAAAGACTGTGTTTCACTCCCTAACCAAGAAGATTTTATTTCTAACCCTAATGAAGAGATGTTATCGGCTAAACACAATCAGGAAGTTTCATCGTAACATGTTGTGGGAACATGTAACTAAAGCAACCAGCAAAATGGTGTTTATGACGGTGGTGGTTGTCCTGTAAAATAATGCATTTCAACCCTAATGTCATCTTTGTCTAACCTTAACCCTGTAATGTTATTGCATAAACCCAGTTAGGAAATATAGACGTTTAGTAAAGTTTTTGTGTTATTACTTGAATGTAACTAAGAGGTGGGAAACATGCGTCATGAATGCATTTACTCCACCAGCCAATCCATTCTCTCATATGTGTTTTTTGATAAACATGGCTCTAGAGTTGCTGTTTTCGCTTATAGTGTTATAACTCTTAAGTGAAAGTAAGAGCAACAGGACTGAATTTAGGAGCAACATTTAAGTTGTCTTCAATGCAGAACTTTACTTTACATACAGTATGTGTTGAGCTGTATGTTGACTTGAATGATCTAGATGAGACATCAATGACACCTGAGACTTAGATTTGTGTTAACTTTTTTTAGCATTTAAATGTGATGTGCTTGCATTTCCATCAATTTAGTCAATTTGAGTCTCTTCTGCAGACTAATTAGTTGACCCCTGCCTTTATAATGGTGCAGGCAGATCTGCAGCAGTTCATCAGTGTATTTTATGTGTCATCTTATTTATGTGTTTCACATTTAGAATTTTTTTTTCATAATTAGAAATTCAGGACTGTTTACTGAGGACTCTCATGCTGAGTAAAGCGTGGGTGACAACATGCAGCTTGCTAAATGGACACAAGTACATGACAAACCATGTGGTTTTAATTGTCCCTTCTGGACATGGACTAATGCTCACACATTTGCTGTTGTTTCAGTTCTTTGAGAGCTGACTCAAATAGCAAGGCTTTATAGAAGCTGAACTTTTCAACCATGCTGCAACTGGTTAGCTCATTGATATATCTTTCATCATCACAACTGAATGATTTCCTTTTCTTTTTTTATAGCCACGTTGCAGTTATTGTGTAAATTATAAAGAGACAGCCTTGCTGTGAAATTTCATTGTTTAGCATGACCATTGTCCAATGTTTTTAATCACTGGCCTTGCTTATGAGTGATGATTGAAAAAAAACACAAGAAAAAAGTGCATTGTTTGGAAATAAAGAGGCATGTTTGAACTTAGGGAACCAATAACAAAGGAGCAAGGCAGAGATCAAGGTCCATAAAACCAAAGGTCAAAACAGGTAGTCAAAACAGACCACCTCACAGGCAGAACAAGGACCTCAATGCAAGGAGAGGGCTGAACATAAAAACACTATGGATAACAGTGGATCTGGAGAGTTTTTCTAGATACTAAAGAGCGTGGGAGGAAACAATTAGGTTAAGGAAGCAATTAGGCAATTGATTAGGAAATAAATCAACTGAAAAAAATCTCAGGCAGGCAGGCAACAGAAAGGAATACATTTTGCAACAGGCTGTAAAAAAAAAGACAAGTAGATGCAGGCAATTAACAGGACTGAAACTTACAGGTGGAGCCAATCAAAAGATGTTTAGTCCTGACTCTGGGCACCAGCAGGAGACTCCTGTCCTCCAGATAGGACTTGAACCAGTTTAAAGCACGACCAGAGATTCCCACCCAGTCTTCTAACCTCTGTAATAAGATCGCATGGTGTCAAAGGCAGCACTCAGGTCCAGCAGAACTAAGACTGTGACTTTACTTGCATCTGTGTTCAGGCAGATGTCATTTGTCACCTTGATCAGAGCTGTCTCAGTGCTGTGGTGGGGCCTAAAGCCTGATTGGAGAGTCACTAAGCTGTTGGTATACAACTTTTTCTAGGACTTTGCCTAAGAATGGCAGGTTTGATATGGGCCGGTAGTTGTTCAGTACTGTGGCATCAAGATTGCTCTTCTTTAGAAGAGGCTTAATGACAGCGGTTTTTAAGGCCTTTGGAAATGTTCCAGTCTGGAGTGAGATGTTGACTAGATGAGCGAGTTGTGGTAACAAACTGCTCAGCACAGACTTTAGGAATCTAGTGGGCAACTCATCAAGGCAGCACGTTGATGAACTCAGACTGTTTTATCAGTAACAGGTGTGAAATGTGTCAGCTCTAGGTGTCTAGCTGACTGCAGAGTAGTTATTTGTGTTGTGGAAATTATTGCATTTTTAATGCCTTGAACTTTGTCATTAAAGAATATTGCAAACTCACTACACTTGGATGTAGAAATGAGTTATAAAGGCAGTGAAACTGGAGGGTTTGTTATAGCAAAAATAAAAAATTTAGCTGCAAAAATTAATGTTTAATTTTGAAAACCACAGGATTTGAGAGAAATACAGTTGCAATGAACACAAATAAAACACAAAGAGAATAATTATGAGAGAGACAGCAATATTGTCTGAGTAAGTGTTGCAACGAGTTCCTCGGGCCATCCAGAAGCAAGGTCCACAAACAGCAACCTGGAGGGTGTCAATCAGGAGATTGTGAAGATACATATTCAGTAATCTCACACATGTTGCAGTTTTTTTTTTCATTATTATCATTCTGTTACACATGAATTTAACTCCATAGAGGGGTTGGAGGATGGTATTACCCATGACTATTAAAACTGAGTTCCACGGTGCCTACTCAGTTACTTTGAAATAAATTTGAGGCACTTTTAGTTTAAGTATTTAAAATGAGGTAGTTAAGGCAGGAAAATATCATGACTTGGTCTTAAACTGAAATTGTAATAATGTATTGCATCAATTTTTTTTTATAGGACTTTGAAAGGCTTGCTGAGTGGCATGAAAAAAATATTTTCAGATTTCATCTTCATCAGCAATACAAAGTTTTCTACATTTTGACTGTTTCGTGCTTTGCCAGTTTCCAAGACAGTTTTTAGCCTCTATTAGTTCAATGTTTCTAAACATATCAAAAATCCTTAAAAATGTTTTTTGATATACTATGCAGAATGATGGAAAACCAACACTGATATTCAGCATTAGTAAGTGTAACAGTTAATCTGAACTGAACTCTTATTACCCAAATCTCTTCTGAAATAAGTCACAAACACATGCTTCGCTTGTGTTAATGCATGAGAGCCCCCCAACTCAGCTCCTTCCTTAATTTATTTTCTTGGCTGGAAGGAGACACGTCACAGGGTACAATGTCATAAAACCTGATGACGTACAAGCTTTGCACTGAGTCACCTCAGCACTCTCTTTCTCTCCTTAAGCTTTCTTCTATAAATCTTTCCATAATTTCTTCTGCCACAGAATATGGAAAGATGAGACACACTCCTTTATAACCTTGCTTGTGTCTCATAGGAGAATGTGAAGCGGTAGCTGCCTGAGCATATAATTGACTTGGTGTGGAATGTGTGATGGAGCAGTTGAATGTGTCTGTTTGTCTCAGTGTGTGCAAACAAGGTGTACTCCAGAGGCTGGCTGGGATTTGGGTTTTATGAGTTACTCTATCTTGCTATGATGATGCGTTTGAGGTAGCACAAAGAACAAGATGACAGTCAATATGGTGCTTATTATGCACACTGCTGTGGGCTGTGTGTTTATGTCAGAGTGCGTGTAAAAGATAAATGGGGGAGTAACTAAGATATCTCAATCTCAGCCCCCTCAGGATCTATCCAGTGGTCCCTGTTGGTTGCTGGTGTCACAGTCAGATGTTATCCTCTCACATCTGGAGCTAATATGTTTTTTTTCAATCGATGCAAACACCAAGCTCTTTGTGTAATCCAGATGTTTGTGCCAATTGGCGAGTACTGTTGTAATAAGAGACAAACTAATTAATCATTTTTCTGCTGTGAGACCTGGGCTGCACTTTTTAATTCAATTCAATTCAATTCAATTCAAAAATACTTTATTTATCCCAGAGGGAAATTAAATGTTGATGTAGCTCAATTAAATCAAGGAGTTATTATAGATGCTGATGGCTGTGGGCATGAAAGATTTCCTGTAGCGGTCCGTTTTGCATCCAAACTGAAGAAGCCTTTGACTGAAGAGACTCTGTTTTCTGATAACAGTCTCATGGAGAGGATGTTCAGGGTTGTCCATAATTCTCTTGATTTTATGCAAAATCCTTCTTTGCATTATTGTCTCCAGTTGTTCCACAGTCGTCCCCAGAACAGAACCAGCCTTCCTTATCAGGTTGTTGAGTCTTTTTAGGTCCCTGGTTCTGATGCTGCTGCCCCAACAGATGACGCAAGAGGAAATGACGCTCTCAACAACAGACTTGTAGAATTTTACACGTTTTTTGCCTCATTTTTAAGAACAGGAATTCCATGTGTGTTGCGACACAGGTTGATCTACTCAACAAAAGCAGTGGAGGAGGACTAGAGAAAGAAAATATTCATTTTTAAGTTGCAGTCTTTCTAAACTAAGTGACATTATTAGGCATTCAATTCATCCAGTTTAAATATTACATATTTAAATTGGAATATATAGGACATATTATTTTCTTCATATGGAAGTTTCAGCACATCAATCTAAAAATGGCTGGGCTAGGTGGCCAGAGGTCTAGTCACCCAGAGAACCTTCAACAGGTTCCCTTTGCTTCTTTTACATTTTGTCTATCTGTCTATTCTCTCATATGACTATGTCTGACAAATGCTCTGTCTTATGTGCAGCTCTGCACTGGAAGAATTCCCCCTCTTGATTCAATAAGGAAATACCGAACTGTGGAAAAAATCTATATCTCCATCAGTAAATCAGGCAAAATTACAAACAAAATCTCTTGAACTGGGAAACTTTTTTTTCCCACCATAGCAGAAACCAGAACTAGATGTGGAGCATACATTTCTCCATTTAGGTGAAGTTTTCAGATAAAAACTGTTCTCAGCTTCTTCTAGCACTCATGATGAAAACATGTTAAAGCTGTTGAGGCTTAGGATATACACAAAGGGCTTCAGCATAGGTGTTTGAAATAGCTAGAAGCTGAAGAACATTTCATATTAATACCTAATCTTGGGACTTCTCCGTGGTCTATGAATTCATGACATCAAAATTAGTGAAGAGTTTAAGAGTCGACATTATGCTGATTTAGATATTCAGAATTTCATTTTGTGCGTCTATTGGAATAGTGTTCAATCCACATATTATTTCTAGTTTATCTAAGCTAATGGACAGATAAACAGGCCCGTGTTTGTCTGGATACATGTTTCTGCAACAAGGATATTAATAGTGTGGTCCTGGGCATATCGCCAGTGGAAATAAGGATGTCCAGTTCAATGTCCTTGCCCTCATATAAAAACACAGAGCTTGATAATGTAAACATTTTAATCTATGAAACAATAACAACAGGTTTATAAGATTATTTACTCTAATGGCAAATAGGTGAAAGATTGATCAAGGAGCAAAACATGTTCCAGTAAAAATGGACTGAAAATAAATGCAGAGGGAAAAATGTCATTAATGCGTTAATGCAATGCAGTGTTTTGGCATGGCATGTACTATTCAAGCTGTGACCAGTAAAGAGGGAAATGATTAAGCTTCATTCACTTTTCTACTTATTAGCCACGAGGACAAGCTAGCCAGGGAGTACAGGTCCCTGTTGTTCCACTTTCTCTTTCTTCCCAGCCAAATCTTTGAAGAAAAACATGTAATAGATGTATTTTTCAACACATTAAAAACATAGCAGAGTCACAATTAAGGGTCAAGAGTCATGCCATGACTACGTGTGTTGTTGTTTTGCAGGGGAGCATCAATGTGACGTTACTCTAATCACTTTGCTTCATTAAGAATGTAAGCACTAACCATACTTTATTTTTGTGACCCTAACCATTTATTTGGCTAAATCATAGTTAAATTTTATTATGTACATTCATTCTAATGAATAGGGGGTTTAGGACACGGATGCGGATTCAGAGGATGTAGAAAGCAAACAGGGTTTTATTTAAAAAAAAAACAAAGGACAAAACCAAACGCGGCTGAGCCGGATATCAAAAACTTAAACTGTGGAATAAATATTTGAACAATAACTGAGACAAAAACAAAAGACTTGACAAGGCATGGATAAATGCGTCCTCCAGGCTCGCAGTCCATCTCTAGAGTCTCAGAATCTTCAAAAGAGAATTTAAGAGTTTGTTAGCCACCTGGAGTTTCTGGTACGAGGTGGTGTCCCGCTCCAGACAGTGCCACAACTCTTCATATTGGTCCCAGAGTTGCTCAGAGTCCGCCGCGTCCAGTTTTGGGCCAGATCCTTCTGTCACAGGTGGGGTGGGGTGGAAGGACACGGATGCGGACTCAGAGGATGTAGAAAGCAAACACGGTTTATTTCACAAAAACAAAAGTTCAAACAAAAAGCTCGGCTGAGCCGGATAACAAAAACCTAAACTCTGGAATAAATACTTTAGACAGAAACAAAACAAAAGACTTGACATAGCATGGATAAATACTTTGCTTAAACGTGGGGTCGTGGCATGAGGGATATAAACGGGTGTAAGACGGGTAGGATCTGGCAAACTGAAAGGGGAAATCTGGAAACTAAATATAGGACTGGGAGTGATTAGTGACAGGGTGCAGCTGGTGACAATAACAAACAGGTGAGGGGAATGAACTAATGATTAGAACATGGGGACTGAGGGAAAAACAATGGCAAAACTAAAACATGGCAAAACTTAACTAAACATGGACCGAAACACCAAGAAATGAACAACACATGACAAAACACCAAACTAAAAGCATGGGGAGAAATCCCATGGGCGTGACACTCTGTACTTTTAACCCCTAACCTTAAACGTCTGCGAGTGGAAGCAAAGTAGAAAGTGAAAGAAAACAACTTGAGATGAGTCTTAATGCTCAGGGAGCGTCAAACAAATACATCTGACATTACCTTTGGATTATAGGAAATGTTGGATAAATAACTCATTCATGCATGTTCCGCATCCCTTTAAATGCCTCCTTTTCACAAATTTGTTTCTCATGAGTCACTCTGTTTCAAACAATTGTTCAAAGTTCCCTTTAAGAGAATGACTGAAGCCAGTGCCCATGGCCAAAGAGGTAATTCCTGCACATCTGCGCTCATTTCCAGCCTTATTTACCCTCTTTCAATGGAGAAGCCTTAATGCTTTCATGCACCAAACCGACATGAGCCAGAGGTGAAAAAAAAGCAGTTGAAAACAATGCAAGGAGTGTTCGACTCTAAGATCTAAGCCTGGATGTTAGGAGATAACTTTGCATTGCAGAAGGGAGTATTAGTCTATTGTTCAAGGGAAATTAGAGGACCAAACACCGATCTCAGTTTTTTGCTAAGCATGTTTTAATATGTTTAGATTCCTCAAAAACCTCAGTTTAGATTTAAATCAACACATGGGTTCCAAAAGAGCTGATGGTGCGTTTAAAACTGAAAAGAGAAGTGAAACAGATGTTCACTGACACTCCAGAGGTCCGTTTCACGTAGCAGGTTTAGTGAAAACTCTGAGTAGGTTAACCCTGAAATGAGGGAAACCCTGAGTTTTCCGTTTCACAAAGGGAGGTAACTCAACCCCGAGAAAGAGGGGTAACTCTAGCCTGTTTCACAAAGAGAGGTAACTTAACCTCACGGTCAGTTACCGGAGTAACAGACTCTCTGAACCTAACCTGGTCGGGACCAGGTTTTATTCAAGAAACCTCGAGTATCTCTCTGTCTCCGCCCTCTTTCAGCCACACACGCCATTTGATTTCCTCATTCATTCAGTCAGCAGAGCGAGTTCTTCCATCTCAGTTCTTCTACTTCTATAAGTCCATTAGGCACAGTAGGAGGCGACTTTTTTCACGAACATGTCCTTTTGACAACGATCCCGTGGATGAAGGTGCAGCATTATTGCGCAGAGAAATAAATATTCGTCGGAGATGGTTATCAGACCGCGCATAGATTTTTGCATTTACAGACAAATATCTTTTTGAGTGGTACTATCAGAATGTGTTGGGACAAAAGAAAAAAAAGACATAAAAGACAAATAAATATTTGTATGAATAGGCTTAAAAAAGACATATATAGGCCTATTATATTTTCTAAAGGCACTCGTGTCTTGGGGATGGATTCCCTCAGCCACTGCCCTCCCGTTAGAGGTGGCGGTGCACTGCTGGGCACCACCCGTTTTACGGGCATCTGCCTTCTTTCTGTTGGCTCAGTAGAAGTCTGTGTTAGTTTATATAGGCTTAATTATTTAACAGAACATGATATAGATGATGACTCTAAATTGTCCTTCGGAGTGACTGTGAGTGTGTATGGTTGTTTGTCTCGTTTGTCTATGTGGCCCTGTGATGGACTGGCGGCCTGTCCAGGGTGTACCCCGCCTCTTGCCCATTACCGCTGGGATAGGCTCCAGCCCCCCCGCGACCCGACTGACGGATTCAGCGGTGTATAGATAATGGATGGATGGATGATATAGATGAGAAGACATAGTTTATGTGTGTGAAAACAGCATTATGTTGGGAATAAAATAACTGCACAGTCAAATAGCCACTTAATATTTATTTTACAGAGTAAAACATGATCAAAATGAGGTACCTCCATGCCGAGGTCTCACCTGTTTGAACAATGTTTTTATATTTCATCTTAAACTGGTGCCAAGAGCGCTTCTCCCCTGCGGGATTGCACCTAAATGAAATAAATGAATGGGCTACCATTCAAGCAGTTTCCCTGTAATATTATTGTGATTGCAAAGGACTACATTTAAACTTACACTTTTGCTGCTGCAACGGTGTTGCACTTATTTCTAAAAACGTGTTGAAACTCGCCGTATGAGCGCATTAAGATTTCCAATTCGAGGTTGGTGAAAAACGTAGCCCCTCCTCTTCCCCGTTGCCAAGGTGACTCGTCGAATCGGGGCTCCATTGATGCTGGCTTTTTAAAGTTGTGGTGCACGCGCTAAACTCAAGGTGAACTTACTCAGAGTTGATTAACCTCACTCAAATCAGCGTTTGTGGAACCGAAAACTCAGGGTTTTCTATCTCAGAGTAGATCAACTCAGAGATCAGGAATAGACTCAGAGTTGGTTGAACCTGCTACGTGAAACGGACCCCTGAAGTCCCTGACAGCCAAATGTCATATTACCATATGGAGTACAGAGTTTTATCAAAACAAACAAACATTTCAAGGAAAACATGGTGTGGGTGGAAGAATCCCACCCCAGCAAAATGAATGGAAATAAAGAGATGAGGTCATTCCCCTTCAGTGACAATCTTTGTACCCTAGTGGTGTACAGCTCACATGGAAACATAAACAAAAATAAAGTATGACTTTTTGACTAATGATAGGGTCCCTTTAGGAAAAGTCATAAAATTTCAAGTTGGAAAAAGATAGTTTAAGGTATTTTTTCTACAGCTAAACATGGTAGTGGGTCACTTTTGACCCGCAAGACAACAGGAGGGTTAATGAGTAATATTGCCTGTAAGTCTTTAACAGCTGGAAGTATCAAAAATGGTCAATCATAGTAAAGAGGAGTAATTTTCTTAATCCGGCACTGTGAGCCATGTCACGAGTGCAAGTGATTTATTGCCGTCATCAGATTTCTATTCATTTAACATGCGTGAAGATAGCTGACTTCAACACTTTTGCTCCCAGCAAAGCTGGCAACAGCATCCTGTTATTGTGCTTATCAGAGGTAATGAACTTTTGTATTATCTTTCTTCACACTGCTCCTGTTTAGGATGTGTGTAAAACCAGTTAATTCCTGCTTCCAAACTGTCACTGCGGTATTCACTGGCAGAGGGATGCCAGGTTGCTGAAAGTAACGAGCCAAATCCATCTCAGTAAAGATCAGCGGGTTGTAAAACCTGTGACTCCATTGTGACGCAGACCAAGGAAATTAATTTGGAATTAACCCCCTCCTTTTCCCAGAGGCACTTTTCAAGAAGACAAACAATGACACATCCTCTTTATGTCAAAGTTTTATTGTAACTTAGGCACTATTTCACTCTGGCACCCACACATAAACCAATAGGCAAGGCAAGGCAATTTTATTTATAGAGCACAATTCATACACAGGGCAATTCAAAGTGCTTTACAGCTACATAAAATCACAAGAAGGCAATAAAACCATTAAAAAGGAATAAAAAAAATAAATAAATAAATTAAAAAAGAAAGAAATTTAAAACCCATTAAAATAATCATTAAGTAATTAAAAAGTGAAGAGTGCAGATGAAATACTTTCAGGTGTCATATGCACAGCTAAATAGAACTGTTTTCAGCCTGGATTTAAACATTGTCAGAGTTGAGGCCTGTCTCACATCTTCTGGAAGGCTGTTCCAGATTTTAGGGGCATAAAACTGAAACGCAGCCTCACCTTGTTTAGTCCTGACTCTGGGCACCAGCAGGAGACCCCTCCCTGAGGTTCTCAGAGCCCGAGTTGGTTCATATGGCTCTAACATGTCAGAGATGTACTTTGGCGCTTGACCGTGAAGAGACTTGTACACAAGCAGAGCTGTTTTAAAGTCTATTCTCTGAGCGACAGGAAGCCAGTGCAGAGACCTGAGCACTGGACGAATATGGTCGTATTTCCTGGTTCTAGTCAGGACTCGAGCAGCAGCGTTCTGGATGTACTGCAGCTGTCTAATAGCCCGTTTAGAGAGCCCAGTGAGCAGGCCGTTACAGTAGTCTAACCTGCTGGAGACAAACGCATGGATCAGTCTTTCTAAGTCTGGTTTAGACACTATTCCTTTGATTCTGGCAATGTTTTTTAGATGGTAAAAAGCTGCTGATGTTACAGATTTAATGTGGCTGTTAAAGTTCAGGTCTGAGTCCAATATTACCCCGAGATTTCTAACTTGATAGTTAGGTTTTAGAGAGAGAGTCTCAAGGTGACTGATAACACTTTCTCTTTGTTTCTGTGGGCCACAGACAATGATTTCAGTTTTGTCTGAGTTTAGCTGGAGGAAATTGTTTTGCATCCACACACTGATCTGTTCGATGCAGCGACACAGTGTATCTACAGGCCCGTGTTCTCCTGCCGTCAGTGACACGTAGATCTGAGTGTCATCTGCATAGTTGTGGTAGGACACATTATAGCTGCGTATTAGCTGGCCTAGTGGAAGCATGTACAGATTGAACAATACGGGTCCCAGGATTGACCCCTGGGGAACCCCACAGGTCATAGCCATTTGGTCTGAGACACAGTCACCAATTTCAACAAAATATTTCCTGTCCTCCAGATAGGACTTGAACCAGTTTAAAGCACGACCAGAGATTCCCACCCAGTCTTCTAACCTCTGTAATAAGATCGCATGGTCAACTGTGTCAAAGGCAGCACTCAGGTCCAGCAGAACTAAGACTGTCACTCTACTTGCATCTGTGTTCAGGCGGATGTCATTTGTCACCTTGATCAGAGCTGTCTCAGTGAAACTGGAGGGTTTGTTAATCTGTTTACTGTAGCAAACAGGACACGAGAGTTGTTACTGCAGTTTTTGATGATTTCAGAAAAATAACTCTCCCTTGTTCTACGCAAAGTCTGGTTGAACACACATAGCTTTTCTTTGTAAGTCTCATAATGAACCTGGAGCTTTGACTTGCGCCATTTCCGTTCGGCTCTCCAGCACTCCCTTTTCTGTGCCCTGACCGACTCTTCTTTCCTCCATGGCGCCCTTTGCCCACTTTTAACCATTCTAACCTTGACAGGAGCAATGGTATCCAAAACATTTAAGAGACTTGATGTGTAAGAGTTCAACAGATCATCAACATCAGAACACAGGGTGTTCTCAAACCTAATCATTTCCATAACCTGTTCTGTCATTTATGAGTCTTCCCCGAACAACTGCAGACCCAGCTGGTGTTTTGGGTAAAGTAGATAGGTCGAAGAAAACACAGAAATGATCAGATAAAGCAACATCAACGACATTCACGTTTGAAATAACAACACCCCTTGAAATGAGCACATCTAGAGTGTGCCCTCTGTTGTGGGTGGGCTCAGTCACATGCTGAGTTAGACCAAACATTTCAAGGACAGCAGTGAGCTCTTTAGCTTCCTTGTTATGCGCTACGTCCACATGCACATTCAAGTCCCCTGTTATGACTAAACAGTCAAAAGCAGTGCACACAATTGAAAGTAGTTCAGTAAAATCATCAATAAAACAATTCTGTGGTGGTTTATAAATGGTGATATAAAGTATGGAAGATTGTTTCATCTCCATTTTGAATGACACATACTCAAATGATGAAAAAAACCCAAATGACAACTTGTGGGTGGGTATATTGTCCCTGAACATGGCACAAACACCCCCACCCCTCTGGTTTTCTCGTGTTTCAGACACAAAATTGAAGTGAGGTGGACTAGACTCAATCAGGACTGCATTTGCTGTGTTTTTGTCGAGCCACGTCTCAGTTAAAAACATAAAATCAAGATTGTGAGAGGAAATAAAACTATTAATTAAGAATGATTTGTTACTTAAAGATCTGACATTGAGTACTGCGTGTTTGAGATTAGTTATAGTTGAACTTGATGCTGTGTTCTTGCAAGGGATATGGATAAGATTTCTCTGATTGGACAGTCTGATTGTCCCTCTCTTCACTCCATCCTTGGACCTCTGGTTGAGATGGTGTTTACCAAGGCCCTTAGTGTCCTAGACAACAGCATTGACGCTGTTGGAAATGACAGCTGTGGGCACCGGTGGTGGGGGCCAAGCTGGGGGGGCTTTGGTCGATGGAGTAGGCTGGGGAGGGAGAGGGGCTCGATGCTTCTTTGAGGATAGAATTCTTGATCTTGCCATGTTTGGCGTGAGAGGAACCATTTTAATCCCCGATTTCACCAAGCTTTCAAGGTGATCAGGAAATCTCCTGGGTGACGGTGGAGAAGAGAACGATGGTGAAACATCTCTGGAGGGTGTAGATGCAGCAGGTGGGTCCCAGGCCTGTGGTGAGGCCCGTGGTGAAGGTGATGGTGGAGCTGCTGAATCCTGTGTTCGGGATGCTGGAGGTGCTGCTGTGGCTGCTGTGGCTGAATCCTTTGCTGGGTCCTTGGGTGGCGAGGCAGGAGCTCTTCTCTGGCTTGTCTTCTCTCTCTGCGGCAGCACAGGACCCGGTCCTGGTCCTGTGCTATACATGAGAGCATGTTGAACTGCATTAAACTAAATTTAAACTTAAATGTTCCAACACTGTGCTCATTTAAGGATTTGTGTTATTTCAAAAGGAAACTAACTTATGCTATACATTACTACACCATAATCATAGCTACTTTCAGTCTAAAAATGTTCTTTTTAGCTCCTGTCTCTTCATTGTTTAAAAAGCAGCATAGTGACTGTTTTGTCCACAGAGCAGGAAGTTTCTGGGCCAGAATCGACCATCCAGCTCTGTCGTTCTACTTGTTTCTCTGAAATCACAAATTTACTAGATTGCTTGTTGTAGCACTGTTGGCTACGCATGTACTCACATAATCTGAGTTCCATCTAGGAACTTCTATTTTCTCCAAAGAGACATCACTTCAAATACAGGAAGGGATGGCATTACATTGTATCTCACAGACTGTGTTGACAATATCCTTTTGTGATGGATGGCTGTAGCTCTAAAGGAAAGAATGGTAGCCTGCCAGTTAGAGGGTGGTGATTTGATCCCTAGCTTCACTGGGCCAGATGTTGAAGCCAGTGGCGGCTCCTGACATTTTTTTTAGGTAGTGCAATTTCCAGTCTGTGAAAGCTGCATCAGAGTGTGCTGTGCGAAGCTGAACCGATTGCACTGATGCAAACCTGTTATGTTCCCACGCAGGAAATAAAATGTCCAATCGTCCAGAAACTCCTTGTCTTCCTTAAATGAACACAATGCAGAGTCGAGGGGTTATTTGGTCTGTCAAATAACCAAAGTGACTCTGCAATTTCCCCCCATTATGTCCATAAAAGTCCATAGGACTGAAATATATTTCTCTAGGTAGCATAATTTATTGTAATAATTTTTAGTTATTTTTTGCATAATTTGCCAATCAGTTAATATTACACCTTAACCATTATTTATTTATTTTCCTCATATTGTTCCAGGATTCTATGAAATAAGTAAACACATAAGCTCTTAATGATAAGATTCATTCAATTTTCATTCTAAAGAATGTAATTAAAATGACAGCATATAAATCCAAGTCAAGTGTTTATTGAAGTTTTGGAAAATATGACTTAGAAAAGCATAACCAATTGTCAAACATGGTTAAGTGCAGCTTACTTACGTGAGATTTCTCTCTTTTTTAAATATAATACTGCACCATTAACAATGAATGTGTCATTATACATTCTGCTATTATTGTCAACATTATATAAAAGATTTAAATCATTACAAGTCAATGACTGAGAACGAAAGGTTAAGTTATTTAGCTACATCAAGTACTACCTCGAAAAATACCAGGGTAGGTGGAGCCCTGGGTTTCATCTTTGCCTCGCAAGGCTAGCTCGAAAAGCCGAATATAGAAAATAGAAAATAGAAAATGTATTGGGAGCATGATTGACGTACCATTCATGTCAATGGGAGATTTTTGGTGAAAATTCGACCCTGACAGAAATCTCCCCAAATGGGCGTGGCAACACCAGGCGCGACCTTAATCTGATTGGACAATGACATATACAACCAGTTTGCCTACAGTAGATCAGTCCCGCCTTAGCAACTAGATTAAAAAAAACAACCAAAAAAACCTCCGTGTTTGGTAGTGCGTCGCACAAATCGACCCTATGAAGCAACCGCCGCTGGTTGACACTGAACCTCACAATGGCCCTCATTTATCAAGCCGTCGTAGAAAGCATCATAGATATGAGCGGAGAACTCGTCGTACGCAGAGGCTCAAGTGAGATTCACAGAACATGCGTACCACACCAATCCCATCGTAAGACCGAGCGGCTGTTGATAAATCCGGCGGCAAAAATCCATCGTAATTATCCTAATCACGCCTTCTACAAAAGGGGGCTGAGAGGCCGCACCTCTAGAATTTGCAACATGGATAGACGAAAGGCGGCAAAGAAACGCAACTACAACGAGGCCGAACTTGACACTCTCACAGCCCAGGTGGAGAAACACCGCCTGGTGCTGTTTGGAAGTATGAAAGCTGGCATAAAGAGCACCCAAAAAACACGCACTTGGAAGGAGATCGCCGCGGCTGTCAACAGCGTTGGCGATGTAAATCGCAGACCGGACGAGGTATGTATTTTCCCCTACTGTGATGGTCAATAAAATGTGATAAACTCCAGATTAAATGAAATCTAAAATTGAACGATGTTTTATTTTTTCTCCAATAAGATCAGGAAGAAGTGGTCCGATATGAAATTGGCCACAAAAAAGAAGGTCGCAGCTCTCCGACGCAGCATGTCACAAACAGGGGGGGGGGGGGAGCTCCGATCCAGGTTTGGATTTGAGTGCCTTGGAGGAGAGGGTGGCTGGCCTGATCGGAGCTACGTCCTCATCGGGCGTGCCAGGGGGACTTGACACTGATGCGCCCATGCTAAAGCTCGAGAATGGTAAGAATGACTGCACACCCAAGACGTTTAAATAAAACAGTTGCTTTAATTTTCAACACAAATGAGGTTCCTAATCAAACTAATATTTTTCATTCACAGATGAATCCGAAGTGGCATCCGGGCAACCTGACCCGCGCGACGAATACGCGGCCCCGTCAACATCCGAAGCGTCTGCCTCTGCCTCTGCCCCCCGGTCTGCAGCGTCACACCGGCCAGCCGTGTTAACCACAGAGGTCCTAAAGACAAACATAGATCGTGAAGTGGATGATGGCTTTAAAGTGATACTCCGGAGTAGATTCAACCTGGGGTCATTTGAACCGTGATATCCAGCCAAGCAGACAACAAAGCAAGGCTGCTCAGTTTCTCCATTGATAAAATAACTTCACAACTCTACAACATAAAAATTCATAAAAAAAAACATGTAGAATATAGCATATACTTTGTTGTCTACAGTAGTAGATCAACCCTCATCTTACTTTGAAGCTCCCAGCTCTCTGAAGTGACGTCAACGCAGCTTTAGCTGCAGAGAAGCTATCAGGCTTGTGTTGATAATAATAAACTCCTGGACTATTTTCAAACTTCCAAATGCATCGTTTGGTGAGTACAGACCATATTTGTACTACTGTAGAAGTTTGGTGTCATGGCATGTGATTTTAGTGTGGTAATTTTGGAGATACGGACAGGATCCATTAACCCTTGTACGAAGCTATTCGGGATAACTCTGTAACTCGGCTGATGTTCAGCCAATATCGAAAAAACTGCGGGTGGGCTACTTGGCTGGATATCACAGTTCAAATGACCCCAGGTTGAATCTACTCCGGAGTATCACTTTAACACACACCATGCAATCTATCGACATTACATTGAAAGAAATAAATGAAACACTGAAGTCACAGAATAAATGCTGAAAGAAATCGTTGTTCTCCTTTCTTTTTTCCTTCAATAACAGAATGCTTACCAAAAGTCAGAATCGCTGAATAAGTTCCTCTCTCCTCCTGAGCGCTCTTGGCTGTGCAGGCTGGTGGTAGGGATCTCTGGGTACGGGGTCCTCTGGATGTACATCTGGAAATGGCACTCCATTTTTTTGGGCAATGTTATGGAGAACCCTGCATGCAATAATAATATTGCATACCTTTTCGGGCGTATATACTGTAGAAGGGTTCCCCCCGCAGCCGAGAGACAGATCCACCTGCCCTTTAGGAGCCCTATACACCTCTCCACAGTGGCACGCGTACACGTATGCGCAGTGTTAAAGCGCCTCTCCTGTTCGGTGTGAGGGTGCGCGGTTGAATAATGAGCCATCACTCTTCCAATTACGGAGTTGTACTTGTTTAATATATTTAATTTGCGTTTATGTTTATATTTATGTTGAAGTCAAATAAAACATGGGCCTTCTTTGAAGTGATAAGTCTATAATTTTAACCTAGGGATTTGTTGCGACTCATGAGGCACGCACTAGTGACGCTGCTGTTTATTTATGCTATTGCAGTCACCGCAAGTAAAAATGGAAAAGTGCGTACACGGCCTCAGACCTGTCGTGGCGATTTCATCTGTCCTGCGCTCACGATGGATTTGATAAATGCCAACCTTACGCAAGTTTGATAAATGAGGGCCATTGTCTCTGATGCATCCATTGTTTGAATGTGTGGGATTGACAAAAATACTGTCATGCAGCATAGACTTTGTTAAGTTTATTAATAGGAATACTAACTGATGTAAAAATGAAAATTAACAAGTAACTTAGGATGTTAACGTTTTGGCAACCGGTATATTCATCTCAACACACGCAGACTTTGTAGCTCTATAACTCAGGTGCTGTTTTGGTCACACCTTATTTTCATCTCTGCAATATTCACAAAAAGCCTAAAAATGCACCCTTTCAAAATGGTCAAACAAAACTCAAGAAGTCAGACTTATATTGACGCAACACCCACACACAGGTGAGTCATTAATTTCTCAGAATGATATTCACTTATCATAACTTCAGCAGAAACAAACAACAGAATGTGACATGTCACCAGGGAGAGCCTTGTTGATGGAAACAAGCAGCCTGGTGAGTTTGAAACCTTTTTGCCTTGATCAGTTATAAAGAAAAAGAACAACCAAATCATAGAAAAACAGAAATATTTTTACAGTAACTTCTTTTTAAGTACAGTAAACAAATTAGGGCCCGACTGATATGGTTTTTTCAGGGCCGATACCGATAATTATGGAAATGGGAGGCCGATAACCGATATGTGCAACCGATAAATAGAAACATTATTCACGATAAATTAAAAATAGCACACACTGACACAAACTTTCATATCCATTAAGTCTTTTTAATTGTAAAAATGAAAAGTGCAGAGAGCTGCCAGCAGCATTTGTAAAATAAAGCCAAACATAACTTAGAATAAAACGGGAAATAAAATAATAATATAAATACATAATTATCAATAAAAAAATAAATCACTCCCTGCTATGAGAATGCTTGAATATATGCTATTTTTATATTAAGAAGTAATAGAAAATGAACTGACTGAGAACTAAAAATCAAGTGTAGGGAGCTTCTTATAGCATTTTTAAACAGTAAAATAAACATAAACATCCCTGTACAACTTTACAATGAACCATTTACATTAGGATGCTTTAATGCCAATTCTCAAGCCTAATATTACCAATTTAGCAGGATAATGTAGTGGAGGAAGCACAGTTGCTCTGCGTGTTGTCCAGTGAGGCTTTTTCTGTTCTTTGTGTAAATTGCAGAGATCTCACTGAAGACCCGTTCGCTGGGTACAGATGATGGCGGCGTGCAAAGAAACTTTCTGGGTTGTTTTGACAGAAGTTTGAAGCGATCTGAAGCGACTGGCCAAAACTTAATTCTATTAAAGTTAATTAAGAGGGACATTACGACCAATCACCGTTGGTTCTAACGTGCTGGGTAACCAGTTGTCACGGAACAAGATAGGCTCTCACACCGGCAGGCTACCAAGTAGCTAGCAGGCTTGCACTAACAAATGGTTAGTCTCAGGAACAAACACGATTTATTTGGTCTTCATTGACCATGGCTTTCAGTCCACCTTTCTTGTAGAACTACAGACACGTTCACGTTTCCATGTGGGGGTTTAAAAATTACTGTACACTATGCTGAGACTGCTTTATGGACAACCGTTTCAGTGAGGAGTATTCGCTGTCATTCTAGTTATCCTTACATGAGCTAAAGGTTTGCGTTGTTACACAGATCAAATGGACCATTTTCACTAGTTGTATACACTAATAAAGAAGTTGTGGTGCCGTGCTTTTGCAACGTTGGTGTGTTTGTGACTTATTGCAGGGAATGAGGCTTTGTATATGCTTACCTTGAAGGGAGTTTGTTCACTCTGCTTCAAGTCGTGCTTCCACCACCGTGGCCCCACTTTGCACCGCAGCCCCCTTGAAACCGCTCACAGCGTTCAGTAGCCACCCCGCCCCCAACTTGCGCCACGGCTGCCTTGAAACCATTCGCAGCCTTGCGTGTTGATTGGTTGTATTCCGTGTGCCAAACAAATCAGATGCTGTGACGGGTGGGGCAATGCTCATGAATTCAAAATGGCGAGAGCAGAAGACGCGTTCAGAACGAAACGGCTGCAAAATTGGTTGTGAAAATTATATAAACTTATCGGTGGAAATTCATGGAAAGTATGGCCGATGCCGATATCCCCAAAATGCTAAATATCGGCCCGATATATCAGTGGGGCCGATAATCGGTCGGGCCTTAAAACAAATATTTGAAAATGTAAAGCTTCATGAATCCCAAATGCACTTATAAACTCTATTCAAACAATTCATTTGGAAAGCACACACACACACAGATTATTTTTTGTGGGTATTATCTTAAATACTTGTAAGATTTCCTTGAAAGAACTCAATGAAAGAATTCAGAGCAGAAACATAAATTAGAAGTTGGCTCACGTGAGCTCTCTCTCCTGTTCATTCTTGCCTCAGTAAACTGTGTCATTACACTCACATTCGTTTTCCAGTAACACTGATCAGGTTTTCCAATGAATTCTGAGTTTCGCCACATTGTATTTACTTAGAATGTGACCTCAACAACGTGCCAATTACAGGTGTAATGTTGAGCACAACAAAATCATTCACCTCTGTGAAATTCTGTGTTTACAAAATGGTGATCCAGACATATATTCCATTCAAATAATGCACTGTTTTCCTTTGGAAAAAGTGAGTTGATGTAGTGGTGTGACCAGGAATCCACTTCTGGAGAGAGACTCGCTGCCCCCAAAAACAGAAACAGTGGGCTTTTCTAGGTTAGAATAAAATTGTAAGGAAAACAGACGGTTGGATCATATGTTTGAATTACACACCACTCTAATTAGTTAAACACGGTTTTATCCAAAAACAGCAATCTTTTTTGGGCAGGAACCATGAACAGAAGGGGCCAGTTCTGGAGTTGACGTTTTCCCAAGTAAGAGAGGCTGGGGATCACGAAGCAGTTTCCAAAGGTTCATTAATCAGCTCATAAATGGCATGACAAGTGGGTGTGGCGATTTTCTTGAGAGTAACTGTCAAAGAAAAGAAATGTTTGCCGCTAGATAAGTTTTAAAATGTGCATTTTTTTTCATTTTCATCTAAATCACAACTCTCAAATCTGAGTGTCTTTAAGAATTCTAAAGGAGTATTTTTGATTGTGTATGTAGCATTACAATAAGCTTGAAATTTGCCAAATTTTGATGATTTTTTCTCCATGTGAGTGCTTTCTAGAACTATTTAATTTTTCATTAAATCGTATCCTTTTCAATGTATAATTAAACCAAATAATTCAACATTTACATACTAAGAAGCTAACTGTACTCGATAGTATATGTGGGCAACTCAACTTTGTCCCCCCTAATGAAGCATGCTTTTGTCTCGCTGCATGGGGTTCAGCATTCCAGAAAATTGGCATCTTTAGAAAGAGGTAAACGGTACGGTGAATGAAGTGAGCAGGCCACAACAAACAGTTGGGTACATTGTCGTTCAGAGAACTGCACGAGCTGCTTAGTTACACAGACCCTATTAGAGCCGTGAAGGTTGGCAAACATCCCTGTAACTCATTCCTAGTAGATTGAGTATTAGTAGTAATTTGATTCCAATGCCTTGTCAATCAGAGCAGAATTGCAAGCACATTGGAAGCAGACTCAATATCTGTCCGGATGCCGCTCTTGAACCATCAGTAGAGACTGAAAGTTAGTTAAAGTTAGTCCTTAGATGTATGGTACAAGTGCTTCTATCCTTTGTGAGCTGTGTGGTTAAAACGATAAAAACATGACAAAACACAAAAAAAGCTAGCAGAGGTAGACGGCCAGCCACTCACAACGTCGCCAAATTCTAGCTGGATATGTGTGCAGACCGAAGTGCAGACCGAGCAGTCCCCTGCTTCAGAGCAGCAAACACCGTAACAGGTGCAGCTATCGGCAGGCGGCAGCAGGCAGTGATACGATCCACCGTGCTCTTGTCTTTGCCTTCTCCTTGTCAGCCTCAGTTCCAGTATTTTTTAGTTTGGGAAACATGTGCAGAGAGATGTCTTCAGTGAAGCGGTTATTTTTGCAACTAACACCATTTGGCCGAACAACACAATATTTTCCACCGTGCTCTGATGTCTTAGCCATAGACGCCGCCATTACAGTTAGACTACCAGAACTTCTGTGTCAACCCTATGACGTCACGCATAAAAAATGAATTTGCACAAAAAGACAAAATGTGGCTCCTTTTGAGCCCGTTTTAACATGACTTCCCAGATAAATTATTATCCAGACAATATCTCATTTTAATCGCAAGGCTTGGAACCTTTAGAATCAGCAGCAAAAACTGTGAAATTCCAACAATTAAAATTCGTTTCATAAGTCCTTTAAATCAGCCTGTAGACCACCACTTAGGTTCGCGCGCTTAGAAAATACGGAAGTGACGTCAACTGCAACAACCTCTGTAGGCTGGGCTGTCCTCTCTCCTCCTCATCTCCACCAGCAGCAACACTGTTCACTACCGCTTCTTCATGCCGGAGGCTCAGCTGATTCTTTACGTCAAAGGAGAGGCAGCAACACACTGAAAACGTTCCTCGCAGCGAGATCCTCAGCCCGACTGTGAGTCGTGACAGAGCCGTCAAATCTACAAGAGGCTGTAAGAACCCACTCAATGCTTTTACTTTTCACTCTTTATCACTTCGTGAGTCCAATCCGGCTTCTTAGTACTTTCACTTCACTTTCTTTTTCATACACGTCGGGAATTACTCACCGCTGCTGTCAAACTGACAGCTCGAATGTCTGCTCTATTTGTGAAATGTTCGTTTTTTTCCCTCAGTCTTCTTCTGGCATGTCTTCTCTTCTCGTTATTATTTATTTGAGTATTCCCATCATTTCCCCAGCCTTTAAGAGTTTTCCCAGATGACAAGGTTAATCTCTGAACTTTTCTGGTCCCTATTAAGCAAAAACTTTTCTCTGTTTTTTTCAGTTTTCGTTACAAACTCAGCAGGGTTTCTTGTGATTTTCCAGCATGAAATAAATCCATGAGTGACTTGGCAGAAATATGTTGTGGCACTTGCCGATGGGATGGTTTGAGGTTTGACAAGCCCCGACGCACCTGGCAGAGTTGCTTCAGGGTGTGAGTCACCTTGGTGTGAATAGCTGGTAAGGACAATTGAGGCCAGTATGTGAAAAATAGTTTTAGACGCTTATCTTGATCTTCTTCCAAAGAAGAAGTGCAGTGACGCTCACTAAGGCTCCTAGTGAACCTTAAAAATTGCAGCTCACCTGTGCAGTGTGCTCAAGAGGATCGGTGAGCATTTGACATGGGATGCTGTCACACTATTGTAGATCATAGCTTTATTTCTATTAATTGGGCGCTGAATTGGTTCAAAGCCGCAGAGGCAGCTTTTTTAAACACATTTTTGTTGTAATAATCCCAGGACATCCACTCATCTCAGTTCTTTATTTTCTTACTTTCACTGCCATAGTGTATTTGTCACATGTTGGTTGCTGATCTCACATCATGGTTAAATCTTCCTTTGAAATAAGCAAACGACTTATTAATGATTTGTCTTTGCCTTTAATTTATTTCTAGGTTGATTGATAAGTAGATAAAGAAATAAAATCAGTTAAAGAAATGAAATCAGTTTTTCCAATTCTTTGGATCTGTAGCTAAGCACCCCTGTTGTTCGACAGCACAAGATGGTTTTGGCAGAGGAGCTCTGTTTATACTGTGACTCCTGATCAGATTAAACTTGTGTAGGCAGTGGTGTGAAATGCTAAAGGTGTTGAAATCTCCCAATGTTAAAATCATTTCTGCCTCAGTGCGAGAGCATTTGCTTATTTTAGGTTAATCCATAAATGTAACATCTGATAAACAATCTTAACTGGTTATGTTGTCTCTGAAAGTCTCAGATTTTCCCAGAAAATGCCTCAATGAATAACAGCACTGACAATATAAGACCAATGCAGCATAATAAGGCAAGTATACCATTTCAAAGAGCAATAAATGTTTAATTCCATGTGAAAATGAAAAATTTGTAAAAATAAATAAATAAATAAATAAATAAAACAAAAACAAAATATCAGATGCACTGTTAACAGAAAATACACTTAATAAGACATTAAACATGTGGCCAGAGGTCTAAAGGTCTAAGTCATTTTTTTCTTGCATTGATGGGATTTCCTCTCTCAAAGTCTTAGCTTTAAGCAACACTTCATTGTTTTGGCACCTGGTTCACTGTCACTGTGGGTGTGTGAATGAGCACGGCCAAGCCCTGTTCACCGTATATCTCTGACTCACATAACCGACAAGAAGGCTGAAGTACCACATTCAGCAATGAGAGCATATCTTAGCATTTGTTATTCCATTTCCACCGTGTTAATCTCATATCCTTGATTAGGCAAACAGACATGTAAATGCGTTGGGTCATTCTTTATTTTTTATTTTTTCACCAGGAGTTAAAAAGAGGTTTCTGACATTGAGAAAGACTCCAGGAGTAAGATTATGCGGAAGAACAAACTGATCTTAACCTCGTATTTGTGTGTTTGTAGTTGATAAATCACAGTACAGTCAGCCTGTTTCTGCTTTGGTTCAGGTTGAAAATATAATCTGTGTTTGGATATTTAGTGATAAGTGGCTGCTAAACAGAATACAAATGGTAGGTGTCCATGGAGCCACAGCCAGCAGGCTTTATTTTGCACATCTGACTGTGATTACAGGGATGAGCATTACTTGGGAACATGAGCTAAAGCCCATTATTTGTCTTTTTTTCACTGAAGTCTGTTTTTATGCAGGCGACGCTCCTCTGGTTAATGAATTATTTAGGAACATCTGTCTGTCCTTAATCGAGGGGATCATCATCCATGTGTCACAAACACAAAACTAAACACAAGTTGTACCACAAGTACAAGTACATGTTGGCTAATTTATGTGCAAAGGTGCACCGTGTTGCATGCAACATGCAGTTCTGATTATTTGTTCCTTTAGCTATTTTTTTCTTTAATGCACAGCTTGTTTTGGTTGATGCCATCAATGAATTATAGCTGCTGTCGCTGTATTTATTTTCTTTTTCACTACTGTTGTTGAAAATATAGAAGTTATCCCACCTATTAGGCCTTCATGCTCAGTGAGTTGGCTTTCTTATTGAATGAAAAGCAACTCCAGTGTTTTATCAGTGTGGGGGGAGTCCGAGGGGCTCCCCGCAGCGAGGGCTCTGCCTGTCAGATAGGCTCTGTCTGACTAGTGCCTCGTTGTCTTGAATACCACCACTCAAACAGTTGCATTTGCAGTCGTTTGGGCTCTACCTTTACCACCAACTTAAAGTGCCGAGGTGTATTTGTTTGTTTTAGTTTCCAATGCTGCTTCAATAATGAGACATCAATTGAAAATAATAAACAAAATTGGTGTGGAAGAGTTGAATTCAAAACAATTTTTTTTGCATTTAGACTGATGTAGGACTGCACGGTGGTGTGTGGCTAGCATTCTCTTGGGGGAAATCCAGCTTCTTCCCGCCCTCCAAAAACATGCTTGTTAGGTTGATTGATGACTCTAAATTGTCCCTAGGAGTGAGTGTGTCTCTGTGTGGCCCTGTGATGGATTGGTGACCCGTCCACCCAGTGAAAGCTGGGACGGCCTGTGGCCCTTAATTGGATAAAGTGGGTATAGAAAATGGATGGATTTAGACTGATATATTTGGGTGGTGTTTGGTGGCATTTGGGTGGAGCTGTGATATGAACACAAGACAGGGATGGACCCAGAGTCTAGAAACTGGTGGTGGTGGATTACAATAGATAGAAGGTGGTCGATATTTCTGATGAGACACCTTAGGCATGAGGAAGAGGTAGAGATGGGAAGGTGATGGATTATGTGAAAGTCAGACTGGATGAAGAATGACAGAATAGGAATGAGTTTTAAAGAAGTGGGATCAGACTGATTGACTCAAAAAGTTGCAGACAACAAGACGAGTAGACATGAGAATGTATGGCAGAATTAAGAATCAGGTGAGTTTGGCAGTGAAGAAAAATGGAAGCGACGAGCATAGCAGCAACAAAAGGCCAAACACCAAGGAATAAGTGGAGACGTGAGGGAATAGAACATCCTTACTGAACTTGTGCACAAGCTTAATTTTGTCTGTCAGTTTCCCTGGAGGTTGGAACTGGGAGCTTTGAATGACATCACACCCAAGTTCCAATTGCAAATCCTAATACCTGTAGGATTTGGCTCATTGACCAGCCTTGATATTGTTTGGAATGCAAGTTATATTACAATGGATTTTGTTCATACAAAACTGTTGTGATGTGTACACTGATAGTGGTTTTATTGTATGTGTAACTAATTTAAAAAGTATAAAATATGACAGAAGTCCTAATAAATGGTTTATTTCTACAGCTGCCACCACTTTTTAATGTGCAAAGCATCCATGATGGATTCTGAAGTCAGACTCCCAAGTTAAACTGGAGTGCACCTTTATTTGGCATGAGAAGTCTTTAAGTGAAACCATTAATTCTGATCTCTCTTCTTAGTGAGATTCAACACAGCCAAAGCCCAGCTCACACGACGACAAACACAATGTAAGTACTGCAGTGTATAAACTAATCCTTTCTTTCCAGTGTTGAACTGATTTCACTGAATGGGGGTTTACCCTGAGCGTGGTTGGCAGCCACCTCTTCTCGCAGCTAAAGGTTTTATTTGTCTTTTAACCTCTGTAAGGTAGAAGGTACAGCTAAAGAAAAAGAAAGATCTAACTGTCATACAACTCTAGAAGTGGATTTGTTTTTTCTTCGCAGTCAGAAAACTTCGCAGAGAATGTGGAGAGTTACGGCAATATAATGAAAATAACTTGGATTACAGGACCAACAAATTTTTATCGAAAAAAATTTCAAGTAAATTATTATAGTAGTAAAACATTATTAAATATAACTACATATATGACCATCTAGGTACGAACTTCTTGGCACTAGAATGTCGAAAAGCTCTTAAAGGGATTGTTCTGGTTTTTTAATGAGGGGGTGTGTGACGTACTGAGCCCGACAGAGGTTCTATCAGACTGGTTGGATATCTCCCTTCAAGGCCTTACTTCTGCAAAAATGTACACATATAAATACGGTGTGATGTAGAAGTGGTGCATTGATCCGATATGAAATATTTAAGGTTTGAGTTGTTTGAGATGGTGAAAATTTGCTCTTTTTTTTGTTCCGGCTCTCAGTAGCTGATTGCTTGGCTCCCCATAAGAAATTCTGCCCGTTTTTTCCAAACGGATAGTGCTCTGCCTGCTGCCTACTGCAGGTGAATTGTTAACTACTCATAAGTACGTTACACTATCTCACTTTAACAAAACTTTAACAATCCCAAACTGTGTTTTGTGATGCAACAGTATAGTTTATTCATGATGAATTCTAACATCAGTTGAAAAGCCGGTTCAGTTCTTCCAGTATGACAAGGCAAGGCAAGACAAGGCATCTTTATTTATATAGCGCATTTCATACTAGTGTTGCACCGATGCCATTTTTTGGCCCCGATACCGATACCTGGCTGTACAGTATGGGCCGATACCATACCGATACCACTCTGTTTGAAAAAAAAAAATAAATAAAAAAATATATATATATATAGATGAAGAGCTGCATACTACTTGGATGTAAAATGTAAAATCATTGCTATCATGGCTTTGTCAGGGTGCTGCGTACCTTTGTGAAACAGGAAAAAGACTAATACAAAGTGAATCCAGTAGAACCTACCTGGTATGGGTGACAACAGTTGAATAAACTTTTGGCTCTCAAAGGCCAAAATAGTGCAACATTCATGAAATTATAACAGTATAGTAGTGCAACAGTAAGAAACTAAAATTATATTAATTATTGAATAAACTCTTTTAAACCCTGAGTTTTGGCTCTCAAATGCCAAAATAGTGCAACTTTCATGAAACTATTATAACATGTATAATACTAGTGTAACAGTAGGAACGTAAAATTATATTAAAATAAGAAATAATATACATATGATGTATATTTGAAAGATAGCTGCATTAAGGAGTACATAACACCTAGTAGTGTTTACTCAGTCCTCTTGAGGATTCAAGTCTTTGGGGTTCAAGCTCAGGTACATTGGCAGATTTTTCTTGAGGAAGATTAGTGTTTCGACATGATCTCCTGACAGCCTATTCCTCTTCTCATCAAGTATGTTAGAAGCTGTGCTGAAAAGCCTTTCACTATCTACGCTGGTGGAGGGAGCGGAGAGAAACTTTGCAGCTGTAGTAGCCAGGGAGGGGAGCCGTTCTTTATACTTTCCCCAGTACTCGAATGGTCTCTCTGTGCGGTGGATTGTTTTCTCAGCCAGATATGTCTCTATCTGTACCTGTGTAACTGTGCTGCTGGCCCCACCTTGTTCAGCATCATGCTCTTGCAGGAATTCCTAATACAGCCCCTTAAAGCAGCTACTTGTGTTGGGCTCTGCCGTCATCCGTGGGGTCTTACTGGCTGGGTCTGCTGCCTCAGTGGTGGTTGTCTGCAGTGATGACTCCTCATTTTTCTCCACCTCTTGGGTCAGTGCACTTCTTCCAAGCTTGCTGCTCTCTGCACTTGTGAAGTATCTGCAGTAACAAAGTAAAAAGAATAGCATAATATAGCTGTTAGCTCATATATGCTGTTATTTAGTCCTGCATTTAATTACACACTAACACAAGATGTTTAAACTTTACACTACACAGCTCACAATTAAACATACCTGTCTTTGTAACGTGGGTCTAATATGGTTGCAACAGAGTACAAGGGCTCCTCCTCAACGGTCTGGAAACTTGAGTCCATAGCTGCTAGAAGTGTCGCCTTCATTGTTATTATCCTGCTGTCCTCTGTGGTATCATCGTCCATCGGCATTTATGACCCACCATCACGATGGATGGTAACCATCGTGATGCCACGCCCACTTTTATTTTTTTATTTATTTTTATCAAACCGAAACACAATGGCTATGGCATTTACCTTTTTTTTTTTTTTTTTTTTACTGCAAAAGCTTTAAAATAATTTGTCATGTACTTCACTATAAAACAACAATAAAACAAACTCGCTAAACTGTAATAACTTAAAAGGTTAAGAGGGCCGACACGGGTGCAGCCTATTCCAACATATTTACACGTCAATGTTTCTGGCCAAAAAAAACAACATATTGACCTTGTCTAGCTTTAATAAGCTGTGGACTGGCGTGACCACACTGCCCGCGGTGCTGAAAACTCTTTCCGAAGGCGTGCTGGTAGCGCATATGCAGAGATACTTCCTAGCGATTTTTGCCATCAAAGGAAACCTGCTCTGGTTACTTTCTCTGGTTACTTCCCATTGTTTGGGAAAGTTTCCAAATGCCTAAATGCACTGAGTTGCGGCCATGCGATCAGCTGTTTGTGTTAACGAGCGGAGCAGCTGAACAGCCGGATAGTGACATTCTGGGACGGGCCATTCAAACGCAATGGAAGGATGTTTTTTTCCCCCTTACAGCTAAAGCCTGGGAAGTCTGTGTAGAATCATCACCATGTAGCTTATATACTACCGTTTTATTATTATTATTTTATCATAATTTTATTATTATTATTAGATCATGAGGTTCGAGGTATTGAAACTGCCCGGTTTAACTCCACCTCTCGAAACTTTCAGGTCGCAAATCTTGCATGTAGCCAATGTACTCGCCGGCGTTTCTATAATGAAATACTTCCACACCGCCGAAATTTTCTTCTCCTGGTTTGTTTTTCTGCTGCCTTGGTTAAGAGCGGCTATTGGCCTGCTCTCATTGGTCTGGAGCAGGCCAATAGCGATAGCTGCACAGTGATCACAACACAGTGTAGCGAGTGTCGGGAGAGAGAGGGCTACGTTCAAGTGTCATACAAGTATTGGTAAATGGTGTCGGTGCCCTATTTGTTGGTACTCGCCAATATCGATACCACCATTTTAGTGCCGATCAGGGCCCCGCCCGATACTGGTATCGGTATCGGTGCAACACTATTTCATACCACAGGCAACTCAATGTGCTTTACATAAAGACAAGGCATTTAAAAGAACAGCATAAAGCAGCATAAAAATAAGCAATTTAAAGAAAAAAAATAGAATAAAAATTAAAAGCAATCAAAGAAGAGGGCAAAAAGAAAAATATAAACTCAACCATAAGCACACCGAAAGAGAAATGTTTTTAACCTGGATTTAAAAGTGCTTACAGTTGGGGCTGATTTCAGTTCTGCTGGTAGTTTGTTCCAGTTGTGTGCAGCATAACAGCTAAAAGCTGCTTCACCGTGTCTAGTTTGAACTCTGGGCTCCACTATCTGACCTGAGTCAGCAGATCTCAGAGCTCTACTGGGTTTATACTCAGCTAGCATGTCATTCATGTATTCTGGACCTAAACCATTCCGTGATTTGTAGACGAGTAGCAGAACTTTAAAATCTATTCTGTATCTGACCGGGAGCCAATCTAAAGACTTGAGAACTGGGGTGATGTGATGTGATCTCTTTGTTCTGGTTAAAACTCGGGCTGCAGCGTTCTGAATGAGCTGCAGCTGTTTGAGACTCTTTTGGGGGAGTCCAGTCAGAAGACCGTTACAGTAGTCAAGTCTGTTGGAGATGAAAGCATGAATCAGCTTCTCCTGATCTGTTTGGGACATGAAACCCTTAATTCTGGATATGTTCTTAAGTTGATAAAAGGCTGATTTGGTGACTGATTTGATATGATAGTTGAAGGTCAGGTCTGAGTCTATCAGCACGCCAAGGTTCCGGACTTGGTCTTTAGTTTCTAGAGACAGTGACTCAAGATGTTTACTGACAGCAAACCTCTTCTCTTTTTTGCAAAACACAATGACCTCAGTTTTTTCTTGATTTAACTGAAGGAAATTTTGGTTCATCCACTTTTTGACTTGCTCTAAGCAGTCGCACAATGACTCTATAGGACTGCAGTCATCTGGAGACAGTGCAAGATATATCTGTGTGTCATCTGCATAGCTGTGGTAGTTGACTTTAGAGTTCTTCAGAATTTGACCCAGAGGCAGCATGTATGGAGTGAACAGAAGGGGTCCAAGAATGGAACCCTGAGGAACTCCACATGTCATAGCCACTCGATCAGATTGATTACTTCCAATAGTCACCAGTGTTTCCCACACATAGACTAATTCGTGGCGGTGCGCCACAGATTAAACATCGGCCGCCACATATTGCGTTTCGTTATTATTATTTTTTTTTTAACGCTATTTAAAAAATACTCGTATTTGTTAAGCTGCATTTCCTTTCCCTGCTCTACCTCCGTCTCTCTGTCCCTCGCGTCTCTCTCGCATAGCCTACTCACACACACAGCCCCTCCCCTCCGTGCTTCCCTGGAAGCGTGGAAGCTTACTAGCTTAGATTAGCTCTATAGCTCTGGCTCAACCGAAAGAAGACTGCTGGTGAAATTCACGAAAGGTTGGTATCACGTGCACCTTTATAAAATCGCACATTAAAAAGTCCTATAAAAATATTTTATATTTTTAATACAATGTTGTCCCGTCCCGACCCGACCCATTGCAAACAAGCGATTACGCCTTCTTTATAAAGTTAACTAGTCGCAAGTTTGCCGTAAAAAAAAAAAAAAAATGTAGTTGGGTTTGTCGAGGTCAAAACACTATCAGCTGTGAATCAAATAAAGTAGGTTTTTTAAACTCTTACACTGAATGTTTGCTGCTTCAATCCAGATGAGTATTGAAAAATATTTTCCGCGATTGAAAAAGAGACGTGTTGAGGATGAGGAGCAGCCTGAACCGGAGGTATCAGTCTGAAACAGCTGAACAGTCCCACCAGTGTAATTAGCTATGTTATTAATTTGTTTACAATGAAGATGTGAAAATCTGCAGATAAGCCGCACCTGTGTCACCCACCGTGACACAGGTGTCACACATCTTACGTCCCCCATAATTTTCCTTGATGGAGAAATTATCCAGGTTCTTAACTCCCAATGTGACATATATGTCACATTACAGATCTCTGACAGTGGGGGGTGGTATTTTGGAAAAAAATTCTGAAATGGGTTCTATGTGGTCTATTTAGTCTGTTATAACCCCCTTAATTTTAATTTAAGTAGAAATGGGTCTGGGTTCTTATGGGTTAATACAATAAAGTTCTGTGTGACCAATTATTAACGAAGGAATTATTTTGAAGAATTTTTTATACCCCCCCCCCGGCCCACCACCACACATTGCCTTCACATCTGTGGGAAACACTGGTCACAAAATAACTCCGCTCCTCCAAGTAGGACCTGAACCATTCTAGGACTGTCCCGCTGAGTCCTGCCCAGGTTTCCAACCTATTCAGCAGAATACCGTGATCCACAGTGTCAAATGCAGCACTAAGATCCAACAGGACCAGAACTGACACCTTGCCTGAGTCAGTGTTCAACCTTATGTCATTTAACACTTTAATAAGAGCTGTTTCTGTACTGTAGTGTGGTTGGAAGCCTGACTGAAATTTGTCCAGGAGTCCACAGGAGTTCAAGAAGTTACTGAGTTGATTAAAAAACACTTTCTCAACAGTCTTGGCTATAAAAGGAAGATTTGAGATGGGTCTGTAGTTGGTTAAAATGGAAGCATCCAATGTTGTCTTTTTTTAGGAGTGGCTTGATGGCAGCTACTTTTAAGGGTTTAGGAAACGTGCCTGATGTGAGCAGTTTATTATTTGCTGCAAATCTGTTTGGACAGAGCTTACAATAGTTTTAAAGAAGTCAGATGGC
The DNA here is from genome assembly GCF_027942865.1 of Odontesthes bonariensis. Taxonomy (NCBI): domain Eukaryota; kingdom Metazoa; phylum Chordata; class Actinopteri; order Atheriniformes; family Atherinopsidae; genus Odontesthes; species Odontesthes bonariensis. The sequence continues at coordinate 27,380,452 of NC_134520.1, read as the reverse complement.
ATTTTGTCAAGACAGGATGTCGATGGTTTAAGATGCTGAACGGTTTCTTCTATGGTTTTTTGGTCAACTGTATTGAATTCTGACATCATAGTTGATTGATTCCTAGGTGGTTTTAAGGATTGCGTTATTTTATTATTTTGCTGATTAATGTTAATATTTAGCCTTATAGATTAGATTTTTTCATTGAAAAAACAAGCAAATTCATTGCATTTTTCTGTGGAACAAAGTTCTGAAACTATCTGTTTTGGGGGGTTGTAACTTATCAACCATAGCAAACAGAGCACGAGTGTTGTTGATGTTCTTATTAATCATTTCACATAAGTTTTGCTGTCTAGCCCGGAGTAACCCGTGGTTAAAATTACAAAGACTTTGTTTGTAGAGGTCATGGTGAATTTGAAGTTTAGTTTTTCTCCATTTACGCTCTGCTTTCCTGCATTCTGTTTTCAAGGCCTTTACCATCATAGTGTTCCTCCATGGTGTTCGCTTTCTGCTCAAGATCATCTTATTTTTAACAGGTGCAACAGTATCCATGACATTTGAGATTTTCAAGTTAAAGTTATCTAAGAGTTCATCAACTGTCTCTGCAGTTGATGACATAGCTATAACTTCCATAAACTTAGCACTAGTTCCTAGTTAGACAAGTTCCTACTAGTACTGGATTACACACAGACGCACACATACCGGCATCTGTAACTGTTTTCCCACAAATGACTGTTTCCAGGTAATCATTTCAGATTCTTTGGTAATAGTTAATTGTTTCGTGCCACATTGCACAGATTTTTACACACTGATCACTGAGAGTTTTCAGAGATGTTAGGTATGCAGCTCAACCAATCAGATGCTCCAAATGATTAGGGACCTTATTGAAGATGTTTGATACTTTTTCAGTATATTTGCTGCAACGTTTAACAATTAGTTTCTTTCACCACTTGAGTCTGTTTTCTGTATTGCTGATAATTTGCTCTTTTTATTGCTGCTTATTATCTCTGTCTGTATGATTCTTTACAGGGTTCGGTCTGTCATGTTGACAGCTCTGATCAATGTTTTCCTGGTGCCGTATGGTAAGTTTCCAACACAATACAACAGTTGTCTCCTCGTCTTGTAGGTTATCTTCTTCTAGCTTTTTTTTTTAAAAATTTAGGATAACCATTGCAAACATGGGGAAGAGATGAGGCCAAAACACTGACAAAATGAGAGGAATTTTACAATGAAACAAAATCGTTATGAAAATGATTTCACTGATAATCTCTAAAAACATTCTATTGCGTTTCTTTTTACTTGACATACTGTATGTCTAAAACATGTTATTTGAGGTATTTTTACACATTAATTTTTTTACCTTAAACTGATGTGCTTGGACTTTGACACATCAGTGCTTCATTTGTAAAACTAATAGATTTAGTGATGTTTAAAAAGAGGAAAAACAATCAAACAACACATTGTAAGTCTGGATGTGAATCATTTTAATGAGGGACATTCGTATTGACTTAAAAAAATCATGGGGTGGTAGAGGTGATGATGCTGCAGCTCAGACTGGGAGCAGATTTTGTTCCTCAATTATAGATAAAACTACAACGTGCTAACGGAATGCACTGCTCGTCTGAATTGGTTTTCTTTCGTATCAGAATACTCTGACACACAAAAGTTTCAGCGATTCTCCTGCATTTAAGTCATTGATGAAAAACAAGACTCAAAACTTCTGACAGTTTGACATGAGGCTTTCTTTTTCACTGATTCAACATTCAGCAGAGATCTGTCTTGGGCTTCTCGGAGTTCTCAGTTATCTTTTGTTCCCCTTGAATGTTTGTTGATCACTGAAGATATACAGGACAATGGAAAGCCACCTCCACACTCTCGCTATCAAGTGCTCTTACATCTGTAATAAGATCATTTGACAGGAATGAGATGTGAATTTAGCATTCTTAGATTAATGTAAAATCCCTAAAATTGTACGGTTTCTTTTCTCATCATGAAAATTAATGCACCCTTCCAAACTATTAATTTTTGTTTATGAAATGCAGACTTTTTTAACCAGTGGATGTTGCCTCTATTTGAAATCCAAAAATATATGGAAGGCACCTCTGAAAGAGTTTAAGTTACAAGACTTTGAGTAACCGAAACACATAAACACACACAAAAAAAAAAAAAAGCTTTCTCTTAACCATGGCAGTTGTTTCGTCCTCCTGTCAGCATGTTGAACTTCAGCTAACCCCCCTGCCATTCTGTGGGCAGGTGCTCGGTGTTTGGAGCCTGAGTACGGAGCCTCTCTTTACTCAGGTGTAGCTGACCTCCCATGGCAGGATACGTTGTGCTGTGACTCACCTCCTGCCCACCTCAGTGTGGATGAAGGTGGTACGAATTCATCAGAGACTAACCTCCCACACCATCCCCGTTGCAATTTCAGGAGCCTGACAGCAGAATCACAGCCTCATAAGCCCTCTGGCGGTAAGAGTTTATTGTATCTGTCTGTAACATTGTCACAGTTGGAAATACTTTTCTGTTTATGCAACTGAGAATAAGTAATTGGCTTGTCAAGTTTTGCTGCAAAACATTCAGTATGCTACATTGACATCACCTGTCCCTTATAACAATGCCCCCATAGTTCAGGCTGACAGGTTCATTACACTTGAATGACTTTTAAGGATTCCTTGCTCCCTCTATCAGTCCACACATCAGTTACCCTGGTTGCCCTCTTTGATTAATTGTTTGCTTGCGAGGAGGTAAAATACTGGGGTATTTTAGTTGCAACAGTAAACAGGAGTCAGTCCACTTCAGTCATTATTACGAAATACTCTCTTGATATTGCGTGTGTAGGTGAAAGGGAAGAACATGAGGTGATGTTAAGACATGATGGTGGTTGAAGGATTTTCTTGCATCAATGCTTGAGGCACTGAGTTTCCAGCATGTGCCTCTTGACTGCAAATATTTGCAAACACGGTGCTCATCTTTTGTTCTCCTATATGTTGAGTTCCTGTATAGTGAATGTTAATATACACTGGACCTTTTTTGTCTTGCCACATTTATAACTGATTCTTTTATATCATATACTGAAATATTTTATTGATTTTTTTTTTTTTTTTTTTTTTTTTTTTTAAGAGTTGGAGTTTAATTCTTTTTTACCTTTGTGGCTAAATTACCAAGCTGCAGGAGACCTGGCACCAGATTTCTGCTAGTAGACATGACTTTTTCCCAGATAAATACCGTATTTCCTCGAATAGTAGCCGGGGTTACTATTTTTTATTTATTTATTTTTTTACCAGGCTATTAATAGTGGTAGGCTACTATTTGAGGGAGGCTTCTATTTTTCTTTTTTTCTTTTTTAATTCTAAAACAAAAAAAACAAAGCTCCATTTTATACCGTACATTTATTAAATTCATAAATTAATTTACATGTCCCTTTTTTTTGGGACACTTTTAACACTTTTAACACCCACGGTGTCCACTGTGGTTTGACCGGGCATGTCAAACCAGCAAGCGGTCTCGTCCATGGTGATGACATCCGAGTCCTTCAACTTTTTTTCGGCGATTTTGTGATTCACGTAGGTGATGAAGTTAACGATTTTAGAAATTGAATGTCTCGCATCACTCTGGGCCAGCGTTGTACGCTTCCTGAGGGAGAAGTTGTTTCTCCTCAGGAAACGCTCAAGCCATCCCCGGCTGGCATTGAAGTTTTCATCACGGCAGTCTGACATCTCGTGGAAAAGTTCGGCTGCTTTAACCTGAATCATTCGTCGACTCACTCTCAGATATCTCTTCCTTCTTTCCTGTATCCAGCAAGTGAGAGTAGCCTCCATCTCCTCACTGACAGGGCGCCTCCCCGCCCGTTCACGTCTGTCGTAAAACGCACCGGCTACTTAAAGCTGCGGTCGGCAACTTTTTTTTAGTCATATTAGCTTGAACTGTCATGGGATTCTGGAAGTAGAATATTAAATAGGCTGTTTAGGAAAAATAACGAAATCTGTAGCTCCCTCTGAAGCCTGTAATCATGCTTGCAAAAACCGAGCGCTCCCGGCTGTTTTTAACCAATCAAGTTAGGGTGGAGGAATCCTACCTGTCAATCACAGCTTGTGCACACGCTGCTGAGCGTGAGTCTGCCCCAGCTTGTGTGCGCTCACACTGGTGTGAACTCAAGTGCACAACCTCGTCCACAGAGGGGGAGGGGTTTGGGGGCGATTCGGAGCTTGTTAGAGGTTGGGGGAGGGACCTGAAAGTTGTGTCAGTTCGAATTTTCCGACTTTAGACTCGCAATTTTGAAAACCTGCCGACTGCAGCTTTAAAGGGGCCGGCTACTAAACGGGGCCGGTGTCTATTTCTCAGATTTTTCACAACACCCGGTTACAAAACGAGGCCGGCTACTATTAGGAGCCTGGCTATAACTCGAGGAAATACGGTATTCATAGCTTCATAGCAGAGGCTTCTTAGTTTTCAGAATTCTAAGCCTGACTGTTTTCTCAGAAGGCTTTATTTGGAAGTCACAGTCAACTAACATGCAAATGTAATGTTTTGTTAGGCACCTGTTTGGACATACTGTGCAAAATCAGTGAAAGCTGGTTTTATTTAACCTGTGATCTTCAGTCTAACGGCCAGCCATCTGGATCCCTGAATGCTAGTCGCATCGTGGTCAGATTACAAAGGCTGTAAGTACAATGTTATTTCCTTTTAATTGTTTCTCTGGTGTTCCGCTTTTCCATGGAGAGTGAATGAGGCCTTTGTGTGTTCCCATATCTTTCCTGCCTGCTCACTGTGAGCTCAAACTTCTGTTTACTTCTGATCAGCAGAGAGGAAGATGTGTGGAGTGAGATCAGCTCGTGGCAGTTCACCACTGATCTAACATGCACTTAACAGAGATAAGATATTATGTAAAGTTCCAAACGTTTTTCTGAAATGCTTGTTGTGAAAAAAGAAATAAACTAAAATTTAAAAAAAAAAACAATCACTTTATCAGCGATTCTGAAGCTGTAAATCACTCACCAGACACACCATACATGATGAAGTGGGAGGTGGAGGATTCAAATGCAGGACGAGCAGGGTAGGATGGTGGTAAACCATTGATGGTTGAATAACTTAACAAAACTGCAGGGACAGAATAAGCAGGGAAATGATCAAAGAAAGAAAAACTAAACTAAAGAGGTTACAAAGACAGTACAGATAGTACTGAGTGGCAGACTGAAGAGGCAGAAGACATCAGAGAACTGGCAAGGAGCAAAGGAAAACCAGGAGGATTTACACTGCGGGAGTTAAAGAGTAACAGGACATGATAAAAAGCTAACGGAATCCAGGTGTACAGGGGCATCAGAAAGCAGCACCAACTAAGAACATTGAGCAAATGTAGAAAATGAAACAAGAATACAGGTCATGGAAGATCAAACGTGAACAAAATCAACCAACACACAAAACTTGAAGTCATAAATCCAAAATAAGATCACTACAACCAAAAACAGAAGATTAACCCACAACCCCCCAAGCACTTCTGTGCGTTTTTTTTTATCTTCATCCTTTTGGTATCTTTGGCACCCTAATAAGTAGTATTGATCACATGTTCTATGTTTTAAATTCAGAATCATCCAGTATAAATTAGCAGCTGAAGCAATTTTTCATCCATTTCTAGGTCTGAGAAAAACAACACGAAGGTGAATGATTCAGCACCTGTTGATCCTGTTGTTTGTGAAGCAGAGGATGCTGTCATGTGCTCACTTGCTCTTGACCCTGCAACAAGCTTTGTCACCATAGTAACTGCCAGTGTCTCCAATGCCGTGGCTCCACCAGTTCTCCTCAGAATTCCTGACCGACCTGGTAAGAAAGAAAGGGCTTTGTTTGTTCTATGTTGAGATTTTAAAGTTAAAAGATTAATAACTTGTGGAAACACTCAAACACAACTAGTACGTTTTATTCACACGATCGAATTCACACGATGGAGAAGAGCGAATAGAAGGAGGAATCTACTGTGAAGGAGGAAGAGATAATAGACTCTTGATGCACAAAAGGTTTTTTATATTGTGATTTCATATATTGTGATTTCATATATTGTAATTAATAATAATTAATAATGTAATAGTTATTTAGTTCCAAGTAATACTGTGCAAGTCTTGTTTGTATTTAACAGGAAAACAAAATATTGGCTGAAAAAAGGAAAGAAATTGATTTTGTAACATTTAAAAATGTTTTGAACAAAAATGTAATCTTCATCTGAGAGTTATGAATAATTTGAAATATAATTATGTTGTTACCTCAACACAGGTAGAACTGAACATATTATTAGGTTATTCACATAGTTAGGGTGTAATCTTTCTGTCATGGTGGGTTTAAGGGATCTAACCCACATGCAGAACACGACTCAGGGGAACAAAGAATCAGTTAAATGTCTTTATTGGATGATCGGGAAAGGAGAAGTGGAAAAACACGAACTGGATCAGCCGACGGGATCGTCTCACTGTGGGCAGAGGGAGAGTTAGTGGAGGTGGTCGAGGGAGCGGAATAAAGCAACGGAGGGGTCCTTACTTGGGCGTCAAATGGTTGGGTAAGTTCTGTGGCGTCCCGAGGGGAATCCGTACGAGGAGGACAGGAGGAACGAGTGCACAGGGCTGGCGTCTGACTGGTGGTACCAGCAGCGTCGTGAGGGAACACGAGGAGATCCAGAGAGACGACGGGGAGACACCCACAGAGCTCCCGGGGCAGACGGCACACGCAGGAGGCACAAGGAGGGTCATGGGAAGTTAACACTCAGGCGGGGAGGAGACGTCTGCCAGTTGTTTAAGAAGGCCAGCAATCATCCTCTTCATCAGCCGCAGGTGAGAAGGATTAGTGACTCAGCATTCCTCAGGAGTGCTGTCACAGGCGGCATCTTGTGGATGCTGCTGGAAGCAGCAGGCATCACCCAACATAAAAATAAAACTTAAAGACGGACAAAAACCACACAAGACGGACAGAAAACACAGACCCTGACAGTACCCCCCCCTCAACGGACGCCACTTGGCGGCCGACCAGAGGACGAGGCCTGGGAGTCCTCAAAAGCTCGGATCATGGCAGGGTCCAAAATGAACGAGCCAGGAACCCAGGAGCGCTCTTCCGGGCCGTAACCCTCCCAGTCGATGAGATACTGGAAGCCACGACCTCGTCGACGGGAAGCCACGATCCGGCGGACTGAGAACGCCGGATGGCCGTCAATGTCCCGGGCGGGTGGAGGGGGTTCGGCCGGAGGGTACAGTTCACTGGACAACATGGGCTTGATCTGAGACACATGGAATGTTGAGTGGATGCGCATAGCCGGGGAAAGACGGAGGCGCACCGCTGAGGGGCTGATAACCGCAATCACCTCAAACGGGCCAACAAACTTGGGAGATAGCTTCTTAGTCATCCCCTTGAGTGGAATATCACGGGTGGATAACCATACCTTCTGGCCGACGGAGTACGTAGGGGCAGGGGTCCTCTTTCGGTCCGCCAACCGTTTATTCTGCTCAGCGGTGTTATTGAGGGCAGCGATAGCATCCGTCCAAATCCTCTTGCTGCGGCGGATGTGATGTTGCACAGAGGTGACGGAGATATCCTGCTCATCAGAAGGCAGGAGAGGCGGTTGGTAGCCTAAGGAGATCTCAAAGGGGGAAAAACCAGTGGCAGCAGAAACATGGCTATTGTGCGCATACTCAACCCACGGTAAGTACTGGGCCCAATCCTCAGGGCTGGAGGATGTGAGGCAACGAAGGGCGGCCTCCAGCTCCTGATTCATCCTCTCGGTCTGCCCATTCGTCTGGGGATGATATCCGGAGGACAGTGAGACCTTGGCACCCAGAGCTGAGCAAAACTGACGCCAAACCTGGGAGATAAACTGGGGACCACGGTCAGAGAGAATCTCCTGGGGAATACCGTGCAACTTGAATACATGTTTGATCAACAACAGGGCAGTTTGGTTAGCTGTGGGAAGTTTGCGAAGTGGAATGAGATGGCAAGCCTTGGAGAAACGGTCAATGATGGTGAAGATGGTTGTCATACCTTTAGAGGTGGGCAAACCTGTCACAAAATCCACAGCGATGTGGGACCATGGTCGCTTAGGGATTGGCAGAGGCTGAAGGAGACCCGCTGGAGGATGACTGGAGGACTTATTCCTAGAGCATGACTGACAGGCTGAGACAAAGTCCTTTACATCCTTATGTACAGATGCCCACCAGAATCTCCGATTTATCAGCCCAATTGTGCGGCTTCTGCCAGGGTGAGCGGAAAACTTGGATGCATGGATCCACTGCAGGAACCGTGACCGAACGGATGTCGGCACGTACAATTTACCTGGTGGGCATGACTCTGGGGGCGGATCGTTACGATGGGCCTGACGGATGATGTCCTCAATCTCCCAAGTTACTACTCCCACCGAGCAACTAGGTGGGAGTATAGGCGCCGGGGTCTCTTCTGTGTCATCAGGGGAATAGAGCCTGGACAGGGCGTCAGGTTTGACGTTCTTGGAACCTGGACGGTAGGAGATGGACAGGTTAAACCGAGAGAAAAACAAGGACCACCGGGACTGGCGAGGATTAGATCTTTTTGCAGACTGGATGTATGACAGGTTCTTGTGATCCGTCCAAACCACTATAGGATGTTCCGCTCCCTCCAACCAGTGTCTCCACTCCTCCAAAGCCAACTTAATTGCCAGCAATTCTCTATCTCCCACATCATAATTACGTTCGGCTGGCGTGAGTCTGCGGGAAAAAAAAGCACATGGATGGAGCTTAAGATCCTTGTCAGACTTTTGGGAGAGGACTGCTCCAACTCCCGTGTCGGAAGCATCCACCTCCAACACAAACTGTTTACAGGGGTCTGGTTGGATGAGGATAGGTGCCTGGGAAAACAGAGACTTCAATCTAACAAACGCTGCATCGGCTACGGCAGTCCAGGAAAACACCGTCTTGGTCGAGGTGAGAGCTGTGAGAGGGGAGGCAGTCTGACTGTAATTTCGGATAAATCTGCGGTAGAAATTGGCAAAACCCAGGAAACGTTGGAGCTGTTTACGAGTTTCAGGTTTGGGCCAATCCAACACCGCCTTGATCTTATCCTCCGACGCTTTGACCTGTCCACTCTCCAGGACGTAACCCAGAAACGTGACGGTTTTGCGGTGAAACTCGCACTTCTCAGCTTTGACATACAGCTTATTCTCCAATAGTCGCTGGAGGACTAGACGGACGTGTCCCTTGTGCTCTGCCAGGGACTTGGAATAAATCAGGATATCATCTAAATAGACAAACACGAAGACATTGATGAAATCTCTGAGGACGTCGTTGATCAGGGCTTGGAAAAAGGCTGGGGCGTTACATAAACCAAAGGGCATGACTAAATATTCATAATGACCCATGGGGGTCTTGAAGGCGGTTTTCCACTCGTCACCTTCTCTAATGCGGAGGAGGTGATAAGCGTTACGGAGGTCCAATTTAGTAAAAACTGTGGCCTCCTGTACGGGTTCAAAGGCAGATGACAACAGGGGCAACGGGTACTTGTTCTTAACAGTTATCTGATTAAGGCCTCTATAATCAATACAGGGCCGAAGGGAGCCATCCTTCTTCCCAACAAAGAAAAAGCCAGCCCCTAAGGGGGAGGATGAGGTGCGGATCATACCTGCCGCCAGCGAGTGGTTTATATAATCCTCCATAGTTTGCCGCTCAGTTCTGGAGATGTTATATAGGCGGCTGTTCGGCAAGGGAGCGCCGGGAAGCAGGTCGATAGCACAGTCGTATGGTCTGTGGGGAGGTAACGACAAGGCCTTGTCTTTATTAAACACAACGGACAGATCATGGTACTCACTGGGGACGTCAGACAGGTCAGGTAGCGGTTTGTCTGAGACCTTGGAGGTGGAACCTCTGGCTGGCACAGCGGAATGGAGACAGGTTGAGTGACACAGGGGGGACCATGATTCGATGGTGGCATCCTTCCAATTAATGTATGGATTGTGTTTGACCAACCAGTCAAAGCCCAGAACGATGGGGGAGCTGGCTGCGGGGAAAACAGAAAAAACCAGGTCTTCTGAATGGTTACCTGATATTAGGAGACGGAGGGGCTTGGTGCGATGGGTGATCCTGGGCAGCGCTTCTCCATCCAGAGCGGAGACTCGAAGGGGAACAGAGAGACACTCGGTAATAAGAGACAACTGGGTGACTACTTCAGAACTTATAAGACTCTGTTCACATCCAGAATCAATAAGCGCAGAAAAGGGAAATGGTTCGTTTTCTTTGAACAGCGTGACTGGAAACAGGAGACGGGACCTGGGGGTGGTTTGTGGCTCCGGCAGTTCCCCCCTCATTATTGCCGGGCCTGCCTGTTTAAACGTAGAGGGCAGGTGGCGATGACATGGTTAGGCTCTCCACAGTACAGGCAGAGCCTAGAGCGCATCCTCCTCTGTCTCTCCTCAGGTGTTAGGCGAGTATGCCCAAGCTGCATTGGTTCTGGTTCACCAGCTGTGGGGAGACTAAAAGAGTTAGGCACAGGGACTGGGCGGCTTACTGGGGGAAATCGAGGTGTCTCTGTCCGGCGAGCTTTCTGCTTTGCTCTAGAGCGTAATCGGTTATCTAACCGGATGGCTAAACTGATCAACTCATCCAGGGTTGCGGGGTCATCCAAGGTGGTTAATAGGTCCTTTAACTGTTCGTCCAGAGCATGAAAAAATGCACTCTTTAACGCAGCTGAGTTCCAACCTGAGGAAGCCGCTTTAATGCGGAACTCTATAGCGAAGTCTGAAACACTCCTCTTTCCTTGCTTTAAGTCATAAAGGTCTCTGGAGCTGGAGGTATTGTCAGTCTCTTGACAGAAAACTGATCTAAATTCCTTCAGAAATTCTGAAAATGTACAGCCATACGCGAGGGGGTTGGGAAATCGGGCTTCAGCCCACTCCAGGGCTCCTCCCGTCAACAAAGATATAACATAAGCCACTTTTGACTCATCTGTGGGAAAACTATGTGCTGAGTGGTTGAATAGAATTGAACATTGAAGAATAAATCCTTTTACCTGGTTATTGTCTCCCGAAAACTTTTCTGGTGTGGATGGACTGACCCTGGAAAACGTGGAACTCGATGACTGAACCGGGGTTGCAGGCGGAGGCGGAACTGGAGCCTGCGGGGTTGAGCCCTTCAGGAAGCTAAGTATCTCAGCTAGCTGCTGAGACATATCGGCCTGCGCGGCTGCCAGCTTTCTCAAAGCCTCGTCATGGGACTGGATCTGAGAGCGTTGTTCTGATACAGCTCGCCTGATCGCGTCTGCTGGGTTATCTGCTTGGCCTGAGTGTTCTGTCATGGTGGGTTTAAGGGATCTAACCCACATGCAGAACACGACTCAGGGGAACAAAGAATCAGTTAAATGTCTTTATTGGATGATCGGGAAAGGAGAAGTGGAAAAACACGAACTGGATCAGCCGACGGGATCGTCTCACTGTGGGCAGAGGGAGAGTTAGTGGAGGTGGTCGAGGGAGCGGAATAAAGCAACGGAGGGGTCCTTACTTGGGCGTCAAATGGTTGGGTAAGTTCTGTGGCGTCCCGAGGGGAATCCGTACGAGGAGGACAGGAGGAACGAGTGCACAGGGCTGGCGTCTGACTGGTGGTACCAGCAGCGTCGTGAGGGAACACGAGGAGATCCAGAGAGACGACGGGGAGACACCCACAGAGCTCCCGGGGCAGACGGCACACGCAGGAGGCACAAGGAGGGTCATGGGAAGTTAACACTCAGGCGGGGAGGAGACGTCTGCCAGTTGTTTAAGAAGGCCAGCAATCATCCTCTTCATCAGCCGCAGGTGAGAAGGATTAGTGACTCAGCATTCCTCAGGAGTGCTGTCACAGGCGGCATCTTGTGGATGCTGCTGGAAGCAGCAGGCATCACCCAACATAAAAATAAAACTTAAAGACGGACAAAAACCACACAAGACGGACAGAAAACACAGACCCTGACACTTTCTAAAACAAACAGACAAAAAAAAAAGAGTACAGAAATCACTGGATTGGAATGATCATTTTGCTAGAAGATTTCTACAGTTTATCTTATCACTGCATATTCCTCCAAACACTTTGATTTGATTTTATATGTTTACAAATGAATACATATCTTGTACCTATGTGTCTATGAGATACATAGGTTGGTTCCAAGATGGCGGCATGCACGAGTGTATTTTGGTGTCTATGTTCGTTTTTTTGTCACATAAAACATTCTGCCTAAAACCTGTTATCCTCCCAGTCTGCAAAAAGTCTATCATTCATGGTTTAAATAACTGCAGACTAGTTGCTCTGACACCTCAAAAGCTGCCTCTCTCCCATCTTTGACAGCCATTAATTTACTTACAAGGAGAACAGGTGATCAACTCCGGCCCGATGAAGTTGCTGGAAGTCAATGTTCATCCACTTCTAGAGGGTAAAGCAATTGTACAGGTCTTCTAATCACAATTCCCGAAGGTATCCGAATAGCACATGATCTTATTTTTCTGTCTCTTCCCCTGAATGTCTCCTCAATCCGTCCCATTTTCCACATGTGCTTGGGTTGAATAGAATCATGGATTAGTACAACATCTCCACTTTTGAATTGTATGGATGGATTTACTACAGTACTTACATGGTGTGCAGAACGAAGTTCCATCAAATACTCCTTTTTCCATCGATTCCAGAATTGAATGCTCAATCTCTGTCGGTACCGAAGTCTTTTGTTGACACTGCACGAAAAGAGGGATTTGTGTCACTGTGGACGGCAGTGAACTTCCGCGAATTTGCCTAATTTTCGGACGCACCTGGGCGCTTGCAGGCAGACAAACTTTAAGTTTGTTGAGCGAGAAAATCGTCGGAAACGAACCCGACTCGCGGCGGGCTCTCACAGCGGGGTGCTAATGGCCCAGCGATTAGCACCCCGCTGTGAGAGTGCCTGGACCTCTCACTGGCCTCGCTGGTATTGGACAAAAAAGGCACGTGATTACATAAAAAAGCTCTTGTAAAGCTGACCGCCCATTGGCCAATAAGGTTAATATATGCATACTTTATATGGGCATATCATTCAGCAATTATGATTAATAATTGTGATTATGATTACTAATATTCCTGGGATGTTTGTGTACTTCATATATTCACGTCATTCTTATAAGCTGCACTATGACTAGGCTAATGCAGGCATGAATGATGTGAATCTATTGAGAATGAAAAAGGAACCTTTTTTTTTTAAAGCGCTTTTATTGCCACACCACACAATGTACATAGCTTACATTGTAATAAGAACCATATTGATAATAAAGAATTGAAAACTATACACACACACTGCTGTAGCCTACAATATACACAATAAGCCTAAACGCCGCCGTTTGGAATCCGCATTCCTCGCATTACTCCGGACCCTGCAGGGTCTGCGGGAGTTGTCAGACGTCCTCATCCTGGATCAGAAGCTGGCTTCTGGGAGCTGTTGGAATAACCAATAAATAATCAAAACATAGTCTATCCATGCACAGCATATTGACAACTTGTCTATAAAGTAACAAAAGTCATATTGACAGCGTATATGTTCTTACTCTCTTTCACTCTTCTGTGGTGAGACTGGGAGTATTTCGGGTTGGCTTCAAGACGCGCCTGTAGCACAGCACACAGGTCCGTCACGCAGCTATAAACAAACAAACAAGAGGAATGAATAAAATGACCAGTGCTTAAAAGTATCAGTGCCAGAGCCGTGGTAAAAGTCAGCGCCGCTCACCCTCGATAGTGTCCCCGTCTGCCTCTCTGAAGTTCGGACTGTTTGCCACCGCCTCCTTCAAGCGACTCGTTACATCCATATTGTGAGGTGACAGTAGCCTGTAAAAACAATAGTCCTATGGTTAATAAAAAAAACTGCATTAACGTAACGTAACATCGGGTCCAACTCAACTAGATATTGGGAGAACATTCACTTATTCTTACCCTTGACCTGGATTATAATGCCACGGTGAGTTATGCAGGCGGCGAACTGCTTCCTATAAATTGAAAACACGAAATTCATTTTTTTAAATAAAGCAACTCACACTGGTTTTCACGTGATGGACACAATTAAGTTGAGTTTAGCCTAAAGCCACAGTCAATAACCTACTCTTACCGCGATTTTCGGATTCTGTATCCGCCTTCTCTTGGGGGTGCGCTCTTCAACTTCTCTAGAATGTAACTTCAGTCCGTTCTCGACGGCCATCTTGCCTCCAACCTAGCGAATCTCTGGTCGATTCCCTCCAGAACCCTCTCCACGACCGTATCCACAGTGCTGGCCACCATACGAGACATTCCGGTCATAGCATTCAACAGGACTTTCATTTAATCTGCCTGTAAGCAAGTGAGTAAGTAAGTTTAATATACAGCACATTTAAAATCAGCGAGAACTGTCCCAAGTGCTGTACAGTGTCAACAAGACTAAAATTAAACTATCAAATGGTCATGTGCAAGTAGAAAAAAACACACAAACCTGTAGACCCGCAGAGAGTTGCTGGGGAGTTGAAAGCAAGTCGTCTTTCAGCCATTGTATTCCGCAAACCAGGGCCGTTTTCACAGCACGGGACCTCAGCGATTTCTATCTGCCTTTCTGCCGCCAGATCTGCTCCTTAAACTTTTTGTTTACACTGCACGACACAATGTTTCTCATACGTGATTGAACGAGAGCTTATGCGAGCCGTTAAGCTCCACCAATCATATGCGTATACGTCATTACACGGAATACTCGCGAGACAACCTCCCGTCCTTTTGCTATTTAATGTTGTCTGACCACAGCTGGCAATTTGCACTGTGTTGACACAAAAATGGACTCTGCAAGGACAAAGAAAAGACCTCGGCGATATTGTGACCATTGTGACTGAGAATTAAGCCATACACAATAAAACACTGAGCGCACTACTGCACATTATGTATACAGGCCAGATTTCTATATTTTTATTTCTATTTTATTTAAGAAACCTTTTAGAATATTGCTGTTGCATGCTTATTTTATCTTTATCTTATCTTTATTATTATACATTTGGACATCCAGTGCGGGCAACAAAGAAAATAATTTCATTGTTCAGGGAAACACGTTTCTAACTGCACACATGACAATAAACCTTTGAATCCTTGAATCCTTGAATTTTGCCCACAAAAAGCGGTTACAAAAGAGGTGTTTGGGAGAAAAAAAAACAGATATGCATCACCTGTCACCAGCAGACAGCGTGCACCTCTTCTTTTTCAAGACAACACAGCAACAAACTTGGCTGGAGTTGGAGGTGATAGTGATGAACGTGTAGAAACAGGCCTGCCCACCCCCCACCCCCCACCTCACCCCACCCCACTTGAAAATGACTGTGGCAGCTCCTGACCTGATCACTGGCATTTACATATTAAAGGCTCTCCTAAGTAGGGGAGGGGAGGGGGGCATGGGGGAGCAGTTGCCAGGTCAATTTGCGACAATTTGGGCCAAGTTTTCACTTTTACCACCGCAAATGCAGGGGCTCAACGTATGCGGACATGTAAGGGGCCACATACATCCACAAATCCCTCTTTTCATGCAGTGTGAGTTGCGTTGCTGTCGTGTTTCTTAAACTGGAATCGCTTAGTGGATAGGAAGGAATGGTAGTAAGCCTCTGTCCAGTTAGAAAATGAGCAGGTGTGAGGGGCGAAGGTTCACTGATATCTGTGTGCAGGTAAGAGAGAGGGCGAGAGTTAATCACAGCCTCAACTTCACATATCAGTGTTTGGAGTTCCTCGAATTGAAGATAAGACCTCCCCAAGACTTTTCGTAGACAAGTTTTAACGGATCTCACTAAACGCTCCCACATGCCACCCCACCAAGCGGCTCACTCGATGATGTATTTCCATGTGATTCTCTTGTCAGTAAACAATTCCTGTAATTTTTTGTCTTTCATCATTGTCCACATTAGTTTCAAGTCCTTTTCAGCCCTTTTAAAGGTTTTGGCATTGTCAGAATAAATTACACTACAAATGCAGTGTCTGGCAATAAACCTCTTAAAGGCAAGCATGAATGTATCAGTAGTCAAATCGGAAACAAGTTCTAAATGTACAGCTCGAGTTACAGCGCATGTGAATAAAGCAATATATGCCTTTTTGTTATCTGGTTTCACATAAACTGGACCAGCAAAGTCCACTCCAGTAATTTCAAATGCTGGGGCCTCATTGATGCGTTCCTTTGGTAACGGTGCACTGACCTGTTCTCCTGGTTTTACGCGTGCGCGTCTGCAAATCAAACAGCTGGTGACGCAGCTCTTGATCATCTGTCGGGATTTCAGTATCCAATACGTTTCTCTCAGTTGGTTCAGTGTTGCTTGTAAACCTGAATGCATCACGTCTTCATGTGCCTTAATGATCAACAGTTCTGAAAACTTGTTGTTACTTGGCAGTATGTATGGATGTTTCTGATTGAAAGACCAGGTTGTTTCCTGTAATCTTCCTCCCACACGCAGAATCCCACATTCATCCAGAAATGGTTTCAACGAGGTGATTTTTGAATATCTGTCCATTTCCGTATTTTTCAACAGGGTGGCGATTTCCTGTGTGAAGTTGTCACTTTGAGTTTGTTTGATCCAGTACTGTTCTGCTTGTTGAATCTCCTCCGTGCGTAATGGTCCATTTCGTTTGTTTTGTGCCCGTGCGTTATGTACAAAGCGTTGTATCCATGCAGTGATTCTCAAAACTCTATTAAGTCTGCTATACTTATTTAAACCGAACAGCGGTGTCACTTTACAGTCTGGGTCAATCTTTTTGTCAGTTTTTATGTTATGCACGACATACTCCATCACTTCATTTTCATTTGTCACCTGTGATTCGGATTCCTGTTCATGTGTGCAGTCTTTCAGCCACTCCGGCCCGTGCCACCAGAGCGCATCCTCTTGGAGCGCTTGGGCGCTCATTCCACGCGTTCCGTGGTCAGCTGGATTCTCCTTTCCGACGCAGTGTTTCCAGTTTTCCGGTGTTGTCAGACTTTGAATTTCACTCACTCGATTCTCCACAAATGGTTTCCACTGTTTGGAGCTACTCCGTATCCAATGGTATGTTATCATCGAGTCTGTCCAGTAATGAATTTCATTGTCACTCACGTTCAGGTTGTTTGATATGAACTTTCCAAGTCTAGCTCCAATGAGTGCTGCCATCAACTCCAGCCTGGGAATTGTCATTTTCTTTAGTGGAGCAACTTTTGTTTTGGAAGCGATTAAGCTGGTTGTGCACTCTCCGTGTTGTTTTACGCACCGCAAGTAAGCTGGAGCACAGTAGGCCTTTTCACTTGCATCTGTGAATACATGAACTTCACACTGAACTGATTTGTTTTCACGCATTTCATCGTCTTTGTCATCACCGTCATAACGACGTGGTACAGTTATTCTTTTCAAATGAGGAATTTCTGCGCACCATTGATTTGCGTGATATCGAAGGGAAGCTCTTCATCCCATTATATTCCTCTCTCCCACATTTCCTGAAAAAGGCATTTCACTCGAATGGTAAACGGTGACAAAAATCCAACAGGATCAAAGATGCGTGCAGCTGCCTGTAGCACCCCTCGCTTCGTGTCTTTTTTGTTCTGCAAGAATTCAATCAGTTCGTTAGTTTCAAACCTGAATTCGTCGGTATCTCTGTTCCATGTTAGTCCAAGTACTTTGAGTGGGTTTGGGCCTTTGATTTCGACCATATCCTCGTCATTTCGTTGTTTCCATTCGTTTTTTAATTCAGATGAATTTGTATTCCATTTACATAATTTCATATTTGCGCTTGACATTATTTCTTTGGCTGTCTGAGACAATTTGAGTGCCTTTTCCACATTATCCACTCCAGTAATTAGGTCATCTACATACATGCATTGATCCAGCATTTTGACTTCCTCAGGGTATTTCTTTTCGTATTTCTTGATGATGATGTCTAATAGTTGCGGCTAACAGAAAGGGGCTTGATGATGCACTAAATGGCACGCGTTTCATTCTCATTGTCGCCAACTTGGGCTCTGTACAGGGAGTAGGTTTCTCTCTGAACCAAAGGAATCTGAGCACATCGCGGTCTCTCTCATTCAGGCGAATTTGTAGGAAGGCTTTCGTTATATCAGCCATCATGGCAACTCTGCGCTTCCTGAATTTAATCAGGACACTGAGTAAATCAGGGTTCAGATTTGGTCCCGTAAGGAGACATTCATTAAGCGAGAGACTGTCTTTCTCATGAGATGACGCGTCAAACACAATGCGCAACTTTGTCGTGGTCCTGTTTTCTTTAATTACTGGATGATGTGGCAAATAGTAAACTGGATTTTCTGTTTCTATATTTGGCACCTCTTCCACTATTCCCTCAGCCGAATATTCTTGAATTACTTCATCATATTGCTCGTACAAGTCATCATTGTTATGGAAACGTTTTATAAGGCCTTTCAAACGATTTCTAGCAATGCAATAATTATTTGCTAAATTAATGTTTTCATTACGCCAAGGTAAACTGACTTCATATCTACCTTCTTGTTGTTTCACAGACTGTTCGAACTTCCACAGTGCGTCGGTCTCTGGGTTCTGTTTGATTTCCGTAATTCCCAACGATTCTGTTTCCCAGAAACTGCGTAGTTGGTCACTCAGCGCTTGTCCCTCATCAACGCTGAGATGTAGTGTGTTCACGTCCACTGTTTCAGTTGTCACACTCATTGCAGGAATTGAGACAGTTCCTTGTATTAGCCATCCGAATTTGCTTTCTACTGCCACTAGTCCGTTTTCCAGTCTCTTTGTATGTCCTGTCACAATGTCCCAATAGTAGTCTCCTCCGATCAGAAGTCCAAGGCTTTCCTGTTCCATACCTCTCACAGGATGGTCCGCAACTTGTAATCCATCGGCTTCGAGAGAGCGCCTAATTTCCTCGCTGGCCCTTCTGATAGGAGATGAACATACGCTTGGGGTTTCTAATAATTCCACTTCCACAGACATGTTGGTTTTAAGATTTCTCAGACTGGCTTTTACCTTTCTGGCTGTTATTCTTTTGGCATTTGTGGAACCAAATACGTGTAATTTGATTACTTCTGTTCCCACTACTCGCAGATTCAATGCTTTGGAGATGTCTTCTCGTTTGAAGCTACGCTGACTACCTCCATCTAACAAACATTTGGTAATTTGGCTTTGTCGTAGCGCATCTACCCAAATTGTTGCCGTTTGTAACAGTATCGCTTTTCCTTCACCTGGCGCAACTGAGCACTGCGCTTGAGCGGTGTCTGCATTTGTCGTGTCTCGTTTCGGGTTTGACTGTTGGGCATTACAAACTGTTTTATGATGTCGTCTGCCACACTGTGCACATTCAGTTCCCTGCGCTCTGCAGTTACGCGCAATGTGTCTGGGCCCAAGACATACAAAACACCTGCCTAATCGTTTCAATTTGTCTCTTCTGACATCCACTGTGGATTCATTACAGTCAGAACATCTGTGGTCAGGCTTGCCACAAAACAAACAGTCACTATCATTGAGACTAGTGTGGAATGCTGCGGCTGACGAGGCCATATTTCCCAAGTTGGGCTTCTTTGTTCTCCGCTCTGACGTACTGCCTGCATTCCTCCAATCATTCTGAGACACGTCCTGCATCTGAGTGAAATTCACTGTTCTTTCTCTACTCTCTACTTTCAATTTCAGAAATTCCATCAGTTCTTTTGCTTTTAGAACATTGTCCGCTTCAGATCTGGTAAATTCCAGCGCAATTTCTTCTGGGATTATTTTTAACAAGATTGGACATAGTAAACTGCCATAAGTGTCGGATGCCACGCCAAGTGCGTCAAGGCTTCGCACCTGTATCTCACAGTCATCATATAGTTTGCGCAAAGCGATTACATCATTGGCTCGTTTTACGGGAGTCATATTTAGCAATTTATTCATGTGGGCATTAATTACTAAATCTTTACGACCAAATCGTTTTTTAAGCAGATCAATGGCAGTGTCATAATTCGCATCAGACAAAGCGAGGCCTGCTACTGCCCTCGCTGCGGTGCCAGACAAAAAGGATTTTAAATAACTAAATTTGTCAGTCTTGCTCAAATGTTCTGTTGTATGAATTGTTGTTTCGTACTGACTCCAAAAGCTTTGCCACTCACAAATCTCCCCAAAAAACTTCTGCATGACTAATTTTGGAAGTTTGACCGTGTTCACTCTTGGCCTATTTGCAGTTTCAGCACCATTTGCATTTCGCTGTGTATTTTGCCTGGACTGTATACTTTCCTCTTCAGCGCGTAAGGAGCGGTTCAATCTTGTTTTACGCACACTAATTGCCTCCATATACTCCATTGCCGTAGCCATTTCTTGTACCAGATCATCTTCGCTTGCTTCGGCTTCGACATCTTTGTCACAATCTTTTAGGAGTTGTTCTTTATCCCTCACCTGTTCGAGCAGTTCTTCCAATCTTCCAAAGTCCAATTCTTCTTCTCTCAACTCTGCATCAATTTTCTGATTCAGTTTGGTTGTCGCTGTTCGAATCACTCATCGCTTCTGTTTCAATCGTTTCATCTTCTCCGGATCCATGACTTCAAACTTTTACAGCAGCTTCTCGCAAACAATTCTTCAATCCACTTTCCTTCATGGATTGGATCCTTTCCTCCTGGGTTTCGGCACCAGTTTGTAGAGTGCAAAATAAGTTTTCCAGGAGAAGAGTCTTTTTCTTATCTTCTTAGTTTTATTTATTATTAAACTTTACAATTTCAAAATGCGCGGGGAAGGGCTTCGGGAACAATGGCAAAGAAAGAATCTCTGATGTGTGCGCGCTCCTGCGCTGTGCGTCCACGGCTTCTTTATCTGGGGAATCCCAATTGGGCCACGCCCACTTCAGCAGGTAGATCCGTATTTGGAAATGTGCGTCATACGGGAGAATTAATCAAACTGGAATGAGAACAGCATTAGTGACATTGGACACAACAATACACTGCACTGCAGCATCTGGAGCACAGAGGGTTTATGTGCAGATGCTATTTGTGGACTACAGCTCTGCTTTTAATACAGTAATAATACCAGACATTCTCATTTGGAAACTGGAGCTAGGCCTCTCCACTCACCTCTGCACCTGGATCATGGACTTTCTCTCCAACCAGGCTGTTAAACACAGGCTGTCCAACTTGGATCCTACATCTCCTCCATCATCACTCTCAGCACGGGCTCTCCACAGGGCTGTGTGTTTAGTCCACTTCTCTATTTACTGTACACACATGACTGCTCTCCCTCCTATATCTCCAACTGCATTATACAATTTGCAGACGACAGTACAGTGGTTGGCCTCATCTTTGAACGTGAACGTGACAGCCTACAGGGATGCGGTTCACAATCTGACCGTGTGGTGTCTTAATGCTCAACACTAAGAACTGATCCTGGACTTCAGAAAGCACAGACCCAACAACCTTCCCATCATGATAAATTGAAACTGTGTAGAAATAATCAACAGTTTTAAATTCCTGGGTATCCACATTTCTGACAGCCTCTCCTGGTCAACAAACGTGACACCTGCTGTTAAAAAGGCACAACAGCGCCTACACTTCCTGCAAGTCCTAAAAAACGTAACCTCTCTCACAAGCTGCTGCTCTCATTCTCCCACTCAGCAACAGAGAGCACACTGCCATATTGCCTCACAGTGTGGCATGCAGGGTTCACTGTAGCAGACAGGAGGGCTTTACAGAGGGTCATAAAAACTGACTGCCCAAGAAATTATGGACTTCTCTCTTACCTCACTGAGGACATTGCCAACACGTGTTACCATTACAAAGCAAGCATCATTAAGGCCAATTCTCATCCTGGTCTCACCTTTTCAAGTTTCTGCCCACAGGGAGACGGTACAGGTCACTCAAAACGTGCACTAACAGACTGCTGAACAGATTATTTCCAAAAGCCATCCGGTCTCTCAATAACAACTTGATTTGTGTTTTCATTTGATTTTTAAAAAGATTGTGATGGGTAATTTCAATGTACATATATGTATATAGTGATAATAAATTAATCTCATCTTGTCTTGTTCTCTGTGACTTCTTGGCTCACCGAATATCTACTACAGAGATGGAGAGTTTCAAGTTAACGTCATCCACAAAAACACAGTTGCCACTGCTGGGAACAATGCACAAGGTTAATAAAAAAAACAAAGCTAATGTGTTAATGACTGGTTGAGAAAGGGATTCTACTTTTTAGCAGGTGGTTACTTTTTTTTTAATTCATCGGGCGTTTTGCAGCTTTCTATATTTACACGTATGACCGGAATGTTTTAAAATCCCGAACTGTAAGAGATGAAAGAAGCAAGTTCCCAGCAATCACCCTGTTTCTAAGGTTCCAGACCCTGAGACTACACCCACCGCTGCAGAGCCTTCACAATTTTCTGCTGCAACATTCAACTTGAAAGCAATGAGAATGGGCAGATAAGGTTAGCTTGTGTTTAGCAGTGACTGGCAGGCGTGAGTGGAATACAACTGAGAGCAGTCTTGTGTGTGTGGCCACAGTGAAGCTGTGAGATCTCTGCAGTGATACACAAAGACTTAACATGCAGTGATTGTTCAGCCAGATATCTCTGGTTAATGTGAGAGAAACTGGATATTAATGGCATGTTGCCTAGATTTAACATTCTCCTCACTGCTGTTCTCCTCGTTTGGGTCTGTGGAGGTTTAACGCCGTGTTACCACTACATCTTTTATCCTTTTAATTGAGATGGTTTTGTGTTTGAAACAACGCTCTTATTTTTTTGTCTGTAAAAAAAAATAAAAAAAGGCTTCTCACATATAGCCATCAATTAACCATAAATTTCCCAAGTTTTATTCTGTATTAAAGTTTGAATTTTAATTAATTTGATTTCATTGGATTATGATTGTATGCCAATGAATTGGATATAATAGGCTCGAATTGAACTGTATCTTTGAAATGCCTTGAGATAACATTTGCTGTGATTTGGCACTAATGAAATTAAACTGAATTGAATTGAACTAAATTGCTTTCATGTCACAGTCAGACCTATCTTTCCCTATTCATTCCTGAGCCCGCTCAACCACTCCAGCTAAGAGGTGCACTCTGTCGTCTCAGCTGACTGAAGGTGTCGTGAAGTGTTGAGTTTGAATGTTGCATTTACAAACAGTAACAACTATTTTTGCAGTATAGATTAAGATTAACATATTTTACAAACCAGTGTCGCTGTAACACCTAATCTGACTGAAACAAAGGAGCAAAATGAAATGTTGGGAATACTCACCCAATCAGAAATGTTCAGTGCTGGGGAGGTGGGTGGCGTAGTGGGTTAAGCGGCCGCCCCATGTACAGAGGCTACAGTCCTCGCTGCAGCTGGACCCGGTTCGACTCCCGCACCGAGCAGCCCTTTGCTCCGTGTCTTCCCCATCTCTCTGCTTCCTGTCTCTCTCACACTGTCCTATCATTAAAGGCATAAAAATCCCCAAAAAATACTTAAAAAAAAAAAAAAAAAAGAAATGTTCAGTGCTGGTCCTTTTTAACATGAAAATTGAATGAGAGTGCTGTCGAGTCAAAATCCAAAAATCTGTATGATTCTGTGGAGTAGAAAACACTGTTGGCTATACTCGTGCGTATCATATTTGTAACTGAGATAAATTTGCCATTTGTGAAAAACTAGAGTTACTTAAAGGAATGGTTCGGCGTAAAATGATAATTTGAGCATCACATGGTCATGCCACATAATTTATATGGGTGATGAGCCTTTCTCCGAAAGACCGCGGCATTCCGAAGTTGGCTATTTTGAAGTGTTTTGTTAGAAACTCAGCCAATGCAACTGTACGGGGCCAATT
This sequence comes from Odontesthes bonariensis, assembly GCF_027942865.1. Taxonomy (NCBI): domain Eukaryota; kingdom Metazoa; phylum Chordata; class Actinopteri; order Atheriniformes; family Atherinopsidae; genus Odontesthes; species Odontesthes bonariensis. The sequence continues at coordinate 27,356,749 of NC_134520.1, read as the reverse complement.
TGGAAAATATAAGAAATCTGTTGTTTTTCCGCGATAAACAAGCTCAAAAGCGCTACATACTTCAGCTGTGTCATAACAAAGGCCTCGTCAAGCAAACTGAGGCACAGAGAAGTTCATCGGACCACACAGCCTTTCACTGGCTAGTGTTTTTTGAGGCATCACCGGTAGTTCCAACTCCTAGTCTGACCCGGATGTAGGCCTACTGCTTCAAGTTATCAAAGGGAGGCTGAGACGCAATGGCAGAAGACGACCATAATTTTTTCGAAGACGAGCCATTTGCGTTTGAAGGCCAACCATACTTGTTTGAGCCCGAATATACAGACGAGGAGTTGCGGGAACGGGAGGAACAACAGAGATGTGCGGAGCAAGCGTCAGTGGGCGCTTCTGCTACGAGTGCTGCGAGGTGATGCCGTCGGAGGAGGAGAGCTTCTGTTGCCAGGAGTGGGAACTGTTAGGCACAGATATGCCGAATGAAAACACCTGTTTGTCATCTAAAAGACATTTTGTGTCGCTAATAGACAAAGGTGAGTTTTTTTGTTTTGTTTTACATTGCATTTCTTATATTTTCCAAATTGGCCCCGTACAGTTGCATTGGCTGAGTTTCTAACAAAACACTTCAAAATAGCCAACTTCGGAATGCCGCGGTCTTTCGGAGAAAGGCTCATCACCCATATAAATTATGTGGCATGACCATGTGATGCTCAAATTGTCATTTTACGCCGAACCATTCCTTTAATGTCTATAATTCCCCTTTAGTCTTTGAATAAGACCGAGCAGGAATTATTCAGAGCTTTTGTATCACTACCTTGTTATACTTTTGTGAAAAATATGATATTCATTTCATTGTATGATCATTGTATTGTAGCCATACAAATTAGATGATGACAATTTTGAGTACTCTGTCAGATTTATAGCACTTTGATTTTAAGGTTTTGAGTTTAAGACACTGTGATTTTCTTTTGTTTTATAGTGAAACCAAGTCCTCCAGTCAACCTTTCAAACCATCAAACCCATGAGGGAGAACTCATTGTCTCCTGGGACAAACCATCAGACTTTCTGTCTGGCCCACTGAGATATGAGGTCCGATACTCCTCCAATACTACTCATTCAACCTGGCAGGTAGATACTCACCTTTTGCAAACCAAGGGAGTTGTATATGTGTGTCTGTTTGTGGTAATTTCCCTTGTCCCTTGAACCTGTAAGGATCAAGGGACAAGTCATTGAACAACTGCAGTCCTATAAAAATCTGGGGACAATCATTGACTCGACCCTAAACTTTAAAGAGAACTGCAAAGCTGTGAGCAGGAAGGGACACCAGCGGCTGTTCTGTCTGAGGAAGTTGTCCCATTTCCACATTGATAGGACCATGATGACACTGTTTTATCATGCTTTTATCGAATCTATTTGAACCTTTTCACTTGCATCATGGTTCGGAAACTTGTCCCTAAAAGAAAGGAGTTCACTCAACCAGATAATTAAATGGTCAGGTCGGTTGATTGGGGAAACACAGCTGGGCTTGGAGTCGCTGTACGCACTTTACTGCGGAGATCTATTTTACAATTTATTTATTAATGAATTATTTTTATAGAAACCCTGAGCCTGGTTTCAACCTTTATTTATTGTTCCTTGCCTTGTGGGCAATATCTACTTTTATCCTGTTCAGTGAGCATTGTGAGTACTTGCCATGTCTGTCTTTGTATTGTCTTGACCTGTCCTCTGTCAAATTAATGTCTGTTAATAAGGTGCGGGAGATGCCTTCTCCTATTTTCTGCAGAACAGATCTACCTACGGGGACTAATAAAGTCAACTGAACTGAACTTCTCTTACTCCAGGTGGTGTCTACTTTTGGAAAGCCCAAGCTGTCTCTGGATCTGAAGCCCAACCTAAACTACACCATCCAAGTTCGCTGCTCTGGCCTGGCCGAGCCTCCTATGTGGAGCGAGTGGAGCAAGCCACACAACATCCTACTGAACAGTAAGAGGAGCAATTTCCTTCTTTACATGGAGACAGATAATTCAAAGAAATGTAGGCTTTTTCCCTGATAAACATTGGGGAGCTTCAAATTTTTGTTCTCCGTGTTATGAATGAAGTCACTCAGTGTAATTCTGCCCTGTTTTTGAGTCATTGTTTATAAATGTCTGGAGATCCACACTCTTTAACAAGGGGTTTAAGGCTCCACTTGGAAGAACTCTACTGGTTCATTAAATTGATCAGAAAACCACTGACATCCAACTCTGACCTACAAAAGAAGGCTACTTTCACGAGTTGCTCTGTTTCAGAGAGCATTGTATGGCTCTAAAATATGGGAGTGAAATGACACTCTAACTGTTTTGTTTTAAAGAGACACTGTAAGCTGTAAATAAAAACATAATTCAGCGATTGTAAATTTTATAATCTGATCTTTTCTTCACAAGAAGCCAAAGAAAATGTATCAAATGATGAAACTGAGATATTCTACTATTACATGAAACATATTAGCTCATTTTGAATTTAATGGCAGCAACACATCTTAAAGTGTTGAGACAGCAGCAATAAAGCTGGTACTAAAAAGAAATGATTGCAGAATCTCTTATAAGTGAAGATAGGCAGGGGCTGCTATCATCCAAATAACTTTTGTCTACAAAGTATGGAGCAATTTCAGAGTAATGTTCCTCAAAGTAAAATTGCAAAGACATTTAATAATCCATCATTGACAGTACATAATATCATCAAAAGAATCAGAGAATCTGGAGAGAATCTCTTTCCAACTCTTCAAAGAAAGATTACGCTGTTGGCCTAAAACAGAAACTTCTTTGCATACTTCAAGAGTGCACATGCAGTACATTCATTTGATAAAATAGGCTACACAATTGTAACTCATCAGATCTACCTGTGCTGTCACGACGTGGCAGTGATACTGATGAGCTTTTATTTTATGCTATTATATATTGAATGAGTAAGAAATCTATTTGTTAGTTAGGGTTGTTATGCCAGATATGTGGAAGATACCCTGGAAACGTGGAACCTCGTTAGTAGCTCAGGCCCTAGTTGGCTGCAGTGGAACTCTAATTTTCCATTTGCGATCTTTGCATTTCTTTATTGTTTCTGAGTTTTAATTTCTAGTTCCTTTAAAGTCTTTAAACACTTGATGTGAATCTCGTGGATTTATAGTTAATTTATCGGTGGAATTATTGTAATGTATGTTAAAACAATAGGATAACAACCAGATGGGAGTGGGTTCCCTGTTATATTTGAAGAAAAAAGATCAATCAAAACCTGAACTTCATAACACGATTATAGAAATATATCCTGGCATAAATAAAGGTTATTTCTGAGGGCCTCATAAAAAGTAAGAAGTGAGATATTACAGCAAAGTGCTATGTGTGGAGAAAGGATGATATAGTATTCCAGCATAAGAACCTTATCCCATGTGTGAAACATTTTGGTGAGACTCTAAAGCTTTGGGCCTACTGTGTATCTATGAAAGATACTGGACCCCTGGATCTAAACATCTCTGTACCTTTAACTGAACATTTGCAATGCTCAGCAGCTGAGAGTTGTCTTAACTCAAATGAGTTTCACAACTTCTTTAAAGTGCCAGTTGGAAATTCTCCAAAAACAGAAAAAAAAATAAGGGGTGTGAAGTTCTAGCTGTCAGAAAAGAAGAAAACAAGAATAACACACCGCACCCTTTACACAGAAGTACTCGCACATGTTTCTGTTCTGCCAGTATTAGCAGAACAGTGAGCTCTCTTCAGATGATAGTTGACTGCATGATATTCTACACCATCTGACAGAGAAAACACTTTTTTTTTTATTCCATTGAGGTTTCTAGTTTTTTTTTTTTGGTGAAAATCTAAATGGAAACTAGGTGAAATATAATGAGTCAGGTCTTACTTTACATCTCTTATATTTCTTCTGACATTTATCCAACTTCTTTTCAAAACATGTCTTGATTGCTGGAAACCAAAATGAGGAGGAGATATGCTGGTCCTTACAGAAAGAAACATTTGTATATTTATTTTCTGTGTGCAGCCGTGAGCTACATCCCTGAAACAGCTGTGGCACTACCAGGGGAATATGTAACAGTGTATTGTGTGTTCAACGACCACAGCAGCAACGCCAGCATGGCCATGTGGACGCTCAACCTCCACCAGCCACTTAATCACAGTCAGTACTACCCAGTCAACCAATGGGTAAGAAAAAATAATGTGTTTTTCTGATAACCAGTAAGCTCAATGACTCTCCTGTGATTTAATTATTTTTTTTAAAAAGCAGCTCATGTAAATATATATATATTTTATTTACTATTTTACCTATAACAGGTCAGCAAGATTACAGTGCGTGCTCCAGAGACTGGAATATACGACCTGCTGACATGCGCACCGGAGTTGACCTTTCCTTATCCTTACAGCAAGATCTATGTGGAAGGTGAGTTTTGTTGCACAAATAAAATCAAAACTGAATAGCATTCAGTTAATGACTAATACAGCTACAATTTACTCAACTCAACTCAACTTTATCTATAAAGCCTTTTAACACAGCCGTGGCTGAAACAAAGTGCTGTACAACACGAAATACAAGGCATAAAACACATTTAGAAGAAAGGAATGCATAGTTTATTTTCAGTGGCTGGAAGCCAATTCTCTCTGCAAGCAAACAAAAAAAGGAAATAAGGTGGGAACATGTCACAACTCAACAATGGGAGCCAAAATCATCCGAGGCAACCTTTGGTGAAGTATGTTTCATCACTGCTAATTGTAACTACTTTTCGCTCTGTTTTTCAGGGGCTTTCATTGATATAAAGTGCACAACCAGTGGGGACATCGATGCTATGGTTTGCAAGTGGAGCAACAAAGAGAGGATTAAACTCAAATTTCAATCCAAGTAAAGCAGCATTTTCAACTTTCTCTGTAGTGAAGTGTTTTTTTATGTGTAGGCATGCAGTATTGTTTATGAAACCCTTTGCAAACATTAAGGACTTAATGTGCTGAAAACATGGAAATGCCTGAACACGGAGCACCGGACACATCCTGGAAATACTACAAATCCTGTGCAATCCTGTGCTTCCTGAGGTGATACCAGGACATTTTCATTTAGCAGTTCACCTTATGTCACCGTTATCAGCGTGTCTGACCTCAAGAAAAACAACAAGAAAAAATATATGAATTTGGCCTACATTCTGCTGTCTGGACATAAGAGGAAATGTTTTAACCCTTAACCCTTGATAAATGATTCTAAATTGGTAAACGAAAGGGTTTGTTGCTGTTATTTAGACTGTGCCTGAAAGTCTCCACTTAGTAGTAAATGGAAATGTGTTATACGCTTCATATGTCTTTGGGTTTGTTATTTTTTAGGCTAATGGCAGCTAAAAAGAGACAATTTATCGTGTCTTACTGTAGCTTTCACCATTTTGATGCTATTGTTTTGGCAAAATCTGCCCACCAACAAAGACAGATGGACAGCGTACTAAAGAGGTGCTTTGTGATAGTCTGTTTAGTCTATTTTCCTACAATTCATCTGTCCAGGACCACATTTTACTGTGATGCACTTGCACACACATAACAGTTCCAGCTTTGTCACTCCAGCTGGTAACAATTGTGTTACAAATTTAAGAAGCAAAGAAGTAAGGAGTTTCTGTTGCTAAGCAGTCATCCTAGAATCACTCCTGAAGAAGCACACTAACATTTTGGTGCTAAAGTGAGACTTAAGTTGAAATAAATGAGAACTATCTTTTAATTTTTGCTTGTGGGCATCTGATGCTATGTCTCATCTACAGCGATTTTAATCCCACTGGTGGGGAGAAGACATAAGACCAAGAATAACATGACTTGTCTTATTTTTTGTAATTTATTCTTGGCAGGTGGGCTGTCATGCCATGCAAGGAAATGAAGGAAAGGGAGAGAGCTGGTGAGAATGTTGGGGTGATGGGACCTCCTTGCATGGAGGTCAGATCCACTCAGAAAACCTGCACCATCCAGCCTCTGAATCTAGCCTGCTACAAACTGTGGTTGGAGATGCCATCTGCATTGGGTCTCATCACATCCAAACCTCTCTTCCTGTCACCTTTAGATCATGGTGAGCGTGATGTGGGGAGCACATCTTTAGAAGTATTGCAGAAGTCATTATTAGTTCATATGCACTGGGTCCCTTGGGTGCATTTAAAAATTTTGGCTATTTGAGAAATATCGATCTCCTTCTGTTAGTTAAGATCAATTTTCCACGTTAAGTATTTGCAGTAAAAGAGACAAGTCATTTGACTTTATGGCTGAATTGAGAAATATTTTATTTTATATTAGCTCCAAACATGTTCATTGGATGTTCTACAGCAACTGTGATACTGTCCTACATATTGTAGATACTCAAACCTGAAACCCTATGCTTTTCCTTGCACCCCAATACAGTGAAACCTCACACACCTACGAACGTTAGGGCGGTGAGCAAGAGCAGTGGAGTCATGACGGTAACTTGGAAGCATCCACCTCTGCCGGTCCAGGGCGTCCAGTGTGAGTTTCGGTACTGCTTGTCATCCAATGAGAGAGATGAGTGGAAGGTGAGTTTGTCACACTTATTAACCATCAAAGGCTTTTACTGAAATTTTGGCCATGTGGCAGTATGGACTGCTTGCCGCTCTCCAGAATTAATTATTCTCCACCCAGTATAGATTTGAAATGAAATATTTTGTAATTGCAAAACGGAACGCTCATTTATTGTTGCTCATTTGAACACGACTCAAACTGATCTTTCCAAAATGTTTTTCTTTTTTTTTTAGATATGCAATTACACTATAGGGATCAAGAATTGCTCAATTCCATTTTCAATGTTCCTGTTGAAGCTGAACAAAAGGAACAAACATAATGACTGAGCTTCAGATAGCTTTAATTACAATAGACTTCAGATTATACTTTTTTTTTGTCTCCCTGCCGAAGTAGAGGCATAAGAATGCTGTTGCTTGTCTGCAAGCTTACACAAACTAACCAGCAAAATTTCATAAAATGTGCATAGTGGGCAATGGAATATCGCAAAACATTTTGGCTTTGATCCAAATCATACCAGTCATCTATTTAAAAGTGCTAAAGATGTATTGTCCCCATGCCAATCTTACTTCTATTTGTGATATTTGTCATTTTTCAATATGATCTCTAAAAACGTTGTATCTGCAGGTCCAGAGTTCAGTGCGGGATCCTTGGGGAGAAGTTGTGATACCAGACATATGCCAGGAGTACATGGTTCAAGTACGCTGCAAGCACATCAGTGGGAAAGGCTACTGGAGTGATTGGAGTAAATTTGTAAAGTCCACACCTCTTAACAGCAAAGGT